>NC_067399.1:58692943-59021693 GCF_016432865.1 Antechinus flavipes
CCGGAGGCAGCTCCGAATTGACTCTTGGAGGAGGAGATCCACTGGAGCAAGAAGAGGGAGAATTCTGAAAACTGAACTACTTGCTCCCTCGCTTTTTCAAATATGGGAGAAGTGAACAGAGAAAAGACCGGTCTGTTGGACAAGCCCTCCCTGGCGACCAGGACACCGAGCTTATCCTCCGTCGGGGCTGTTTTTATTCTGCTGAAATCGGCCCTGGGAGCCGGACTCCTAAACTTTTCGTGGGCTTTCGGTCAAGCAGGCGGCATCGGCCCAGCCTTACTCATGGAGCTGGTAAGAGCCCGGAACCTCACTTGGGCCCCTGTGAGTTCCTAGGGAAGAGCTGGAAGAAGTCGGTTGGAGGGGGTTTCTTTGGGGGGGAGGAGAAGGGGTTTGCAGCTCAAGTAACCTCAAGCCCAACTCAGCAAATGGGTATAAAATCGGTGTTATTTGATGGAATATTTTCTCTCCTTTGCCCTCTGACATCAGTGTGTGGGCAGCCTTCTTCATCACTTCAGGTTGCTGATTATTCAGGGTCTTAGAGACTGGCCTGGGAGTATGAGAGGCTGTGACTGGTCCATGAGGGCAGTAGAGGAGAGAGGAGCCCAGGGTCTGGCAAATAGGTTGTTTAACCTCACTAGTCCTCAGCCATTTCATTTATTGAATGAGGGACTCAGACACTCTAAGAGCCTTCAGAATTCTCAGTCAGAAACTTCGATCTCTGGTCTTCTTGGCTCCAAGGCTGGTCCTCTCTACCCACTACATCCTGCTGGCCTCCTCTGACCACAAAACGGAAAACCCTGTTTTAAGACAAGATTTAAAAATAAATAAATAAGCCATACTAAAGGGATCAAGGCTCCTTCAAGGATTACAAGAATCTCTTCTCTCTGTCTCTCCTCTTCTCCCCCTTCACTTTCTTGCTCCTTTTTTCCCCCCTGAGGAGATTGAGGTTAAGTGACTTGCCCAGGGTCAGACAGCTAGGAAGTGTTAAGTGTCTGAGACCAGATTTGAACTCAGGTCCTCCTGACTTCGGGGCTGGTGCTCTAACCCCTGCACCACCAGCTGCCCTGCTTTCTTTTCCTTCTTCTTACTCCTCCTCCTCATCTTCTTCCTTCTCTTCCCTCCCTCTGCCTCTGTGGTCTGTCTCTCCTTTTCTCTGTCTCTCTCTGTGTGTCTATTCTATCCCTGTGTCTCTATCTCTGTGTGTCTGTCTCTCTTGATTTGTGTCTCTCTCTCCTCTGTTTCTGTCTCTCTGATTTCTCTATGTGTGTCTGTCTCTCCAGTCGTATGTCTCTGTCTTTCTCCTTCTCTCTCTGTCTCTCTCTCTCCCCCTCACAAGAACTGGCTCCTATCTTGTCTACTCTCTTTTTGATCTAGCCTTCTTCCATATTAATACTCTTCACATCCTGTTCCAGCTAAACACCTTCACTTATTCTCATTCTGCCCTCCTCCCATTTCTTTGCTCATGCCCTAAATGAATTCTTCCCTTTTTTCTCTATTTTCCTTTATGTCAAGTTTTTTATTCTCTTCTTCAAAATCTGACTCAGATCTCTCCCTCCCTTTCCTGGGAAAGGGAAATCCGTTTCCCCCTCCTTGAATTTCTCATAACCCCTTTGCTTGTTCTCCCCTTTGTCTTTATCACATTCTACCTTATTATATAGTCATTTGTGTACATGCTGAGTCATTACAAACTGTTCAAGCTGGAAGGAATCTTGAATCTCCACATTTGCAGTGAGAGAGAGAGAGAGAGAGACAGAGAGAGAGAGACAGAGAGACAGAGAGACAGACAGAGACAGAGAAAGGGAAGGAGACAGAGACAGAAACAGAGTTAGAAAGGTAAGGAGAGAGACAGAGGCACACAACTGGAAAGACAGAGAGAGAGAGACAGAGAGAGAGAGAGAGAGACAGAGAAAGAGAGAGAGAAGAAGGAAAAGAAAAGAAAAGAAAGGTGAGAGAGGGAAACAGAGACAGAGAAATATGAAGAGAAAAAAATATAGAAAGACACAGAAAGAGGGAAAGGGGGAGAGTGAGAGAGAGAAAGGGGGAGAGCAAGAGAGAAGGAGAAAAGAGAGAGGGAGGGGAGAAAAGAGAGAGAGACAGACAGACAGACAGACACAGAGAGACAGAGAGAGAGTGAGAGAGATAGAAGAGAGAGACAGAGAAGAGAGAGACAGAGAGAGGGGAGACAGAGAGAAGAGAAAGAGAGAGAGAGAAGAGAGAGAGAGAGAGAGAGAGAGAGAGAGAGAGAGAGAGAGAAAGAGAGGGAGAGGGAGAAGGTGAGAGAGAGAGGGAGAGAGAGACAGACACACAGAGACAGAAAGAATAACAGAGAGAAAAAGAGAGAGGAGAAACAGACAGATAATGAATAAAGCAAGGTTATCCAGTGACTTAGTGATGGAGCTGGGACTAGAATCTGGATCTGCTAATTCCCAGAGCAGTATTTTTCCTTTTGTTTTTATTTTTGCCAAGTACAGATAAGACAAAAATGGTCCCTTCTCTGATCCTATCTCTCAGAACTACTTTCCCTGTGACCATCCACGCACATGCACATATTAAGACTGGGTCTCCCTGTCTCGTCCGCACTGGCCACTCTGATCCCAGTACTTGCCAGTATGGAAGCTTTAACTTGCTCTGTTTTCCGGTCCTTTCTGGTTTGCTCTTCCTTAGTTGGGCGGCCTTCCACGTTCCTAGTTCACCATATTGGTGGCAGACTTAGTCCTCGCACCTGATTGACTTTTACCCTATTACAGCTCAGAATTCCCAGATTTAAGCAATCCACCGACCTCAGCCTCCCCAGCAGCAGGAAGAACGAGAGGGTTCCTCCCTGCCCGGCTTTCCTCTGCTTTTAGAGCAGGTGCCGTTAGCAGGTACCTCACGTGGTTGAGAAGAAGCAAAGTCACAGTTGCCACAAGTCTTTTGTGGGCGTGTTGGTACTGAAATGGACAGTCCATGAGACTTCTCTATTGGCGTTATCTCCAAGATTTTGTGACTTTGCATCCTTTCGATTACTTCTTGTATCTTCTTGCCTCTCGAGGACAGACCATGCTCTTTGCCATCTTGTATTCTCCAGTGTTTTGCACATAGTAGGTGCTTTAGGCTGGTTGCTCATTGATACCCAACAAACCAGTCTAAAACTGGGAGCAACTGAGTGTGACTTTAATGACACAGTTGTAAGGGCTATAGTTTTGACCGGAGAGGACAGAATTAGGTGCAAATAGAAGCTATCTAGAAGCAGGGAGGAAACACTTTCTGCCAAGGAGAACTGTTCCCAAATGGAAATGATTGCCTTGAGAGGGGTGGGCTTCTGCCCTTCCAGGCCTTCACGGAAGCCAGATAACCCCTTGTAGTCTATTACAGCAGAGATTCCTTTCTAATATGAGCTAGTGTAGGATGGCAACTGAGATCCTTTCCAGCTCTCAAATTCTAGTCCTTTTCTTTCTCCAGGGAAAAACAATATTATCTTGTAATGACTTGACCATTCCCGTGTATTCATCTTTTCTCTTCAATTAGATTTTTAAGCTCCTTTAGGACAGGATTCACATTTATTCATATTTATTTGGATAAAACATATAAATAGCCCTCCTAATTCAGGGATATTTACATGATAGTGAATAAACAGCATTGGAGGTCTTGTAGATTTACATTTTTTCTCCTTGAGGAAAACAGAAATTTCCTTTGCTATTATTTGATTGAAAATATAAAGTTTATTGACTTCATGGAAGTGTGATTTTTTTATTTGTCTTTAAGGCTTTGTTCCCCCACTGAACTGTTGGGTAAAACATTTTTCTCTCTAAACTCTTTGGATGAGCTAATGGCATCAGAGAAGATTGGAAATGAAAGTCTTCATTGACTCAGACTACTGAGAAGAGAGCTGAGTAAAAAGTCAAGTCATAGTAGTATGATTTGGGGATCGCAGAAGCAAGATATAGGAGAAGGGATTGATTCCAGTCTTCTTTTTATAATAATTGATTTTTGAATGGATCAAAGAAACTGAAGTTCAGAGAAAGTATATGACTTTCCCAAAATCATTCAGTCAGGATTTACATGTGGGTCTTCTCATTTCAAAACTTTTACTTTGTCCCCTCAAAAAAGCAAGAGGCTCCATGGTGAGACAGAAAGATTCCCTCCATTCTTCACTTGAGTTGGAGGATCTGGCTAAGTTAATCAGAATCTTGGCTAAGCTACCTATTATCTGAATGATCTTGAAGAAAATCACTTTAACCTCAGTTTCTTCAACTGCAAAATTAAGAAGCTGGAATAGATTAAAGGTTTCTAACCTGAGGTCTATGGGCCTTATCAATCCATGGGCAAATTTTTTGGGGGGTGGTCCACAAATTTAGATGGAAAGAAATTACATCTTTGAGTTTGGTTTGGTTTGGTTTTACTAATTTCTAACTGAAATCGAGCATTTCCTTCAATTATTTTATTTTATTATTTTTTTTTCCTTCAATTATTTTAAAACATGATTCGAAGAAAGGGTCCATGAGCTTCATCAGTCTGCTAAGGGGGTAAAGGACACAGTTTAGATTCTCTAGATCAGATGATCTTTAAGATCTAAAACTATGATCCTAAGTCTTAAAAAAAAAAAAGATAATTATGTGTCTATTTGAGTTGTAGTTTATTAAACACCTACTATGTGTTAAGACCTACCGAAGGGGACAATGACAAAAAAGGTTAAGAACTCCTGTCCTGTCTGAATCAAACAGCTCGTTTTATAGATGAGGGGACCAAACACCAAAGGGGAAGTGCTCTCGAGGACTTTATAGTCAAGCTGGGGGGCAAGAAAACTATACCATTGGAAAGGAGGAGGAAGCACAACCAGATTGTTGACCTTCTGTCTTTATCCTTAGATGTCTCCATTGATAATCTACATCTTGAATACAAACCCCTCTAGCCACTGTATCCCCCCAGTCATGGCCCTCTTCTGCTTTTATTTTAAAACCTGAATCTTTGAGGTTCTCTTTGCCTACTTTAATTTCTATAATTGTCTAAATTAAAAGAATTTTAGAGATCATTTAGACTAACCCACTCATTTTACAGAGGAAAAAACTGAGATCTAGAGATGGGAACCAGCTGGGCCCTAACATTGCAAGCCCAGGGCTCGAATCCAGGTCCTCTGACCCCCAGATTCAGTGTTCTTTCTCTGACATATGGCTGAGTGGGAACAGATGCTATTTCTGAGGAGTGAATGGATTCTGGGATGTGTTTCAAGAAAGACCATGTGGCTGAACTGAGTTTTATCAATCCAGCTCTCTCTTAATCAGATACTTAAGCCTCTGGCAATAAGGAGAGAAATAATTCACATTTATATAGTGCCCTAAAGTTCTCCTAAAAATGTTTTAATCTTTTTTTTAAAGTCACTGAGACTTCTTTCCTTTGTAACAAATATGTATAATTAAAATAAATCAATACATTGGCTGTGTGTGAGAATGTTTTTCACTGAGCACATTTATGGTCTATTAACCAGGATAAGCTGGGTGACACTGCAGTGGATAAAATGCTGAGCTTGGAGTCAGGAAGTCTCACCTTTATGAGTTCACCTCTGGTCTCACACACTTACTAGCTCTGTGACTTATAAGTCACCTAACTCTGTTTTTCTCAATTCTCTCATTTGTCAAATGAGTTGGAGAAGGAAATGGCAAACCCCCTCCAAAGTCTTTGACCCCAAATGAGGTCACAATTAAAATGACTGAACAGCAATTCTTTGCCAACAATTCTTGGACATGGGAAGAGGTACGCTTCCCTATAAAGTTCTCTGAAGCCACAGTGGCTCACTTCATTGATTAAATCACTTGGTGCTAGTATGATCACTATACAAATCACCATAGAATGATAGTTTTAGATCTAGAAGGGACCTTTGAGTTCATCCAGTCCAATTTCCTAATTTAACATATGAGGGAACTGAAGCCCTGAAAGATTAAATGATCGCCCATGTTCACACAGCTCCTAAGTGTTTGAGGCAAGATTTTCCTGAGATCTATCCACTGAACTATTCTCCTATTTATTTCACTCTGTATCAGTTCACATGGCTTCCCCAAAGAATCCCCTGAATTCTACATGCACATAATTGCTTATGGTGCTTTAATATTCCATTATATTCATGTACCACATCACCAACAAATGTACCAGATCTCGTGGTGTCTTTCCCCTTTCCCTTCCCCTTTCCTTCTGGTATCTGTCCTAACCCCACTATGCTCCTGATGCTACTTCTCCTCCTTATAACTAACTCTTTTGGGATGCTCAGTTCCTTCCAGGATTTAGTCTGCCAGCTAAGGGCATGGTCCAGCCTCATGAAAGGGTGTTTCCTTCCACCAGAGAACTTGCCCTTTCCATCATTAGTTATAAAGCCCTTTCTGTGCTCTCCCAACGCTGCTTCATATTTTACAATCCTGACGTCGATTGTTTCCCATCATTTTGCCTGTAACTCCTTCCTCTAAATAAACATACCTTTTATCAAAGAGAACGGCCATTGTGAATTCTCCAGCTGACTGGACTCCGTTATCTGGAGTCTACATCAGTCCCATCGGGTTAAGAACCTTTGATTTAGAAGGTTTCAGATTTTATCTATTTCTGAATTCTGCAGTCTACCATAGGGATAAGATGACAATCTTTGGACCCTAGTTTAAGAACCACAATAAGAGTTCTAAATCCTGCAATCCCCCTCCAGGGACAAGGGGATGGTAAAGAGACTTATGTAATATGGAGTTTGGATTGAAGTGCACAAAGGGCATGGCCCCTGAGCATCCCTGCTTTTGCCCAGCATGCATCATCAGGAAAGCCTCTGCCATCTTCCCACCTGTGTCCCTGACGAAGATGGCTGCCAGTTCCCGCTCAGCTTTACTGAAGCATCTTTTTTTTGACAGGTGTCTCTAGTCTTCCTCATTAGCGGCCTGGTCATCCTGGCTTACGCCGCCTCCGTCAGCGGCCAGTCCACCTATCAGGGTGTGGTCCGAGTGCTCTGTGGATCGGCCATTGGGAAGCTCTGCGAAATCTGCTTCATCGTGGATATGTTCATGATTTCTGTGGCCTTCCTGAAGGTCGTGGGGGATCAGATGGACAAATGTAAGCACCTTCCCTTTAGGTGTTTTCTGGAGAACTTATCGCCTCCTAGCCCTCTCCAACGTTGATGGGCTTCCCTCTTTTGGATTGTGGCTCCGGGTCTACAAAAGCACTTTCCCTGTGAGCTAGGTAGGCTCAGAGAGGGAAGGGGGTCCAATTAGGGTCGTGGAACCAATGAACCAAAGAGCTGGAATGCTTATTGCTTTAATTCCATGACAACCCCTCCCTCACCTGCCAGAAACACTATCATAATTAACCACTAAACTCAAATTAAATTAAAATTTAATTCTGTCCTGTCATGGATCCCCTGAAAACTTCAAGGCTCTCATGCCATGTCGGTTGAAAAACTGGGCTGGGGAATGTCATGTCAGCAGCTGGACATCTCTTTTCCTTCAGTGTCCTAGAGAAATGCACATTTTCCTGGTTGATGCTAATGGAAAAAAAAACTCAAGTGAATTTTCATTCCAATTCTCGTTCTGCCCTAAGGAAAATTGTTTGTATTTTCTTTTTTAAAAATTACAATTTTATTGATGCAGCTAAGTGGTGCAGTGGATAGACTGGACCTGGAGTCAGGAAAGCCTGAGACACTTAGTAGTTGTGTAATTGTGGGCTTACCTTAACCTCCGGCTGTCTCAGTTTCTTTATCTGTAAAATGGGGATGATAATAATAGCACCTACTTTCTCTAGATGGTGAAGGGATGGAATGCTGGACCTGGATTTGGGAAGATTTGAATTCAAATCTAGCTTCAGATACTGTGTGACTCTGGAAAAGTCACTTTACCCTGTTTATCTCAGTTTCCTCATCTGTTGAATGAGCTGGAAAAGGAATTGGCAAACCACCCCAGTATCTTTGCCAAGAAAACTCCAATTGGGGTCACAAAGAGTAGAATATGATTGAAACAACTGAAAAACAACAAAAAGAATCTCCTACAATTGTTGTAAAGATTAAATGAGATAAGTTGTCCCAAAAGCCTTAGTGCAGTTTTAAACTATTAAAGCTTAAAGCTCTAGGGCATAATTTGTGGAACACTTTACAAGCTTAAAGCATGATAATAATGCTAGCTGTTGATGCCTTTTATTTTGACATCACTCACTTCTGGATATATACCTCTTCCCCAGACCAATGACAGTTCTGAAAAACCAAAGATGCAACTATCTCCCCCAGGTATTGCGAGTCTCCCACCCTCCTAAGGAAAGGAAGCAGAGGTTGCGTTGTTCTTAAGTGTTTTGTTTTGTATGGTTTGATCTAGGTGGATGTTTATATGTGTTTTTATTAAAAAGTCTGAGAATAGACCTCCTCAAGTGTAAAGAATAGGCAGGGATGTCTGAGTACATGATGATGATGATGATGATACTGCTAACACATCAATAGCTCACATTTTTGCAGCACTTCAAGACTTAAAAATACTTTCTCCAATAACAACCCTATGAGATAGGAAGGGCAAGTACTGTTACCCCATTTTACAGATGAAGACACTGAGGCACAATATATTACATAGTAATTAGCAAATCCAGGACTTGAATCCAGATCTTCTGACTAAATGAGTTGTTCTATCTTTTTTATCACGGTGCCTGCCTTTTCTCAGGCAGGAAAATGCCTCCCTAGAAACCATGGACTTGACGAGAGATTCACAGTAACAATAATAACTCATATGTGCATCAAACTTTGGTGGTCACCAAACATAGTGTATACTTGGCTAGCCTCTGTACCAAAAGTCAGCTTGCAGAAGTTGTGGGAGTCCTTTCACTAGACTCCTGGGAATCTCTGCTGAAGATCCTTCATCTTACTGTTTTTTCTTTTTTTATCAAAGTTTTTTATTTTCAAAACATATGAAGGGATAATTTTCATCATTCACCGTTGCCAAACCTTGTGTTCCAAATTTTTCCCTCCCTTCCCTCCACCTCCTCCCCTAGATGGCAAGTAATTCATTATATGTTACACATGTGCAGTTCTTCTATACATATTTCCAGTTATGCGGCACAAGAAAAATCAGCTCAAAAAGGGAAAAATGAGAAAGAAAACAAAATGCAAACAATAAACAAAAAAAGATTAAAAATGCTATGTTGTGATCTACATTCAGTCCCCACAGGCCTCTCTCTGGGTACAGGTGGCTCTCTCCATCACAGACCATTGGAACTGGCCTGAATCACCTCATTGTTGAGAAGAGCCACATCCATCAGACTTGATCATCCTATAAATCCTGTTGCCATCACACTGACCTCCTGGCTCTGCTCACTTCACTTAGCTTTAGTTCACTTCATCTTACTGTTGACAGCATCCCTGCTGTTCTCCCGGGGATCTGCAGTGGCCCAAGTATGATTGGATTGTGGTTCGAGGACCTGGGTTGGAACCCCAGCTCTGCTACACAATGCCTGGGTGACTTGAGGCAAGAGGACCTTTGTGGGTCTTGCTTCTCCATTGAAAAATGAAGAAATTGAATTTTGTGGCCTCTGAGGTGCTTTTTAGCTCCATGATCTTATTTTCCTTCCTATTCCCTCCAGTGGGTGACTTCTTCTTGTCAAATGAAACCCTCAGTGGGAGTGTCTCAGCTGTCCCCCGGCCCTGGTACATAGATCAACGCTTTACGCTGTCCATCCTCTGCATCCTCATCATTTTCCCTCTCTCTGCGCCTCGGGAAATCAGCTTCCAGAAATATACAAGGTACATCCACGTTTAGGGGTCGCTCCCTGGGAAGAGTGGGGACGTGCTAAGTTCGGAGGTCTGGGGGTTTTTCTCATGCATTTTGTCCGGCCTTTTATTGGATCGAGATTAGGGAAGGGACAGAGGTGTCAGTGATTATATTTCTCCAATAAACACATCCTTTTGGGCATGGTTCGGATCTATGATTTCAGTAGTATAGGAAACTCGAGTGTGGAAAGTCTCTCCATCAATGCAGATCGATAACTTGCTGGTAACTTAGAATCCCTTTTTTAAATTATAACTTTTTATTGACAGAACATATGCCTGGATAATTTTTTACATTATCCCTTGCACTCACTTCTGTTCCAACTTTTCCCCTCCCTCCCTCCACCCCCTCCCCTAGATGGCAGGCGGTCTCATACATGTTAAATACGTGTAACTTAGAATCTTAAATAGTTTGCTGGGGAAACTGAGAGTTTTGAGCGAGTTGTCCATGGTCACACAGGCTGGATGAATCAGAGGCAGTAAGTCCAGTCCTCTTTTTACCATGATAAATTATTTTTCTCACATGGAAATAAAAAGTCAAACTTAGTGCTGAAGGGGCGGGGGAAGTTCCTGGTGTCTCCCCATTCCCTTCTCAAATTTGGTTTTCAGGTCATTTTTATCCAAGAGGAGGGAGTCGCGTGTAAATCGCTGGCCCCGTCTCTGGCTCAGCCGCTACCACGGCAGCCAGGAAGCCAGCCAGGTACGGCGCCCATTTGGCTGGGCTTCTCGTTTCTCATTCATTCATTTTAACCTGATTACAGGCCAAGTGAGCCCAGACTCAGCTCAACGGGAGAATCCAACTAAGCACTGTGTGTGTGTGTGTGTGTGTGTGTGTGTTAGCATCCTAGGTACGCTGGCTGCCTCCTATCTGAGCCTCGTCATTGTGGTGAAGTATTACCTGAAGCCCGACAGCCCCGCCCCTGAGCCCCGTCGGTCACCCAGGTGGGTGTGGGGGGGCTGGGGTTCCCGGGCTGGGCCCCTCTCCAGCACAGCCCACGGGGCCTCTGTACTGGGATGGATGAGAACGAATGGGCGTCAAGGAAAGCATCATATCCAAATACAGTCAGTGACCCCTCATGGGTTATGAGCTAATTAAAAGGGTCTGGTTGGGCCTAGGGCATAAAAAGGGAAAGAGCCACCTTTGGGGCCATAGCAGTGGTCGAGGAAAGTCCGTGGGTTCTGTAGCCTAGCTTGGCAAATACAAGGTTAACAGTCCTGGGTTGGGAGGCAGCCTAGGGGTTCTAGTCACCAAGCATTTATTAGGTGCCTGCTGTATGGCAGGTTCTCTGCTAAGCACAGAGGATACAAAGAAAGGCAAGAACAGCTCCTGCTCTCAAGGAGTTCCCAGTCTAATGGGGAGGCGACGTGCAAAGCCCTGAGAGAGAGAGAGAAAGATTGGAAATAACCACTAAGATGAAGGAGGGTGGGAAGAGGCTTCTCTGTGGAACTGCAGTGGAGCTGAAGGAAGCTAGGAGCTGGAGATGAGGGGGAGGAGAGCCCCAGCCATGGGAGATGGTCAGGGAGAAGGCCTGTAGTCAGGAGGAGGCGTGTTTAGTGGGAGGAACGTTACTGAAGCGAAGAGAATGCAAGGGATATAAGGAGGAAGGAAACTGGAAGGGTGGGAGGGGGCCTGGTTATGAGGGGCTTTAAAAGTCAGGGGGTTTATATTTGATCCTGGAGACAATCAGGAGCCCCCAGAATGGACATGATCAAACTTGAGGTTTTTTGGATTCCATTTTAATTGTGTCCAACTCCTTGTGATCCCATCTGGAGTTTTCTCGACAAAGATACTGGAGTGGTTTTTGCCATTTCTTCCTCCAGCTCATTTTATAGACAAAGAAACAGAGTAAAGTGACTTGTCCAGAGTGAATGAGGCTGTATTTGAACTCACATCCTTCAGACTCAGCGTTCTATATCATACTTCTCTGCCCCAGAATCGACAGTTGAGTGGAAAACAGATTACAGCTGGTGGATATTTAAGGCAAAGAGAGACCCCCTCTCCAAGGCAGCCATTGCAGTAGTCTAAGATTGAGGTGATGAAGGTCTGCTCTAAGGTGGTCCGTGTCAGGGGAGTGAAGTAGATAAAATACATGATAAAATACAACTGATTGAATCCCAGGGAGGGTAAAAGTGTGAGGGGCTGAGGATGACCCCTGAGTTTCAAGCTTGGGTTGACCGGAAGGATGGAGGGCTCTCAGTAATAAGGAGATTAGAAGGAGCGGAGCACGGGAGGGTGTGATGGTGAGTTAAGTTTTGTAAATGCTGAGTAAGATGTTTATAAGATGCCCAGTTCAAGGTTGTCCAATAGACAGACGGAGAAGCAGGAGTGACAGTCAGGAGAAAGGTAAAGGCTAAAGTAAGAAATCGGAGACTCAAATACATAAGAGATGATAGTTGAAACCCTGGGAGCAGGAGAGAAAAGAGAAGAGTCCAGGATGGAGTCTTGTATGACCTGGATGAAGAACAGTGAAAGGAGAGGGAGAAGGAAGGGGAAATGGACCGGGACTCAGGGTTTGTAGATCTTGGGAGGAGTTGGCAGGTAAATTAAATGGTTTCTTGGGAGTCACACAGAGGATCATTTCAGAAACCACTGGAGTCCGTCTGTTTCTCTCCGTGGCACCAGATAGAGCCGAAATGCCAGTAAGAGCCGTACATCAGCAATGGCACTGAAAGTTGATTTCCAAAATCTCTGGGTATTCATTGCAGCCAGGAGCTAGGGAAATGGCGAGTAAATGCCCCAAACTGCAGTCAAATCCCACCTAGTTTCTCCAGTATACATGCTTCAGCCCCCTGCCCTGTTCTGCGCCTTCCTTTGCTCATGGCAGACAGATTGTTGAAGGATAAGGGTGCAAATTCCTCCTCTCCCTTTTTCTCCATCCTAGAGAGGAACTGGCAGGATTGTATCCCATTCATCCCTCTGGCTGAGAGCAGCCAGTGATCAAAGGCACTTTCTGTCTTTTCCAAAGCCTGATTTTTATCTTGTGTGATTAAAAGCAGAATGTTTCCTGATATCCATTTGTACTTTCCCAACCTCAAATGTTAACTGGGATTCCAGTTTTTCTTTTTATTAAACACCTGGTTTCCTCTATTTACAGGCCTTCCTCCTGGCTTGCTGTATTTAATGTATTCCCCACCATCTGCTTTGGATTTCAGGTAATTTTAATTTGAGTATAGAAAGAAAAAAGCTTTAACATTTTCCCCGTTTTCTCTCGTGGGTTGCCATGGTTAAAGAATTTGTCACCCAGTGGCCAATCTTTTGCTAATGAGCCTTTTCAGACTCAAGCAGGCTGGGCACTGGAGGAAAGATAAATCCTTTTGTCTAGGATTGATTCTAAGACTTTCCTTTTTTTGGTAGAACCATCCAATCAATAAATAAGCATTTTTTAAGTACCTCTTCTGAGTCAGGCACTGTGCCTGACAAAAATAATCTGCTCCTACCCTCAAGCATCTTCAATTTGATAAGGGGAAATTGATTATAATTAAAACACATAAAGCCATTACAGAAAAACTCTGGGGAGTGGGAATGTAGGGGCAGGAGGCATCAAAGCAGTTAAGGGGGTTGGATCTTGGAGATTATGGAAGGCACGGGAGGATGGCCATTGCAAAGCCATGGACAGACCCAGGGAAGAGTGTGCCCACTTCATAAAATAGGACATATAATAAGACTAGAAATGTACGATTGGGGCCAGGTTATGAAGAGCTTCAAATGTTCCAAAGGAGACTCTATATTTGAGACTGAAAGTAATGGGGAGCTTAGGGAGTAGAGGGAGAGTTGACATGGTCAGATATAAAGTTTAGGAAAATTACTTTGTCAGCTCTGTGGAAGATGGATTAAATGGAAAGAGATTTATCAGGGACTTGCAATATGCCCGCAGGTAGATTGCACAATGCAGTCTGCAATATGCCTTTGAGAATCCAGGGTCATGTTGACACGATGATGAAACACTAGAGTTGGACTTGAATGATATAAAAGATAGCCTCCAGGAAATGAGTGAGCCAAGCAGAAAGGGAGATGGGCTAGTCATATGGTGTGGGCTAGGGACAGTCTGAGTATTTCCTGTAAGAGGCAGCAAATAATTTCGGTAGGAATTCAACAGGTGGAGAGGGAAAAGGAAAAAGCTCCAGGGAAGATCCGACTATAGTCAGAGCAATAGGAAAATCTTAGGAAGTTGATGAGTTTGGGGACTGGAGAGTAGTTCAGTGTGGTTGAGAATACCCTGTTGGAGGGAAGCCACTTTAAACAAGGCCAGAGAGTCAGGGCGCTTGCTGTGCCAATATTGGGCATTTATCAACTATTTCCCAACCTTGTTGCAGTTTCTAGATGCTAAAGGGCTTTGAATTCCAGGCTGAGGAATTTGAATCTGGCTTGGGAGGAGATCTAGAAGCAAGTGACCCATAGTTCTTCTGGGGGCCTCCCTTCCCTTCCCCACTGGGAAACTCAAGAGAGAGAGCATGGAGGATGTGGGTCTCTCAGAAAGTTAGATATTCTGGGGATACCAGCTACTAACCCAAGGGACTTTTTCCTGCACTTCTAAATATCTGGGATGTGCTCTTAGGGCTAGTTAAGCCCTCACGGAGATAGAGTGACCATTCCTGCTAACTGCTTCCCTCGCCTCCCTTTCCAGTACTGGCTACTTTTACCTGGTATTACATGGTGGGGGAATCAGAATACCCCTTACTCCCCACCACTATTTCCAGATTCTTCCCCTGCCACCATCACTCAATATATTCTCCTCCTTTAGATTCTGGATGATAGAACTAGGACGTTCTCCTTTCTTAATGAATTCAGTGTCTGACTTGCAGTCTTTCTCTCATTTGGGGATTTCGGCATATATTTAGATATCCCTCAAATTTCCTAATGTCTCAAATCCCTGATCTACTCAAGACCTAAAACCTGTGCTTCCACAACATGTCAACTGCACAGAAATGGTCGTGCCATGGTTTTCTTGGTATCACCCCCAGATTTTCTACTTTTTGGTTCATGAAGTCTGAAATTCCTTTATTGGCTCATAATCTTTTTATCGTCCCATCTTTCCCTATGCCTTATGATCCCTAACGCCTTTCTTCTTCTGAACTGGACCACTAATCTCTCTACCATCACCAGGATATCACCCCTACACTGGCTACATTCTTCTCCCGTCTATATTTGGTTTATATTTGAGATGAGAAGAGGAGCAGAGGGAGTGCTCCGCAAATGGCCTGAATTTTTCCCATGCCCTGAGACAAGGGCCTTGACTGGAAGAGTTGAGCCTGAAAGTTGAGAGCCTGAAAGAAGAATGAAATGACTTGGAACATGAAAAGTGAGATGGTGAATCAGTTAACATGAAAGAGAATTCTTGCTTTGCTGTAGTGGGGACCGAGCTGATTAGATAATAGAATTGTAGTGAACCTAGTCAACAGTTTCATGATTTTTTTTTCTAGCTTTCTTTGCAGCATATGAATAGGAGCAAAAAAAATAAGTGATAGGAATAATCCAGTTTGGGTCTTGGCAAGCACGATTGAACAAAGAGGCACAAGATTCAAGAATAGATGGTAATGTGTTCAACATTTCTGGACTACTTGCCATCTAGGGAGGGGGAAACGGGGGAAATTGGAACACAAGATTTTGCAAGAGTCAATGCTGAAAAATTATCCATGCATATGTTTTGAAAATAAAACACTTTAATTAAAAAAAAAGAATAGATGGTAATATATACCTCATCTCAAATTATTCAGACATCTTTTTTCATGGCTCCTTTTTTGCTCTGGTCTTAGATAAGAAATAACTCTCCTTGCCAAAGGCAAGCCCTCTATATGTAACCTTGATCCCATTCCCTCTGGACTTCTCCAGCAGGCTGCTTCCTTTATCACCATCCCCTCAAGTTTTCCTCCCCCCCTTTATTATTTTTCTCTGCTATTTACAAAGGAAAAGGGATGACTTCTGTCATCTGTTTCCTTAAAAACAAAAACAAAAAAACCTCATTTGATTCAGCCATCCTTGCCAATTATCCTTTATCTCTCCTCCCCTTCACAAGTAAATTATCAACCATCAACACTAGGTGTCTCCTCTTCCACTCCTTTCTCTTTTTAAAATCCTCTGCAATCTGGATTCTGGATCTCATCATTTAATTGAAACTGCCCTTTCCAAAAGTACCAGTGATTTCTTAATTTCCAAATCTAATGGCCTTTTCCCAATCCTCATCCTTCCACTTTTCTATAGCATTTGATATGTCTGATCACCCTTTTCTAAATACTTTCTTCTCTCTGTTTTCATAATACTGCTTTCTCCTGGCTCTCTCATCTGTCCCACCCCTCCTTCTCAGTTTCCTTTTACAGTTCTCTGTCCACACCTCACCCATAAAATTTGGGCATCCACAAATACAACATGAACAGATCTCGTTATCTTTTCCATCCCCACCCTCAAATCCTTCCCTCTTCCTACCTTCCCCATTACTATTAAGGGTACCAACATCTTCCCAGTCACTCAAGCTCATATCTTCAGAGTCATTTCTAACTCTTCTCCCTTATTTCTTCCTATTATTTTATTTAATCTGTTGCTGTGTCTACTTTTGCAACATATTTAGAATAGGTATCCCTTCCTTTCCATTTATACAGCCACAACCTTAATTCAAAACCTTATTACCTTTCACCTGAACTATTGCAATAACTTTCTACCTGGTCTTCCTCTCTTCAGTCTCTCCCTATTCCAATCCATCATCCATTCAGCTGTCAAGGTGATTTTTCTGCAGCAGCAGTCTAACAATGTCACCACTCAATTACCTCCAGGATCAAATATAAATCCCACTATTTGGCATCTAAAGTGGTTCATGATCTGACACCTTCCTACCTTGCCAGTCTTTTTTATGGCTTACTATCCTCTAGACACTTTATATTCCAGCAGTATTGACCTATTTGCAATTCCTTGAAAATAACATCTACCTCTCCATGCTTTCCTAATAGCTGTCCCTCCCTACCTAGAACTCTGTCTCCCTCAACAGCTTTTGGTTCTCATGGCCTCCTTTAGGATTCAATTCAAATCCCACTTATTTTGGAAACCCTCACCTTTAACTCTTGGTTCTGATGGTTTCCTTTAGGACCCAGTTCAAATCCTACTTATTCTGGAAACTCTCATCTTCAGCTCTTGGTTCTGATTGTTCCCTTTAGGACCCAATTCAAATTCCACTTATTCTGGAAACCCTCATCTTCTGCTCTTGGTTCTGATGGTTTCCTTTAGGACCCAATTCAAATCCCAATTATTCTGGAAACCTGTATCTCACCCTTCTAACTATGTAAAGCCCTCCCTATTCAGATTCCCTTCTCTCTACTTTCTTTATATATTGCATGGACTTAGTTATTTATTTTCATCTTCTCTATTAGGAAGTAAGTTTCTTTAGAACAGGACTTAAGGGGCACTTTGCCATTTTTATATTCCCATTACTTAGCACATAGTAAGTATTTAATAAATGGCTGTTGACTTGACTCAGTGCTGACCTAGTAGCAGCAGCTCCAGTTTCTGCTCTTCTCATCTCTCTTTAACACCAGTTATAGAAGCCAATATGATTATAGTGAAAGAATCACCATTCTTGTGATTTGCCATTAAGAGAGATGTTGTGGAAAGAAAGAAGTGTTAAAGTAAGAGGATCTGTGTTCAAATCCCACTTCTGATGATGATAATCTTAATCTTTGGACTCTGGACTCATTTCTCATCTGTAAAATGAGGTGACTGAGCTAGATGGCCCTTGTGTTTTTTTCTAATTTTGAATCTATGATAATAATGTGTATGTGAGAAAGAGAAATAGAGACAAAGATTGTTTATCTATCTCTTCCTTTGTCTGCATTTCCTCTAGGAAATCCCCAGGATCATCTTCTATGGTGATTAGCACTCCTTTCATTTTCTTCCTTGAAGGAAGATGTTTGTTTTTTACCCTTTCACATTTTAACAGGATATTTTACAAAAATCCAAAAAGCTCCCAATTGAACATTTCCGCCCTGCTACATTAAAAACAAGTCTTGGGAGACTGAATGTGGATCAAAGCGTAGTATTTTCTCTTTTGTTTGTTTGCTTGCTTTTTTCCTCCCTTTTGTTCTGATTTTTTTTTTTTTGCACAACATGACAAAAATGGAAATATATTTAAAAGCATCTTTGACCTATATCAGATTGCTTGCTGTCTTGGGGAGGGAGGAAGTAAAGGAGGAATGGAGAAAAACTGAAACATAAAGGCTTATAAAATGAATATTGAAAGCTATTAGTATGTTGAAAGTATTTGGAAAAATAAAGTACTATTAAGGGGGGAGCAAGTTTGGGGGCAGTTGGGTGGTTCAGTGGATAGAACACCAGCTCTGGAGTCAGGAGGACCTGAGTTCAAATCTGACCACAGAAACTTAGTAGATTGGGCAAGTCACTAAACCATGATTGCCCTTCCTTCCCCCACCTCCCCAAACTCACCAAAAAAATGGAGCAAGTCTTTGGGGTTGGGAGCCGGGTGTGGGGACGGTTGGGGGCCATTTCCCTTCTTCCCTGTGACTGGGAGGACTCCCTTTTCCCTGTTCTTTCTTTCTGATGAGGTTCCTGGGGGTCAAAGCTTTACCTCCCAAGCAGCCCCCTTTCCTTTCCTCTTCACCCTTGCCTCCTAGTCGTTACCATCTGTCAGTGGTTGAAAGTCAGATTTTCCCCTTCTCTGCTTTTATCCCTTTTTTTTCTCCAAAATCTAGAGGATGTTTTTGCTGTCAGCGGCTTTCCGTATTTAGTTGAACAAGCCCTCCCCATCCCTGCAATGCTCACTCACAGCACCGGGGCGGGTACCGCGAGGTTGTCTACCTTGCCCAGATTGCCACAAGGGGGCGCCCCGATCCCCCTTTTGCTGGGCTTCCCCTCCGGTCTCTCCTAGCAACGGTGGCCACGGCTGCTGTTGCCAGGCACGTTGGATGTGGGGAGAGAGGTGCTGAGATGGACTCCAGCCTCCCCGTCCCCACCCCCACCCAGGGATGATGGGCATAGAACGGGTCCTCCATGCTCTCGTGCAGGAGGAAAAGGAGGGAGGTCCTCAAAGGGGTCTGAGGGAGGGGAGGAAGAGCAGGGAAGGCGCTAGGCTCGGAGGCAGAAGCCCCGGGCTGGAGGGGTGGCTGGAGATGAAGGTGGAGTTGGGGGGATAGGGACTGTGTGGAGTAGCATGGGAAGGGTGCGGGAGAAGAACCAGAAGACGGGCATCTGAATTGTAGTTCTGTGGAAGAGAGAAAAGGGAGGGAGGGAAAGAGAGAGAAAAGGAAGAAAGAGAGAGAAGGAAGAAAAGGAGGAAGAGAGAGGGAGAGAGGAGGAAAGAAGGAACAAAAGGAAGGAGAAAGGAAAGGAGGGAGGGGAAGAAAAAGGAAGGAAGGGAAGAGGGAGGAGGCAGGAAGAAAGGGAAGGAGGAAAATAGAGACAAAATGGAAAAAATGAAAGAGGAAGGAAGAATGAAGCAAGGGAAAGAGGGAAATAGAGAAAGAAAGTAAAAAAGAAAAAGGAAAGGGAAAGGAGAAAGGAAAGAGGGAAAGAGAAGAAGAGAGAGAGAGGAAGGATGAAAGCAAGGAAGGAAAAGAGGGAGAGAAAGAGAACAAAGAAGGGGGAAAAAAGGAAAGATGGAGGGAGGAAGGAAAGGAGGGAGGGAGAGAGCGAGGAAGGAAACAAGTGCTTATTAATCTCTGACAAGGAGCCAAGACTCAGTTTTCTCCCAGTAAGGTGAGGGGTTTGGATTCAATGACGTCTAAGGTTCCTTCTAGCTCCAGCTAGGTCTGTGACTGGTGGGGGAGGGGAGAAGGAATTGAGAGACCCAAGGCTAGGAGGCAGAGACACAGGCTCATAAATACTTCATAAGTCCTTGTGGACTTTCTGACCCAAGAATAGCTTTCATCTGACCACAGGCTAAGCATGGGCAGCCCACATACGGGCCATCGGGCAGTGCCAGCAAAAGCGAGGCTGCTAAAGTCTTTGGGGGAAGCTAAGAATGCCCTGTTCCTGGATTCTTGTCTCAGGATAGAGACCCTGGGCTTGAAGTTGTGCTTTTATTCTGTGCTTGATTCAGGGGTCTGTGTCCCAATGAAGGCTGTGAATACCATGGCCTGTTCTCATACTTGGAAAGGGCCAGAGCCCCCATGGGTGGGTGGGTGGGCATGGGGATGCTCAATGGGCAGAGCCCCCTTGTGGGTGGGCAGTCATGGGGATGCTCAATGGGCAGAGCCCCCTGTTTTGTGGGTGGGCGGGCATGAGGATGCTCAATGGGCAGAGCCCCCTGTTTTGTGGGTGGGCGGACATGGGGGTGCTCAGTGACTTCCTCTGTTTTTCAGTGCCATGAAGCCAGCATATCTATCTACAGTAGCATGTACAACCAAAACCTCTCCCATTGGACCGTGGTGTCTGTGGCCGCCATGCTGGCCTGCTGCCTCATTTATTCCCTGACAGGTAAAGGCCCACCTGGAGTTGGAGAAACAACCCTTTCCTCCTCAGCCTTTGATACTGGGGAGGGGGTCCTGAGACCACTGCTCCCCGCAGCTGAGACCTCGGGGCATTCCTCTGAGTCTGTTTCCTCATCTGTAAAATGGGTATAATGAAACTGAAGTGACAGGATATACGCACTGGCCCCACCTTTGCTAGGCTTTTGTGAGTCGGGTCTTGGCCTTTTGGTCTGGACCTGTGACCCGGTCAGAGAGAGAGCTCCCCTCCTTCAGGGGTAACTGGCCCGTGGCTGGAGCTGCCCAACAATGCTGTCACTGAGCACAGCAGGACACGGGCCGCTTGGCCCAAGGAAAACCGCTGCCCAAGTCTCCAGGAAATCCGACTTTCAGGACTCTAAGACTGACCCCTGAGAGGACATTTGAGACAGCAATTCAACCTGCCGAAGGCATCGGCCGGACTCTGCCGCCTGCTGTCCACAAGTGGGGACAGCCGTGGCCCAATGTCCAGTGACTCAGGCCCCCTTCCCCTAGTGAGAAGTCCTCCGCCGGGCCACGTGTGCCAGCCCTCTCTCCCAACTTGGGGTCACGGAAGGCCTCGGGCTCTCTTTCCGCCCTTAACCTGCTTCCTAGCTCTCTATTAAGTTAGGACGGATCTGAGGCTCAGGAGCTTTAATTTCAGAAGAGACTCTTCTGAGCTCCCATCAGACCTTGTGACTTAGAAAAACATCTTCCCGGATGCTGAGGGATTTATCTGAGACCGGGGCAGGCAGGTCCTATCTGTACACTCTAAGCTTGAGTAAGGGAGGATTTCTCTAATCTCTCCTGATGTGAAATCCCCTGAAACTTTGCAGGGCTCTACGGCTTTCTGACTTTTGGAGATAATGTTTCTGCTGATGTGCTGATGTCCTACCCAGGCAATGACACCATGGTCATCGTGGCCCGCTTCCTGTTCGGGGTCTCTATTGTGACGGTCTACCCCATTGCGCTCCTCCTGGGCAGGTGACAGAATTTGTTCCTTACTCGGATTGAGGCAAAGGAGCCGTCTTACCCCCTGGGATCCAGCTACTCAGGGCAGCCTGCTTTGGATTATTAGTTTGAAGGATTTCAGCCAGCCAGGATCCCTATTGCCAAAAAATATATATTATTGAACACCTACTATGCACACCTATAGCCTGTATCACAGAGCTTAATGGTGCATTAAATATTAGAATCCTAAAGCATGCAATGGATTTTAGCCAGGCAGGATTCCTATTGCCAAAAAAAAAAAAAAATTGAATACTTACTGTGTGCACCTATAGCATGTATCACAGAGCTTACTGATGAATTATGTTAGAATCCTAATGCCTGCAATGGATTTTAGCCAGGCAGGATTCCTATTGCCAAAAAAAATTCTTGAACACCTACTATGTGCACCTATAGCCTGTATCACAGAGCTTAATGGTGCATTAAATATTAGAATCCTAATGTCTGCAATGGATTTTAGCCAAGTGGGATTCCTCTGATCAAAAAAAAAAAATTGAACACCTACTATGTGCACTGATAACCTGTATCGCAGAGCTTAATGGTGCATTAAATATTAGAATCCTGAAGCATGCAATGGATTTTAGTCAGGCAGGATTCCTATTGCCAAAAAAATAATTGAATACCTACTGTGTGCACCTATAGCCTGTATCACAGAGCTTAATGGTGCATTATATGTTAGAATCTGAATCTCAGCTCTGTCTTAGATCAGTCATTCTACCTTAGCTAAGATACTTATCAAACATTTTTAAAAACTTCACAAAGCACATATTATGTAATTGTGTCTGAGGGGGGAAAGGTGACAGTTTGCAGGGGAATTAGAAGAGGCTTCTTGGGAAAGGTGGCCTTTGAGCTGGGTTTTAAAGGATGAGTTAGAAATTTAAAGGGCAAAGAAGGAGGGCATTGGGGCAGGATCAGTAAAAGCTGAAACATTGCAAGCCGTATGCAAGGAGGCGATTGAGATTGGCTTAAATATAGAATGTATGGAGAAAAGAATAATAGGAAAGCCTCTTTCCATCTGTAAAATGGGGCTAATAATTCTTGCCAGTCCACATCTTGGGTTTGCTGTAGGGCAAGTGCTTTGTGTCTTGAAAAGGAGTAAATCATTGTGGACTATTAGTATTTGCCTCCTCTCATTTC
The DNA here is from genome assembly GCF_016432865.1 of Antechinus flavipes. Lineage (NCBI taxonomy): Eukaryota > Metazoa > Chordata > Mammalia > Dasyuromorphia > Dasyuridae > Antechinus > Antechinus flavipes. Next base: position 58,715,253 of record NC_067399.1, read on the forward strand.
CCCCATGAGCTTACCCTCCTTAAGGTCAAGAACTATTGTTTCTATTTTTTCTTTCCTCTAAAGCACTTAGTATGGAAAGCTGCTGTCCACTGTAGCTTCCTTATAAATATTTGACTTTGGTTCAAGTCAGAGTACTTGTTTGGGAATCTTAAAATCAATTAAGAATTTATTAAGTGACTTTTATGTGCCAGGCTAAGGAGAAAAAAAAACACCAAACAATTCCTGCTCTCAATATGTATATGAAATCCATATGGAGACAGAGGAAATACAAACTGAAACACAGGATCATTGATTTAAAGCTAGGGGACCTTAGAGATGTCTCCTTCTAGTCTAACATCCTCAGGTCACAAAGCTGCTGAATTTGAACCCAGGACTTCCTAAAACCAATTCCAGCTCTGTATTCCCTACATCCCAGTGCCTCGATCTGAGATAGTTGTGGAAGGAGGGCACTAGCAAATGCTCAGGCTACCTGTAAAAAGAGGGATAAAGTAGAAGTCCCTTAGGAGACCATGAAAAAAGACAAATTTCATAAAGAAGGGGAAAGCCTTCAGGGACCACCAGTGCCAGGGTTGGAACATCCAAGAACTGGGAAGCTTCTTTAGGTTCAGTTACTAGATCATGATTTCTTCAAGGGCAGGACCTGTCTTCTTCCTTTATTTATATCTCTATCCTTTAGAAGGCACTTAATAAATGTTTGCTGACTGATTTCTCCCAGGTCCGTGATCCAGGACTGCTGGCTGAGCTGCTCCAGTGTCTGGGGCAGTGGAGGGTCTGCGGACCCTTCAGGAACCTGGGTCCGAATGCTGCTGACGGGCCTGTGGGTAGCCGCCACACTTCTGTTGGCTCTGTTTGTCCCAGACATCGGGGAAGTCATCATGATCACTGGGGGTATCAGTGCCTTCTTCATCTTCATCTTCCCGGGTGAGCCCCCTCCCTTTCCAAAGGCTTTGTCTCTATTCTGGCTTTGCTTCTGAAGGCTCAGGGGGGAGAGGGGAGAACCCGGAGGCTGATCTGAGAAATCTTCCTCAAAGCTAAACAAGGTCCAGCTCCTGCGACTACTTCTCCAAGTCATGTTGAGACTTCCAGCGACGGAAGTGGAACTCCATTTTTCTAAATCATGAAATAAGATTGTGATAAAAGCTCCTGGGGCCATGGCGGATTGCCACCACAATCCATCAGCACAGAGAGTAAAGAGTTGACCAGCTTTTTAATGTATATTGATGGAAAATCAATAGAGGCCAAAAGCTTTCGGTAAATATGAAATATAAGTTAAGACTTTGAATTGGAGAAGTCTGCTACTGTGTATCATCATTAGAGATAGAAACAGATATTATGACACGTGTTGGGCTTGACTAGCAAACTATATAGAGCCTGAAATTAGAGAAATATCCTAAAGAAATAGTGTAGTCTCAGAACTGGAAAGGACCCCGTGGCGCTCTCCCAATCCAAGATCATGTTTTCCTATCAGCTCCAGCAGAGGAAGAAGGAGGCTTAGTGTAAGTTAAATCTAGTGAATAGATAGTAAATAAATAATAAATCTAGCAAATAGATAGACAAATTTAGGGAAAGATAGATAGATAGATAATAGATTTATTGATTGATCTAATACTTGGTAAAAGTGCTTGTCATTTAAAGTCCTTCACAATCTGGTTCCAAACTATCTTCCCAGACTGATTTAGCATCACTTCCCCACTGTACATATCCATTGGCTGACATGGCTGTCTACTTGCTGGTACCCTATCTGCGCCCTCCATACTTTTACACAGAATGCTTTTCCCAGGGGCTTATGACAAACAGTCAGATGGCTTCTCAGTGAATTGCTAGAAAAAATTGTAGGAGAAAAAGAGTCAGAGTGGGAGAAGGAATCAGGAAGTCGGAAATGTCTGGGAATGAAATTTGGCCTTTTATTACACATTCACCATCTGCGGGTGGTAGCAGGAAAATGCTTTTGATTTTAACTAGTTGTTTAAAGTAACCTTATTCTTATAAGCATTTTGTATTTCCATGACTCCTAAATTTAGACACACTAATTTGGGCTCTTGAAACAAGATTAATTAGCTTCAGTATTAAGGCCTCAGAATCATAGAATTATAAAGCTAAAAGGAAACTTAGAAACTAGTTCAATTTTCTCATCTGAAAGAGGAGGGAGGTTGAAGTCAGGAGAGGTTGATAAAGGTCACCCTGGAGGGTGGTAGATGGTCGAGCAGACAATAAAGTGCCGGCTTTGAGAAGTCTCATGGAGCGTTGAAGGATCTGACATCTGAGCCGCGTGTTTGGGTTTTGTTGGCAGGCCTGTGTCTCATCTGTGCAGTGGATATAGAGAACCTGGGGCCAAAAATCAGGTGAGCTAAGTTTGTCCTCCCACACTGTAATGACTTCGATAATAGATTAAATTTTAGATCTTAGAGAAGCTATCACCTTAAACCTTCTCTTTGAACAGAATAGGACACTGAGGGAAATCACTTGCTCATCTTATTCTTGCCCCTGAGCATTCACACATTCACTTTGGATCGGCCCTTGGAACCTGCTGTCAGTATTTAGGATCTGAACTTTTCTTTCTTGAGCAGTGATCCTAATAGATTGTAGAAAATGCCCACTGATCTGTTTGGGAATTGGGCTGGGTGTGTGTGTGAGATCAATCTCCCCCCTTAGCTCCTTAACCCCTTTGAACAGAGCACTGTCTACAGGGAAAAAGTAGAAATGTTCCTCCTTCTCCTTTCCCCTTTATTCCTCTTTTTCCTCCTCCTTTTTCTCCTTCTCTTCCTCCTTCTCCTTCTCCTTCTCCTTCTCTTCCTCTTCCTATTCTTTAATTGCTCTCATCTCTCAAAAGCTCTTTAATTTAAAATGGAAAGAATGCCTCCTTTGGAAACCTGGGTTGAGGTCTAACTCCATTTACTACACTAATTTCCTTAGTTAAGTCACTAGATTATGTTTCTAGGTCTCAATACCTGTAAAATGAGAGAGTTGAACTAGATGCTCCTTGAGGAATCTTCTAGCATGAACATCCTATAAGGCTATGAGGTCTTTTTCTATCAGGTTTTCATGATGCTTAAATTTTTTCATATATCCAGCGTATAAATATAAATATTTTTCCTCAATAGTATGCCATTTTTCCAATTATATGTAAAGATATTTTTCAACATTGCAAGTTTTTAAGTTCCAAATTTTTTTCTCCTTCCTTCCCTTATTTCTTCTCTCCCCAAGACAGCAAGCAATGTGATACAGGTTATACAAGGACATATTTTCATATTTATCATGTTGTGAAAGAAAAGTCAGAACAAAAGGAAAAAACCACGAGAAAAAAAGGAAAACAAACAAACAAAAGAAAAAGTAAAAATAGTATGCTTTGATCCACATTCAATCTCCATAGTTTTTTCTCTGGACGCAGATGGGATTTTCCATTCTGAGGCTCTTGGAATTTTCAGGTCACTAAATTGCTGAGAAGACCTAATTCTATCACAGTTGATTATCCCCTAATCTTCCAGCACATAAATATTGTACCACCATAGACTTAGGGATGGAGGAGACCTGAGAGGTCATTCCCTTCTTTGTATTGTTGAAGAAGCTCAGACCAGGGAAGCTAAGTGGTTTTCCCAAATTGCACAGATAGTGAAAATCGGAACTGGAATTTGAACTCAGATCTTCTGTCTACTAGACTAGTAGTTTTCCTATTGCATCACCTCACCTGCCAAGGAAATCTGATAAGCAGGTTATTATTGCCACTTATTGCTACTATGAGTCCTTCTTCCCCTGAAAGGACATTGCATGTAATAGATCATCCAGTCCCACCTCATTCTGAGAAAACTGAGGCACAGGGAAAAAAGGTGACCACAGGTAGCAGGAGCAAGGAATTCCAAGGCAGAGCTTGACCCCCAAACCAGGCTCTTTCCACATCTTCCTATTCTCTCTTTCGAGGGTTGAGCAGAGAAAAAGAAAAAGAGCTGAGCTTCAAACCAATTCCCCTCCTCCCTTAACCCTGACAGTTGCTTTGGTGGTTTTGGAAAGAAAAGAAAATAGGCTGAAGGCCCCGGTTCTTACTGCCTGCAATTTAATTTTTCATGGACTTGATGCTCTCATCACGCTGAGTACTTGAAAAATGTCTGCCTTCATTCCCCGTGCATTAAAATGACTTTTTCAGTCCTTCTTGTTTCTATGAAAATTTCAGGAAAATTGAATGATTCTTTCTTTGTTTTCCTTCTTCAATCCCTAGATCCTGCTTGATCTTCTGGGGAGTGGTCTCCATCTTAGCCGGTGCCTTTATCTTTGGGCAGAGTACCAGTTCAGCCATCTTGGATCTGTTCTGAGTCTTTGCCTGGATGTGAATGTGGAGGCAAGAAAAAGCTGAGCAGAAGAAATCCCTCGAGACAGACTTAGCCCTGGAAACCTTCTCTTGGGTTCCCTATACTTAATAGTAGGTGTGTGTGTGCACATGTATATATACACAGGCATAACGCATACATGCACACATATGTAAATACACCTGTGGTTCCTAGATCCCCCCTTCTCCATCTTGCCTCAGATACCTGATGTTCATTGGCCATTTTCTGGTTTTCTTCTTAAACAGAATGATGCTCTTGAGCAGCCCCACTTTTTACCTTGACAGAATCTCTCAATTTGTAACCTTAGTGATATTTATTGTTTAGGAAAGTAGTATTTGTTTTTTTATCACCCTTTTATGGGAAAAGATATTATATATACATATATACATGTATAAAAACTATATATGTGTATATATATACACACAAAAAAACCATCCTAACCATATGTCTACATACATGTATACACACATACAACGCCCCTGAAAACCAGGGAGTAAAAGGAGGGCAATGAGACTTCCTTCTTTTACTTGTGGCCAGTTAATGTGCCCTTAGTAAGTGTCTACTATGAGTTAGGTATAGAGAATGCAGAGACAAAAATGAAACTACCCAATTCTTAAGGAACTTACATTTTATTGCAGAATAGGGAGAAAGATAATGTTTATGTAAATATTTATAAACAAAATAAATAAAAGGTAATTTCAGGGTAAACACCAATAGTTTGGGGGACAAGACCTTCCATAGAAGATGGCACTTGAGGTTGGATCCAGGTTGTAAAGGACTTTAAAAGGCAAGCAGAAGTGTTTGCATTTGATTCTAAAGGTAACTAGAAGCCACAAGAATTTATTGAGTAGGAAAGAGAAGTGATCAGACTTATGCTCTAGGAATGTGACTTGGACAACTGTGGGAAGGATGTATTGGAGAGGGAAAGAGATTGGAGGCAGAGAGTCTAATTAGAAGGCTATTGAAATGGTTGGGATCAGAACAGTCTCTCTCCCTCTCCCTCTCTTTCTTGCCTCCCTTTTTCCTTCCTTCCCTCCCTCCCCTGTCTCTCTCTGTCTCTGTCTCTGTCTCTGTCTCTGTCTCTCTCTCTCTCTCTCTCTCTCTCTCTCTCTCTCTGTTTCTGTCTTGTCTCCATCTGTCTTTTCCTCCCCCTCCCTTCTCCTCCCTCCTCTCTCTCTCTCTCTCTCTCTCTGTTTCTGTCTTGTCTCCATCTGTCTTTTCCTCCCCCTCCCTTTCCCTCCCTCGTTCCTTCTCTCTCTTCCTTCTTTCTTCCTTTTCTCCCTCCCTCCCTCCTCATCTGTTTCTCTGTCTGTCTCTCCCTCCCTCGCCTTCCCCCTCCCTCCTTCCCCCTCTTCCCTCTCTCTTTCTCCCTCCTTCCCTTCCTCTCTCTCTCTCTCTCTCTCTCTCTTTCTCTCTCTCTCTCTTTCTATCTGTCTTGTCTCCATCTGTCTTTTCCTCCCCCTCCCTTCCCCCTCCCTCCTCTCTCTCTCTCTGTTTCTGTCTTGTCTCCATCTGTCTTTTCCTCCTCCTCCCTTCTCTCTCTCTCTTTCTATTTGTCTTTTCCTCCCTTGTTCCTTCTCTCTCTCCCTCCTTTCTTCCTTTTCTCCCTCCCTCCCTCCCCATCTGTTTCTCTGTCTGTCTCTCCCTCCCTCGCCTTCCCCCTCCCTCCTTCCCCCTCTTCCCTCTCTCTTTCTCCCTCCTTCCCTCTCTCCCTTCCTCTCCCCTTTCCTCTCTCTCCTTTGCTTTCTTTCTCTCTTTCTCTGTGTCTGTGTGTATAGGAGAAGAAAAGGGGAAGGTGATTGAGTGGAGGGAAGGGAAGTGCATATGAACACTTGTGATGATAGAACTGAAGTGATTTGTCAATTTATTGCATATGGGGGAGAATGGAGAGGGATAAAAAGAAGATTCCAAGGTTGAGAGCCTGGAAGACCAGAAGAATGGTGGAGTCCTTGAAAGAAAGAAGGAAGATGGAAGAGGAATGGATCTGGGAGGAAAGAATAGAGTTTCAGATCTGAGGAGTTTGAGATGCCTGCGGCTCCTCCGGTTTGAGATAATCCAGTGATGAAGAAGGGAAGGTTAGGAGAAGAGCAGCACTGGTGTGTAGAGCTGGGAGTCGTACTCAGCAAGATAAATGAATCCATGGGAGTTGTAAAGTAAAAAATAGAGAGAGATAAAAAGGCCCCGGACAGAGCAGCCAGAGTTAGAGGGCAGGCTGTGGATGATCTAGCAAAGGAGCCATTGAACAGCTCAGAGGAAAGCCAAGGAGAGCGAAAACTCAAAAACCCAGACAGGAGAGAGTATCCAGCAGAGGGTGGTTCAGTGATAAATGAAAATGTGTTTCTGAGCACTGGGATACTAAGATAAAAACAAAGGCAGTTCCCTGTCCCCAAGGAGCTTACCTTTCATGGGAGGAGACACCACATATTGTTGGTGATTAGCATATAGTAGGTGCTTAATAGATGTTTATTGACTGACTGATCAGACTGATAAAGCAAGGGGGGGAAACTGACACACCCTTTTCCAGGAGCATTAACAGTATTGATTTGATTATTGTTCCAGAAAGGGAAAGGGAAGCAGCTTGGTGGGGCAGTGGGTAGAATCCTGGACCTGGAGTGAGGAAAATCCATCTTCTTTAGCTCAAATCCAGCCTCAGAGACCTACTGTGTGACCTTGGGTATGTCATTTATCCATTTGCTTCAGTTCCTTATGTGAGCTAGAGAAGAAAATGGCAGAGCAGCCCAACATCTTTGGCAAGAAAACCCAAATGGGGCCGTGAAGAAATGGACACAAATGAAATGATTAAACAACGTGATTGGGGGGGGGGGGGGGAGGGAGGAAACAATGGCTGGCCCTCTTCTGAAATAACAGACTCTCATTAATTCAAATATTGAGACCCGTAGGCTGGAGATTGTGAAACAAACAAACAAAAATAAGCCCCTGGGGAATGGTCTTTGCTCCTGGCCTGCAGGCAGTTGGAGAAAAGATGGCCCGGGGTGTGTTACAGAGAGGTCGTGAGGAATGAGGATGGAGAACAAGTGGCAATTGAGAAATCATTGGTAACTATGGAGAGAGCAATTTTAGCTGAATGATGAGGTCAGAAGCCAGATTGCAAAGTGCTGTAATGGGAGTGAGAGGAGAAGCAGCAGCAATGAGAATAGACAGCAATTTTTCCTAAGAGTTGAGTCAGGAAAGGGAATAAAGAAAGATACAGCAAAGTCTCTCGGGGATATTAGGGTCAAGTGGGGCAAGAGGAATGAGTCAATAGATGGGAAGATATTAAAAATGAGAGAGAAATGGAATAATTGTAGGAGCCATGAGCCAGGGCAACACGAGGAGGTAGGGCCAAGGGTCCCCGTGTGGTACTGGCAAGGACTAGGGCTGCTTGCTTCTCTCTCTGATATAGGAGTCAGGAGATGGGGGAACAGATGTCCACTGGCAAGGTGACAATACTTAGAACTGAAAGATCTTAACTTGGAAGGTACCTCAGATGCCCAGGTCCAACCCTCCCTTTTAACAGATGAGAAAACAAGCCCAGAGAATTTGCCCAGCGTCACAGCAGAGCCGAGCTCTGAATCCACGTCCCTTCCACCGGATCCTGCTGTACCACCTTAGCCTGGTCTTGTCCAGCATTTTCAAACCGGGGAGTTAGATGAAAGGCAAAGGCAGCACTTGTCAGACTTGCGGCTGGCACCTGAACATGGTGGATGTCAGAATCAGGATCCAAAAGGTGGTGAAAGCACTGAGCTAAATCAGGAGAGTGAAATGGAACAAAGAAATGTCAAATCCTACACTTAAGTCTGAGAAAAACAAGCGAGGTCATAAATATAGGATGGGGAGCCCTGGCTGAGCAGTTCCCCTGCCCTGAGGATTGTCGTAGTGCTGAGAAGGGCTCCACTCGTCAGTAAGGGGCATCCGGGGCCACATAGACAGAGAGCCAGGGGGGTTCGGTTCCAGTGCATCCGGCGGTGGGAGCTGGGCAGGGACTGTGTCGGGATGCTCCGTGCTGCTCTCTCACCTCTAAAGCCTGGAGAGAAGGTGTATGACTTGCCCTGAGAGAGGGATCTTTCTCCCCCGGGAGTTTCCTAGACCAGAGAAATCACCTTTCCCTAATGGTAATATTCTAACACACACTCTGTTTACTCTCAGCAGAGCCAGGAGGTACAGTGGATTTTAAGATAAGGAAACTGATATAAAAATGACTTGTCCATGGTCACAGGTGTTCAGATTTGCAGCTAGAACTCAGGTTTCTGACCCTAGAAGCACTGGGCTAATCTGCCTCTCGGAGGCTATAATTTCAGAGGGCCGAGCTAGGATCGGGAAGGCAGATCTTGGCCTAAGGAAGGAAATTCTCACCGGGGCCATCGAACACTGAACAGCAAGCGAATCCATCACCCGAGTGTTCAAGTAGAGTTTGGGGGACCCTTCGCGGAGGAGGGTGTTCCTGTCTTTGGATTGGGGGGAGTTCAAGACCCAAAGTCCTCCGTGCGAAAGGAGATGTGACAAAGAATGACAGAGAATTTGCTTAATTGGAAAACGCCATCTGTCCCCAGAGTCACTGAAGCAAAACCCCCAAGTGCTCCTTGATTTGAAAAGGGACTCAAGAGATCCCATTAAAAATGCATTTGATCTCAAACCCAGCTTTGTTCATCCTCCCACATTGCTCATTATCCTTTCTTCACCAACTATTGGCTCAGACTCGGTGCCATCGCGAGCATTAACTTGGGGCTTGGGTCAGAAGAAGCGCCTTCCGTCTGCGGCGTACTGATAGAGAAACAGGGGCCGCGGGCTGTTATGGGCTGCCTCGGGCTCGGGACCCTGGCCCTGGCGCCCAGCGCTGGAGCAGGGCTTCTCACAGGGGGTCGCCTGCGCCCCTCCGCCTTTTACTTTGCCCTGACATCGACAGAATGGCAGCTTCAAAGTCTGCCCATCACACGCCTCTGTCTGGCCTTAGTGACAAGGGGGACAGGGAGGCTTGGGAGGATGAGTGGTCTGCATGGGATGGGGCGCAGATGGCCGGCAAATGTCTGATGGGAGTCCATCATCCCGACTCCAAAGTCGGCCAGTTCCTTCCCCTCTCGGATTAAGGGTCACCAGTTTTTATAGATCATCTTTCTCATTTGAATGTGATCTCCTTGAGAGCAGCAACTGAGCTTTCTTCCCTTTCCAGAACTTAGCATAGTGATTGTACATAGTAGGTACTTAATAAATGCTTGTTGACTGATTTTCTACTTAGCATAGTGACTGGCACATAGTAGGTACTCAATAAATACTTATTGACTGATTTTCTACTTAGCATGGCACATAGTAGGTACTTAAATGCTTGTTGACTGATTCTCTATTTAGCATAGTGATTGGCACATAGTAGGTACTTAAATGCTTGTTGATTCTCTATTGTGTTACACTGCCTTCAATGTCATATGTTGCCCTGCTGGAAAGCCTGGTGCTAAAAGCTGTAGGTCATTTTTTTGTTCCTGGCTTGGCCCCAGTTTTTTGGAATACGGTTCCTGAAGAAGAAATTATTCAGTAGGTGAAAACTAGGCAGGCTTTTTTTGTGGTTGGTGCTATTTGTAGGAAGATGGGTTTGAGAGCCATCAGGACGTAGTGTTTAGAGCCATAAAATGTTAGAGCTATAAAGAATATTCGATACCTAGAGTACCAAAGAAATTAGAACTTAGGTTGTTTTTTCCTCATCTAAAACACCCTTTAAATTTTTTTTTAATTAAAGCTTTTTATTTTTCAAAACATACATGTGGATTCTTCAACATTAGCAAAACCTTGCGTTCCAATTTCCTCCCCTTTCCCCACGCCCTCCCCTAGATGGCAAATAGTCCAATATATGTTAAACATGGTTAAATCCAATGTATGCTTACGTATTTATACAAATATTGTGCTGCACAAGAAAAATCAAATAAAACCAGTAAAAAGAAGAAGAAGAAGAAGAAGAAGAAGAAGAAGAAGAAGAAGAAGAAGAAGAGAAGAAGAAGAAGAAGAAGAAGAAGAAGAAGAAGAAGAAGAAGAAGAAGAAGAAGAAGAGAAGAGAAGAAGAAGAAGAAGAAGAAGAAGAAGAAGAAGAAGAAGAAGAAGAAGAAGAAGAAGAAGAAGAAGAAGAAGAAGAAGAAGAAGAAAAATAAAATGCAAACAAGCAACAACAAAAAGAGAGAGAATGCTATGTTGTGAACCACACTCAGTTCCCACAGTTCTCTCTGGGTGTAGATGCTCACTGTTCATCCCTGAACAAATGGAACTGTAAAACACCCATTTTCCAGATTAAAAAAAACCGAGGCTCAGGGATGTGAATGACTTGAACATAGCAATGCAGAACCTAAATCTCTGACGGCCTTGTGGAGTTCCCCCCCGGCTTTAGGGGTCTACCATTTAGCTGCTACAACTCTTTCACATTAGGAATCCCGACTGAAGCTCAGTGGGCTGGCTGTTCGAGGCACAAGGGTGGATCCGGATGCCAGAGGCCTTTCATCTTCAAAAGACCCGAGCCCTGCGGCCACCTGGTTTGAAGTAATTCAATAGTCAGAATTAGGAGAAGCTCCTCCTTGCCAGGCCCTGGACAAGTGTTTGAATCGATAGCCTTTATTAAACATCTGCTGGAGCCAGGCACTCTTCCAGGTGCCGAGGAAACAAGGAGGAACGAGCAGTAGCCCCAGCTTTCAACGGGCTTATGTTCCTTCTGGGGAAAGGGTGCATTTTATAAAAGGACCATAGGAGAGAACTGCAGGGAGAGGGGGAAGCATCTCTTCAGGATATGTGTAGAATTTAGTTTTTAATTATTTTTTTCAGTGAATTTTTATTGTTTCTCCTTCCCATTAATTCCCCCCATTCCCTAAATCCTTGTAATAAATATGTATAATCAAAGAAAACAAAGCCCTGTCTCCTTTTGTGTTTACAGTTCCTCATCTTTCATGTTCATAGGGATTAGAGAAGGTCTCCAGACCTAGACTGATCCTCTCATTTTGCAGATGAGGAAACTGAGATCTAACTGGGGATAGTGACATGTCCCATATCACCCACGTGGTGGAAGATTTCGGATTTGAATTCAGGCTTTACTTCTAAATGGGGTGTTTTCCCGGCTCAGATCATCTTTATGTTTCCTGCCATGTGCTCAATCATTTCAACCCACACTAAAAATCCCATATTTGGGATAAAATGCTCAGGGATGAGATGCCGGGAGTCCCAGGAGTCGGAAAGGAAACACACGGAATCCCAGCTGTTCCTCAACCAGAGTTTATTCGTCACCTAATAGTAAACATTGGCTAAAATACTGTACTGACATTTTGCAGAGTTCTACAGTTTAAATCTAGAGGCTCGTGGCTCCTAAGGGAAGAAGAGTAATAATATCCAACAGGACTATCCCACAGGCAGAGAACGGCTAGTGAACAGCCTAAAGGGCCCGTGTCCCTGCTTTAGTCTGAGATACCACAGGAGAAAATAGCACACCGATAAATAAATAAATGAATCTGTTAGGGAGCCGAGGCTGGGAGGGCAGCCTGAGAAAGCACACGAAGGCTGAGTGATCATGCATGATTTTTCAAAGCGAAGGAAATGAATCATGGGCATCGAGGGGGGTGGAAGGCTGGGGGGAAGCAGAAGGGAAGGAGGGGTCTGTGGCCGTGGGGAACCGGAAAGTGAGGGGACTTCGTGGGGCTGATGGGGATGTAGCTGCTTTGTCACTGGGCCAATGGTGGATGCTCGGAGGGGCGGCCCTGCCGGGACCCGTACTGTCAGGGGGAGGATTGTGCTTCTTGCTTGATCTGGAAAGATCTTGGTTGGTTCTGCCTCCTTCAAGGCCCCAAACTTTATCAGGCCTTAAAGTAAACAGACTCTGACAGTAACAGAGGGAAAGTGGAGCCGGGAGGTGCAATATGATGGGTGGGTATGGGGCAGGTGGGAGGGAGAGGGATTTGTTTCCTTCACTTCAAACAACAAGAAAATACATTCCTGTTTAGAAGGATATTGAAAAGACAGCACTTGTAACAAGGTTCTTAGAAAAGACACACGGTCCTTGATAATGAGGGGCCAAGCCCCGGCCTGACATTCTGAGTCCGTTAGGAGGGCCGGATCAGTCTTGATTCAGCGTGCACCAAGCAGCTACAAAGGGAATTAAAAAGGTGAGAAAATGTGACATTTGAATCTCTTGCTCACTGCCCTGGGGAAAAGTGAAAGGTTGGATAAAATTTATAACTGGAAGGGTCCCAACTCCCAAAGGACCTTCCATCAATAAGCTCCTGTCTGAGATTCTTAACATTAGAGTCCCTCTTTTGGGTTGAGGTATCACCTCCAGAGAACTGCTTTAAAAGTACTGATCCGTCTGTGGAGAAGGGAGGCCCGTGGGCCACAAAGTGATGGTGATGGTCCCACCCCCCACGCAAAGCCAGAACCACTCATCCCAAGACAAGTGTTTGAACAATTTCACTGATCCAGAGTTCTGATTTTTTTTGGTTTTTATAACTTTATTTTTGTTTTTATCAATTTAGAAATCTGAACACTTAGATCAGGAAGGCTCAGAGGTTCAAATCAATCCCCTTTCTACAAAGATTTCTCAACTTTTTCCTGGTCTTTGAATGTTTTCCAATGATTATTCTTTAAAAATTTTTTCCCTCATCTATATTAGGAGCTATAGCCTATATGTGAAAGATCAGAGCTACATTAATGATAGTTTGAATGAATACTCCAAGCTATCTTCTCCCCTCCCCAGGTCAAAATGTCCTCTCAGCACCCCTTCTGGGGACCGGGTATTCCCTGCAGCCCTAGCCCTTACCTGGCACTGAGATGCTGGAGACAGCTTCAGGTTGGATCAGAGTATCCACTTTCACATGCCGGAAAGCTTTGCAGACCGGGCTTTGCAGGTGCCTGCAGCCCAAGTAGAGATTGAGGGAAAGGGAAGAGAGAGGTTAGATCTTTTTAATCCATCCTTAGCATGGATCCAAGGGTCTGGGGTCCTGAAAACATTCCCAGGAAATGGCTTGGAGATGCGAGGATCACTGATGGCTAGCTTTGCCTCTGGCTTTCTATGTGGCCCGGGGAAACTCACTTGAAATAAAAATTGCTGAATACTAGAGCTAGAAGGAGCTGTAGATATTCCCCCTCTATTACAGATGTAGGACCATGATTTACTTAAATTTGTAGCTTATTAAGATTAAAACCCAAGGCTCCCGATTCCCAGTCCTTTCATTTGCCTGTATTTCTCTCCCCTTGTTTCTTCTTTCTATCTCCCCTGCCCTTTCCTTCCCTCTTTGTTTCTCCCTCTCTCTGTCCATCTGTTTCTCAGCTAGACCCTTCCTTCAGCCCCATGAGAAGACCTCAGTCTGCGATCCCATTACAGAGTTTCCTGACCACTTCAGCGCCGGCTCTTTAATAGATCTTTTTTGGGTTCCCCTGGTGTTCTCAACTAGAATTGAGGGCAGAGACCACAGTTCTTACGCATGACAGCTGGCTGTTGTTCAGTCATTTCCCATTCTTGGTGACACCGTCTGGGGTTTTCTTGGCAAAAATACTGGAATAATTTGTCATTTCCTTCTCATTTTACAGATGAGGAAACAGGGTGAGGTGACTTGCCCAGGGTCCTACAGCTAGGAAGTGTCTGATGCTGGATTTGAACCCAGGAAGATGGGGCTTCCCCGTTCCAAGCCCAGAGAGCTATCCACTGCACTACCTAGCTTGCTTCTGCAAATATCATTCATTTAAAGGGATCCACTCTTTCCTGATTTCTAAACACTTAGTGCTTCCCTGACCCACTTACCCAAATTACATCACCCAGTTGATTGTTTAGGAATAGTGCAGATGGAAAAGGGGGACTGATAAGAAGAGGTCGGTGGGGCTGGGCTGCATTCAAGAAAAGAGCGGGGTCCTTCCAGAGATCCCCCTGCTCCCGGTCACCAGAGACCATCATTTCAACCTATATTCTTCTGGGGAAGCCGAATGGCTGTGTGTGGTGAAACACGGGAACTTGGAAGACCCAGACCCCCAAGGCTATGAAGACGTGGGGTAGGCAGGAAGAGGCTGACCAAGGGCAGAAATGGGGTCGGATGTGACTGACCAGAGAGGGCCAGCCAGAGGGTGAAAGGGAGAAATGCTAGACGGGGAACCCAGGAGTCTGTGAACCCTCAGGAGAGCTGGAGAAGGAGGCCCTGACCCAACACACTGGGTAGAACCTCCATGCAGGGTTGTCCATGGGAACTGGACTAGAATAAGGTAGTATGGGAAGTGTGATCAGCGGAGCGAGTGCCCACCTTGAGAAGGAATCTCAATTGATTCTTTAGAGTCCTAATTTAAATTTAATCCATTCTTAATTTTAATGCTTAGTTTAATTTTAGAGTTGTACTTTTTACAAATCTCTCTAGAAGCTTTCTATCACTAAGAGGCAGTCTGGTGTAGGGTATAGTGGAGAAAAACACCGGATATTTAGCCAGGAGATCTGAGTTGAAATCTTGGACTCTGCTACTTACTCAGGTCTTCCCTCTCTGGGCCTCAGTTTCCCTCTCTCTAAAACAGAGGGATGAGACTCTGGTCACTGATACTCGGGAGCTGTGTGACTTTGGACAAGTCAGAACAGTTGGGGATCTGTGTAACTCTGTCACTGGCTAAAATAATACCACACTGACATTTTGCAGAGTTTGACAGTTTAAATCCAGAGATTCCTGAGGGAAGAAGAGTAATAATATCCAAGAGGACTATCCCAAAGGCAGAGAACGGCTAGTTAGCCACTAAAGGGTTCCTCATCTGTAAAATGGTGGGGTTTGGGATCCCCTTGAGCTCCGTAAGTGTTTGAGGTTGGGTGGATGGGGTTTAGAAACGTCATCCAGCCTCTTCCACCCATCACTCAAATGCTTCACCCGCCCACATACATCCCTCCTGGGGCTAGACCACCGGGCCTCAGGTGTGACTTCAGGTGCAGGGGCTGGGGAGGCCGTATCCCGGGGCTGTTGTATTGTCCAGTCACATCCAACCCTTTGTTGCTCCATTTGGAGTTTTCTTGGCAAAGATGCTAGAATGATTTGCCATTTCCTTCTCCAGCTCATTTTCCAGATGAGGAAAACAGATTAAAAAACTGGGATAAACGTCCAGGATCCGACCGCTAGTAAGTAGATGGGATTTGAACACTGGCCCAGGGCTCTGTACCAGCTAGCTGCCTTCTATACCAGGACTTGGCTGAGAGTTTTACTCTCCCAGGAAGTGCAGCAGCTGTGCCTGCAGAGTCCATCTGTGATTAAAGACAGTCTGGAAGGGAAAGCAGCCTTTCCTCTTTGCTCTACAGAACAAGAGAAGACTCAGCAAGGCAGCTCTCAGGCGGAACCCACCACATCTCCCCAGCGGTGGTCACCAAATAACCTTAGAGACCAGTTAGCCCAGGGGTCCTGCACTTGTTATATCATGCCATATTAAATAACATGTTGTTATGTCATAATGATGTAATTTTTGTTATATTAGATATTACTGTATTATGACATGCTTCATTAATATATTTTATATTATATATTATAATATGTAAAATATATAATAGGACATTATATAGTTTTCAATATGCTTGGTTTCCTTTGTAACCCATTTATTTTACTTTATGCATTTAAAAATCTGACTCTGAGAGGGGGGTCCCCAGACCTTCTCAGCCTCCAAAGGGGTCCTGGATATATATATTCATAAAGGTTAAAATGCCCTCTTCTAAACCAAGCTCTTCATTTTACAGATAAGGAAACTGAAGTCGGGGAAGGGAGTTAAGTAGCAGTTAATAAGTGACAACATCAAGGTTAGCATTCAGATTTTTTGAATGACCCTGACTTAGGTGGGGAGTAAGCCCTTCTCCCTTTCCTTTTCTACCTGACATTGCTCTGAGCACAAGATCAGTCTTGGGACCCCACATTTCACTTGGACCTTCCTCTGGACATTTCTTTCCTCAGTGCCTACAGCCCCTGGAAGTTCTGAATTGTTGGGATCGTTTAGAAAATGCTTGTGTGAGAGACCCCAGAGAGTTAAAAGCCTGAGCCTATTTAAGCTTATGCAATGCAGTGTACTTTTCAGTGTCTTTATCTCATTTCTTCATCTCACTTGAGTTAATGGAAGATGGGGATTTCAAGTAGAAAAATTCTTCATCAACATCAACAGTACACTTAACTCAGCCCGACTTCAGCCCATCTTATCTTATCTCAACCACACACATTTCAAAGGGCATCCACCACTGGGCTTGGGATCTGACTTTCTGGATACCCGCAGCCGATGCCCAGGAACCCACTGGGCCATCCCAGGGATCTTGGCTCAGACTCGAGGAAGGCAGATGGCGTGACCTCAGGGAAACCAAGGTCTCTGAACTACCAAGGGCTGGCTCTGGCTTCTCTCCTTGTGGGACTCACCTGTTTGCAGCCCCTTCTGTAAAACGAGGGCAAGAGAGCCCTCCATCCTCAGGGATGTCCGGAGATAAAGCTCACGGAGGCAGTGCCATAAAGAATACTTTGTCAAAGGGGAAGGAGGAAGAATTCAAAAGCAGAAAATCACAGAAGGACATAAATGAAGGGCTTCTGGCCAGAGGGGAAGCAGCTGAAGAAAGTGGTTAGATTGGAGAAATGAGGACTCAGGGGAGGGACACGAAAGCTACCTCCTGACAGGTCAAGAGAAATCGGCCCCGAAAGGCAGAATCAAGAGCAGGGAAGGAAGCTGGAGGGAAACAAAGAATGCAAGAAGAAAGCTCCCAAATGTTAGAGCTGCCCGAAAGCAGCCTTGGGCTGGGAGGGCTCCCCTTCCAAGGAGGTCTTCGAACAACTTGTTGGGAATGTTGAAGGGACAGGGAATCTTGTTCAGCAACTCTGAGACTCCATGATTCTGTGAGAGAATGGAAAATATCTGGAGATTATTGTATTGAGGGGAATCTGAGATCCTGGCCCCAGGAGGGAAGGGACTTCTCTAATGGCCTCACAGGAGGGAAGGGAACTAGAAGGGACTTGTCTAATGGCCTCACATTACAAATGAGGAACCTGAACTTTGGGGAGGGAAATATACACATTGAGTAAACATGTTTAGATGCTAGAACAAACCCTTCAGATTAACTAAAATTACACTGGATTTACTGGGAAGAAGACTTTTTTTATACAGAGAAGAATAACCATTTGGTCTATTAGCACCAATATAGTCAGAAGACCCGAGTTTAAATTTTTCTACTAGCTCTGTGACCAGAGCAAGTCAGCACTATTCAAAGCTTGCAAAATAGGGATAACACTTGCTCTATGATAATAATAATGATAGATAGCATTGATATAATCTCTAATATTTATATAAATATATTAATATTTATATATAATAACAACATATTACCATATGTAATAAATATATAATATAATAATAAATGAACATTTAAATTTTTCAAATGCTCATTTTATTCTCACAACAATTCTGGGAGTAGGTGTTATTATCTTCATTTTACAGATGAGGAAACTGAGGCAGACAAGTTAACTGACTTGCCCAGGGTCACACAGTTAGTCAGTATATGAGGCAGTACTCAAGCTCAGGTCTTCCTGACCAAATCTTCTAACTATGCAAAGTCTGGCAGGGGTAATGTGAGGAAAGCACTTTGTAAGCCTTAAAGTGAGAGGAAAATGTGATTGTTATTAGGGATAAAGAGCAGTACCCAGCAAGTAACTTGGTGGGGATCACACAGCCAGGCTAGATCAGACTGAGAGAGGTAGAATTTGAATCCAGTCTTCCCTAGGCCTGGAGCCAGATTTCTATCCACTGGATCTGAAATCATCTCCTTATCATCATTACTACTGTCAGCAGAGAGCTGGAAGCTCTGATCATTGAAAAAAATAAATCCCTCACCTTCTCCCCCTCTCACTTTCCCCTTATTTAGTGGATTGTAGGATGAATAACAAGCATTTCTATGGGGCTGCAAGGTTGGCCAAGTGCTTTAAGTATATTATCTCACTAGATCCTCATGGCTGAAGCAGCTGCCAAGATTTCCCCATTTTCCAGATGAGAAAGGATGAGGATTTGCCCAGGCTCATCCAACTAAGGGAATGCCCAAGACAGGTTTTGAATTCAGGTCTTCCTGACTGCAGGGCCATGACTTTATCTATTATTCCACCTAGCCTCCTCGAGGAGGATGGATGATGTGGGAATATCCCCTCATTCCTCCCTAGGGCCTTCACTGATCCCATTGGAAGGTCAGACATTTCTTAGACACCATCAATTCCTGGTTTCTAGGAAGTCCCCAAGGGAGAAAGAGGCATGTCAGGTTCTTCAGGCTCCTAAGTCTGCCTTCCATCCCTGGGGGGCAAGGCTGCACTGGGTAACCACCCCTCCCCTTCCCAAAAGGATAGGACCTTCCCTTCCCCTTCAAAGAACTGATTCTCTGGCAGAAGTGCTTAGACACTGTAAGGAACAGAGATATCCCTCTTCCCTGGAGCAGTGTTTCCACTGTGGAGTCACTGGTGCAGTGGGTGCTGGTGGCCAGATGGACCTCAAGTAGCTCCCAGAGAAATAAAGAAGGAAAGGAAAAAAAGAAGGAAGGAAGGAAGGAAGGAAGGAAGGAAGGAAGGAAGGAAGGAAGGAAGGAAGGAATTAAAGGAAGGAAGGAAGAAAAAAAGGAAGGAAGAAAAGAAGGAAGGAAAAGAGAGATATACAGAGAGAGAGAAAAAAAGAGAGAGAAAGAGATAAACATATACACAGAGACACACAGAGAATTCAAGAGAAAGAGAAGGAAGGAAGGAGAGAGGGAGAAAGTGAGAAAGGAAGGAAGAAAAGAAAGATAGAGAAAGAAAGGAAGGAAGGAAGACAGATAGAAAGAAAAACACCAGATTCTCCATAAAGACAGCAGAATCAACTGTGCAACAAAGTCTCGAGGCTAGGAATTTATCCCCTTCTTTAGGAAGTCTCACTGAGCTGGCTGCGGCTCCCAAGTAATCAAAGTCATATACTGGAAATGGACTTGGTCCTACCTCTTCTGTTCCTCATCAGTCTCCCAGAACTCATAGACAACGAAGGTGAAGCCATCAGAGAGTCTCACGGCAGTGATGCTGAAGGAGAGAGAAGAGAGGGTGAGGGAGGGGAGTTCCAAAGAGAAACAGAACTGGGATTAGAAGAGTTGGGTTCAAACCTTGGCTATCTCCCTTGGCCATACTTCCTTTATTTTGTAAACGGGAAATTGATTTTTGAACCTGAGTATCAGATTTACATTTGTTTGCATTAAATATCATCTCATTAAATTTAATCCAAGATTTGAACCTGTCGTGAAACTTTTTTGGAGCCTGACTCCACTTATGCAAGTTACCCTTCCTAGCTTTGGGTCAGTAAATCTGCTTTTTTTCTGGAAACATCCCTGAGGTTCCTTGTGACAGTGTACTATAGTTAGAAGGGATCTCCCCAGCCCTTTTCCACTGGGATTTCAATAGGGTCAATGGATAGGATTAGGATAATGACTATTCTCATTTAGCACATCAAGGTTTACCAAATGCTTTCCTTGGGGCATAGAGGGATAGAGAGTAAAAGTATTACTATATCCGTATTACAAGTGAGGAAATTGAGGCTCAAAAATATTAAGTGACCATTGATTCACAAAAAGGTTCACACAAAGCATTTGAAACTAACTTTCAGGATCAAAAAGAGAATCCACGAGCTTTAAAAGCCCTTCATTGTTACCTAGCCATTTCCCACCTTCCAGTCTTTCCACAACTTATTTATCAGCTCCAAATCACTTTGGCATTTTCCCCACTGCATCATACCGGTGACAGAATAGAATTTTAGATCCTAGTGTTATAGGTCAGAAGGTTTGGGGTAGACAAGTCGGCATGGAGCCAGGGAAGGTGAATGGCACTGGGACATGGAGGATGGAGCTGGGAAACTGCCATCACAAGGTCAAGGTCATCGCTACGGAGTTCAGGTTCAAGGGGCTTTGATAAACTGGTGCCCTTTAGCATTGTACTTCTTGCAATCTCTGAGCCCCCACCACTGTCTCCTGCCTTAGTAGTACAGTGAGTAGGATGGAGTCAAGAAGACCCAAGTTCAAATCCAACCTCAGGTAGCTTATTAACTATAGCAATTATCTCAATTCTTGGCACATTTAAGACACTTATAAATGCTCAGGGTTGCTTCTGAGCCCCTAGAACAAGAGGACACTCATTCCTTCTTGGTCATCCTATCAATCCTTTGGCAAAAGCTGAGAAAACAGGAAGGAGCCAGGGTTGGTGGGTTTCCCTAGCGCATCCCCGTCTAATCCTAAGATGTGGGAGTGAGGGGAGCCTAGATTTCATGTTCCTTAGGAGGGAGTGTTTCCCAGAAGGCCCACCCCACCTTGCCCCCTCCCTGCCAACAAATCGAGGGGGACTTACTGGAAACAGTGGCTGTCCTCTGCTGTGCTCCTCAGGTACTGCCTCAGGGAGCTCAGGAACTCTCCAAGGTGCTCCCGGGAGACCACCATCTCTTGTCTCACCAAGAGGAGATACTGAGGGAGGAGAGGGGAGATTACCAACCCGGAGGGCAGGGTTTCCAGCCAAGACTTTGCTCCTTATGCTCTCTGTTACTTCAGAATTTATTTATTTAGCCTTTGTGGGACTCAGTTTCCTCATCTGTAATATGAGAGGGTTGGACTAGCCCAGGGATATCTAACCCTTTGGTAGTCTGGTTGGGCTTTCTCAGAATAAGGCTTCAAATGAATAATATAAAATACACGTGTATACAAAAGGAAGCCAATTATATTGAAATGCATTTATCAAAATATTTTTTAAAATAAGTTCATGGACTCCAGTGTAAGAATCCCTGTTCTAGATGGTCTGTTTTCTTCTCCCTCTAAATTTGATGAATGCCCCTCCTCGGTGTGACGTTGACCCCTCCCCAGTCTCCATAGGCTCTGGGACCGGACTTGTCCCCTGCTGTGGCTGTGAGCTGGCTCCCTCTCGCCTTTTTCAGTTTGGTCACTGAGTGGTCGGCCATTTTGTATTCACTGCAGCCAGCCCCAAATTTCATTCGTTTTATTTAAAAATTCTCTGCTCTGAGCTGAAAAATTCCCATCAGCAATGGCTGTGGGGTCCCTCTCCAGAAACAGACAGACACGGAAAGCCCGGTGGGGGACGGGTACTCACGGTGCAAGCCGTACTGTTTCCATCGGAGAGACGCTGATGCAGATCAAACCACAGGGTCTGGAATCAATAAAACAGGAGTCCGTTCAATCAACATTTATTAAGCGAGCAGTGGGTGCAAATCACAGCGCTGGAAGCCAAAATGTAAATAAGACGCAGTCTCTGCAACATGAAGCACATCACCCGGGAGGTCCAGCTCAGGCTCACAAAGCACCTTGTGGATGCTTTCTCCTTGAATCTTCACCACCAACCCTGTGAGGCTGATGGTCCTTCTCCCTTGGAGATTCCTTTGAATGAAATGAATTGCCTTGCCCAAGAGCATATGGTTAATAAGAGGCAGACTTGAAATTTGCTTTTTTCCCTTTTTTTTGTTAGGATGGCTTTCTAAAGAGGCTTCAGAAAGTCGGTCCTACTTGGGAAGGTCTGTTGGGTCATCTGGGCCCTCCCATCAATAGTTCCCGAGTTAGACAGGGGACCAAGGCTATAGGGACTGAATTTCAACAGATTTGGGAAGCCTTGGATCTTTGGGGATAATGCTGATGATACGATGCTGTTCCAGAAAGCTCCACACCCGAAGTGCCCATTTCTTTCTTTTACACGCGCGCGCACACACACACACACACACACACATTTATAAAACTATATATATATAAAACTTTTTTTTTCAACGTGCCCATTTCACAGATGATGTTTTGCTAGAAAAATCCCTGGAAAAGTGAAATATCCTGATTGACATTCTATTGTTTCTCTTCTCCGAGTATCTGGGAACATGGATCCTAATCAGTACCGATATATGCAAGGGACTATACAGACAGGGAGGGGGGAACGGGGATTAATTCTGCCTCTGGTTTCCAGAATTTAGGGAGGAGCAGACTCTGAGTCTTGGATGGCTCACCCTGGGCTATATAACCACAGGCGCAATATCTGCGTATCCTGCCCCCGGGACACCGGCCCCGCTCCCCTGAGGACCCCTTCGGTCTCCCTCTCGCCTGCTCAGGAGCCGGGGGTTCAGCCAAAGGAGCAGATGTTCCCCCTTCCGTCTGACGCTCAGATTAAATCCGGGATCCGACGGACGGAGTCGCCCACCCCCGCTCATCAGGAGCAGATGGTATGTGTCCTTCCGGACAGACAGAGCACAGAACGGCAGAGCTGGGAACCGGCCCTTACCGCAAAATGTCAGAGCTGGAAAGGTCCCTGCGACAAAGCTGGAATGGTCTTAAATTAGCGGCGTCCGGGGGAGCCTGGGAGCGGAGCCCGAGGGCTGGACGGGCCTTGGAAGGCGGGACGTCGGAGCTCAGCGGTCCCTTGGAACCAAGAATGGGAATCTCGGGCCTGGATTCCGATCCTTACCAGCTGTGCGACCCTGGGCGGGAACTTCAACTGTCCACCTCAGTTTTCTAAACTATAAAAGGGGGGAAATAACAGCACCCACCTCCCGAGATTGTCGTGAGGATCGCATAAGATGGATTTTGTATAGGGCTTAGCAGTGTCTGGCGCCCAGTAGGTGGTTATTTCCTTGCTTTTAGCTGTAAATCACCCATGTTAGAGCTATGATGCCCTTAGAACCCAGGGGCAGCGAGGTGGTGCAGTGCATGGAGCCCCAGCCCTGAGTCAGGAGGACCTGAGTTCAAATTTGGCCTCAGGCACTTAACACCTCCTGGCTGTGTGACCCTGGGCAAGTCACTTAACCACAATTGCCTCAGGAAAAAAAAATTCCCTGGGCAGGACCTTGGAGATCCATCCCTGTTATTTTGGAGAAAAACTAAAGAGGCAAAATTGTTTCATACTCACAGAGGAAGCAAGGGTGAGAAGCCAGAGCTCTGAGCTCTGGGAGTCCAGAGAAGTCGTCAATTAATTTGTAATTTCAAGTTAGTGGTTTAAAAGGGGCAGAAAAGCAAGGTAGGAACATAAAAATAATTGTTATAATTACAATAATTCATGACAATCACAACTGGTATTTCTCTAGAGCCTTCGGTGCATATTCTCATTTAAATCTTGCCCAACCTCCACAAAATCCCGTCCTCAGCTGCAGATGGAAGTGGGCCAAGGGGGAGGTATGTACCTAGCCTTGGCTATGTGACCCTGGCGTGTGCCCCCCCAGAGGAATTCCCCTGCAGGCCCAGACAAAGATGAAGGCATTGAGGCGGAGGTGGACTGCCCAGCTGGAGGGGACAGCTCCCCCTAGCCCCATCATTCACCAGCGTAGGCATTGAAACCAGTTTACCCACTGCTGATGTTACTGGAGTTCTATAGCTTTACAAAACTGCCTTCTTTGTGGCCAATCTATTTTTCATTTTCCTCATCTGTAAAACAGAAGGCAGGCTCTTGTTCTAGATGGCTGCTATGGTTCCTTTCAGCTCAATCTGTGATCCTAAGCAGGTCGAATAAAGGCTATCATTCCTATGTTACAGATGGGGAAACTGAGGCTCAGAGAGGTAAAATAACTTTACCCAGAGTCATAGGGCAAGTTATTTCCCCTACATCGCATGGTCTTGGTGGACACTCTGTATATAGGGAGGAATCAGGAATGTACATAGGAAAGATAGAGAATCAGAGACAGAAACAGAGAGACACTTACTAACTGGTTGAACCTAGATAAGTCATTTAACCTTTTTTTTCTGGCTTAGTTCCCTTATCTGTAAGTTGGGGATAATAAGAATAGTTCCCTCTTTTGTGAGGATCAGATGAGAACATACTTGTAAAAGAAGTGCCACATAAATGCTAGATATTATTATTATTAGCGATTGTTAATCTGGTCTCTGGGTCCTCCAATCCATGCTGTGACACAGCAGGTTAATCTTCCCAAAGTCTCACTTGCTACAGGGCCCTCATCTACTCAAAAATCATTCCACCGTGTCCTTATCAGTTTTTGACTCTGCATTTTTTTTGCCTGTTTATTTGGCTTTCACTGGATTGGGGCATTTTCTTGACTGTCCTCCAGGCTTAAAATGTCCTCCCTCTTCAACTCTGGCTTCCTTTGATCAGTCCAGAATTTTTTACTGGAAACCTTGCCCAATCCCTTTTTATTCCAATGCCTTCCCTCTGCTAATTATCTCCTATTTGTCCTGTCTCAAAGGCAGCTCAGTAGCCTACTGGAAAGTGCACAGGGTCTGAAGTCAAATCTGAATACAGACACTCACTAGCTGTGTGACCCTGGGGAAGTCACTTCTCCTGTTTGCCTCAGTTTCCTTATCTATAAAATGAGCTGGAAAAGGAAACAGCAAAACACTCAGTATCTTTGTCAACAGGTTCAGACCCAACTGAACAACAACAAAATAGATCCTGTCTACAGCTTGCTTTGTAAATATTTGCTTGAATGTTGTCTCCCCCATTTGACTGTAAGCTCCCTGAGGACAGGGACTTTTTTGCCCCTTTTATGTCCTCAGAGCTTAGCATAAAGCCGAGTTCCTTAATAAATGTTTATTGAGCTGTGATTTTATTGGTATTTATTTTAAGGGATGCAATTTTGCACCTTCTCCATAATTTGTAGTCTCACTGAATTGCCTGGCACACTAAAAGGGTGACTCACAAAGCCAAGAATGTGTCTTTGGGACTTGAACTCAGGTCTTCTTGACCCCAAAGTCAGCTTATTTTCCATTCCTTGTAGGATAAAGACCAAATCTAGTAAGGAATTCAAGTTCTTCCCAATCTGGCACCCTACTTCTGGAGCCTCATCTTCCATTATTCCCCTCTAAAAGCTTCCTATTCTAGCCAGACCAATGTTCTCATTACTATATACAGCCACCTGGATGCTTTTGCTTACTGTATTCCTCTTACCTAGTATGTCTCTCTCTCTCCCTTTCTTTATTTTTCCAAATCTCATACATCTTTCAAAGTTAGAAAGACTTTCCTGAGCACAGCCAGCCATAATAATTTCTTCTCCCTTTGGGATCGCTATCAGATCTTCTTTTTGATTGCATGTCAATCTCTCTCTCTCTCTCTCTCTCTCTCTCTCTCTCTCTCTCTTTCTGTCAGTCTCTGTCTCTCTCTCTCTTTCTATGTGTGTGTGTTTCTCTCTCTCTTTCCCTCCCTCTCTCTCTTTTTCTTTTCCCCACTCCTTTGTCTCTTTCTCTCCCTCCATTTCTTCCTTTGGTCTCTTTCTGCCTATATCCACCTGCTTTGCCTCCTTCTTTCCCATCCTTCCCTCCTCTCCCCCCATTCTCTCAGTGCTAACCCTTTTGTCTGATGGCAATAGGTTAGCAAAACTGACTGCTGTCAAATTCTCCCAAACTGGCATTTTCCATGGACACTACTTAATTTGCTTCTCTTAACCTCTCCCTCTCCCCCATCAAAATGTCTGCTTTGCCTATGACTTTGATGGAATACTTGTGCCGTGGGAAATGACAAGGTTTCAGGAAAACATGGCAAGACCTTTATCAACAACACAAAGTGAAGGGAGTACAAGAAAACCATTGTGCACAGTAACAGCAATATCACATGAAGATCAGCTCTGAAAGACTTGGCTACTCTGATCAATACAATGATCCAAGACAATTTCAAAGGACTCGAGATTAAAAAATCCTCTCCACCTCCAGAGAGAGAACTGATGAACTCTAGTGCAGACTGAAGCATGATTTTTTTCACTTTATTTTTATTGCTTTTGGAGGGAATATGGCTAATATAGAAATGATTTCACATGTATGAATTGATGTCCAATTGTTTGTTTTCTCAGTGGGTGGAAAAGGGGGTGGGAGAGAGGAAGTGAATGTGAAACTCAAAATTTAAAAAGAATAATTTTTTAAAATGATGAATGGATGCAAAGAAAGAGGGAAAAAAGAGATGTATATCTTGAATGAGGGACTATATTCTCTCAGGAGAAACTTTGGAGCTAGAGGAACTTGTTCAAGTCCTGACTCCATTATTTCAGACCCCAAAGCACCTGTACCTTTCTGCTCTGTTTTCAGTCTCTAACACCTCCAAACAATGCGTTAGCCAGGGTAACAGATGGGGTTGTTACTTGTCCCTCATGTGCCTCAGTTTCTTCATCTGAAAAATGAAGGGAATGAAGTCCAGAATCTCCAAATTCTCCAACCATGGCCATACACTGCCTGGGATTATAAGTTACTTTTTTATGTGGACAGGCAAACTCTACCTAACCCTGTTAACCAGTTCTCTGAAAACACAATGTGAAGCAAAATAATATTACTGGGGCACTTAACTCTGTAAGAGTACTGTCATAAATAAGGAGAAAGTGCTTTGGAGTGGCCAAAATTCAGGCTATAAAAAAACCAAATTAGATCTTTCAGTGATCTAATGCAATTTAATCTTCATGACACTAATATAATCCAAGAGGATGTGGAAAGATTGAACCTTGTGTCCGAACCTTGACCTTATCTTCTGTGCTCCTTTTCCACTTTCCCTCCTGGATATAACCCCCCCAGGCCCTGCCTTTGTCCTTGGTCTCCCCCTTCCTATCCCCTTCCTCTCTCCTTTGCTGCTATAAGTCAATTCTTCTTCCCTCAGAGATTAGCGTACCTTTCTTTAGAGAAATGTTGCATTATAAAAGATCAAAAAATGGTGGACCTGAAGTCCATGGCTTGAGGAAGATAACAGTGAATAGCTGCTCAGCTACAAACTCAAGCTCTCTATGTCCAGTGGTCTTTCCATTACATCTTTGATTCCTCTCCAGGGCACAAAGAGACTAATTGGGTTCTAGCCTCCCCACCCCCTGCCCAATGTAAGAGACAGGGAAAGGAAAGAAGGAATCCATGGCTGCGGTGGGCTGTGCTCTTCTCAGGGGGCACCAGGGCAGTTGCTCCCCTGGCTCAGAGGCAGCTCTGAAACTCTACTTTCTGGGAGTTCTGATTTGTAGAAATTTGGAAGCATCTGATTTGTAGAAATTTGGAAGCATCTAGACATTTAGGACTGATTAAAACCCAAGTTAAGAAAATCTGAATTTAAACTGAATATAAATACTTTAGGGAGAAAATGGATATTTAATGAAATAGGGAACTTTCTACCATTCCTAATTAAAAGACCAGAGCGGAATAAAAAGATTGATTTTCAAATACAAGACTCAAGGGAAACATAAAAAGTTAAAATAAGAAACAAGAAAGAGAAAACATAAGGGATTCAATAAGGTTAAATTGTTTATATTTCTATATGGCGAGACGATATTTGTAACTCTTAAGAATTTTATTATGGAAAGGGCAATAAGAAGGAGTCTACATGGGCAGAGGATGCAGATATAAGGTGGCTTTGATGAGATGATATCCCTCAAAATAAAGGAGATAGAAAATTGTACTGGAAAAAGGTTGGATACAGAATTCTATTATACTACAAGAAACTAAAAAGGGACTGGGATATAGAAGGAAGGGCAGATTGGGGAAGCAGCGGTCAGAAGAAAATCTGAGTTCAAATCCTGCCTTGGATACTTAACAAAGCACTTAACCTCTGTCTGCCTCAGGTTCCCAATCTGTAAAATGAAGATAGTAACTCTATCCTAGGGTTGTGAGGATCAAGTGAGATCCCATACGATGCGCTTTGCAAACTGTACAAAGTGATATGATTGCACGTGTGTATTAGATTGTTTGCCATCTTGAGGAGGGGGAGGGAGACAAATTTGGAAGTCAAAATCTTACAAAAACGAATGTTGAAAACGACCTTTACATGTAATTGGGGGGAAAAAAAGCAAATATGATTAAGTGCAAAAAACCACAAAAGTGACATGTTAGGGATGCTAGTGATGGGGATGCTAGGCCAGAGGTTGGATGTCAGGGAGCACTTGCCAGTGGGCTAGGGCACAGGCCGGCCTGACAGCTGGGACGGCCCTTCCCCGGGATGCAGTGGGGCAGGGGGCCGAGGAAGGAAAACAAATCAAAGATAATGAGGAAGCTCAGCCCATGAGCCTGTCATCTCTGAAGAGCCTTGGTTGTTAGGGCGACCAGCGTTCTAATAATAGACTCCAAGAGCTCCCTCCTGAGCTGCCCCAAGTTGTTATGACAACCTGGGCTCTCTGGTCCTGCTGAGTACCTCCTGCAGAGGCCGGGGATGCGGGCTGACTCTGGATCTGGCCTCTGCTGAGCCTCTCCCTCAGCCCCAGACCACCCTGCCCCAGCCCCCTCCCCGGAAGGCCGGGGTCCAAGGGCAGGGGGCAAACCAGAGGGCAGAGAGATCTTGGACAAGTAACTTAATCTCCTTCTGCCTCAGTGGGTAGGTTTGATTTCCTGGCCTCTGAAGGCAAGTCACTTGAGCCTCTGTTTCTGGAAAAATGAGCTGGAGAGGGAAATGGTAAATCACTCAGTCTCTGCTGAGAAAAGCCCTAATGAGGTCCCAGAGTCGGACACTTCTGAAAGGTCACGGCTGGCTCTAAATCAGTGATTTCCCAGCCCCGCATTCTGCTCCCGTTCCAGGCTCGGAGCCCAGCCCCCCCTGCCCAGCAAAAAGCAACCCCGGAAGCTGCTTACTGATTGGTTCAGGCCGGGACTCTTAATTAATCATTAATCACGACAATGCCAATAAGTCAGCATCGCCTGTGGCTGCACCTAGAAACAGAGGCTGGGATTCTCGCCCTGGCTGACTCGGCAAAGATGGGGACTGGGATTTAGGAGACCAGCCGCCAATCATGCGTCTGACCTTCACCCCCGAACCTGTCTCCTCCTCTGTGAAATGAAGGAAGTGGGTCTCATAGCCCTCCAGTCTTAAATCTAGG
Source organism: Antechinus flavipes (assembly GCF_016432865.1). Classification (NCBI taxonomy): domain Eukaryota; kingdom Metazoa; phylum Chordata; class Mammalia; order Dasyuromorphia; family Dasyuridae; genus Antechinus; species Antechinus flavipes. The sequence continues at coordinate 58,744,292 of NC_067399.1, forward strand.
ACCCTCAGTCGTTTTACCTGAAGCTCAATGTTCCTCTTCAGCAAAATGGGAATAATAGCACATGTACCACCCACATCAGAGGGTCTTCGCAAGGACAGTGTTTTGCAAAGTATAAAGTGCCAGGGAAATCTGGAGTGAGCTTTAGGGTTCACAAAACACATACAGATGAGGAGACTGAGGCAAACAGGTGAAATGCCCAGGGTCACGTAGCTACTAAGTGTATGAGGCAGAATTGGAACTCGGGTTTTCCCCACAGTCTATTGACTGTTTTGTCTACAAGCCTCACGTGGGTTTCAGAACTCGAATCCTGCTCTAGGCCTTGTCCTGACACACTGTAAGGGGCCTTTAGCCTCTGAGCTCCCCCTCCATCAAAGGGAAGATCAATAACTCACTCCTGCTACCCCAGCTCTCACTGGGATCCGATCAATGGCACGCAGCGGCTTTGGAACTACTGGGGTCTCTAGGGCTTCGGTTCCTGTTGGCGATTCCCTACAAGTGCCACTCAAGGGGCTCCGTGACCCTGGGCCGGGGGCAGGAACCTCGTTTCTGCAGACACTGAGGGGTCCTCCAGGACTCAGTGCGCAGGACTGAACCCCCTCCATGTCACCTCAGCCTCCCTCCTGCTCCAGATGGCTTTCTCTCCAGTCCCTCTGGTCTGGCTAAGGCCCCATAGGAGGACGGCATTGATGACATTTACAAAGCAGCTGAAAAACTCTCTCCTCTCTCCCTCTCTCCTTTCCTCCTTCCTTCTCTGTCTCTTTCTCATTCTTTCTCATTCTGTCTCTGTCTCTGTCTCTGTATCTGTATTTGTCTGTCTGTCTCTCTGTCCCTCTCTTTGTCTCTCTCTTTTCCTCCTTCCTTCTCTCTGTCTCTCATTCTATTTTTCATTCTCTCTCTCTCTCTCTCTCTCTCTCTCTCTCTCTCTCTCTCTCTCTGACTGTCTCTCTCAGTCTCTGTCTCTTTCCTTTGTTTCTCTCTCTCTCTTTTCCTCCTTCCTTCTCTCTGTCTCTCTGTCTCACTTCTTTCCTCCTTCTTTCTCTCTGTCTTTCTCTCATTCTTTCTCATTCTGTCTGTCTCTGTATCTGTATCAGTCTGTCTGTCTCTCTCTTTGTCTTTCTCTCTCTGTCTCTCTCTTTTCCTCCTTCCTTCTCTCTGTCTCTCATTCTATTTTTCACTCTCTCTCTCTCTCTCTTCTCTCTCTCTCTCTCTCTCTCTCTCTCTCTGTTTCTGACTGTCTCTCTCAGTCTCTGTCTCTTTCCTTTCTCTGTTTCTCTCTTTCTCTCTATTTCTGACTCTGTCTCTCTCAGTCTCTGTCTCTTTCCTTCCTCTGTCTTTTTCTCTCTCTCTCTTTTCCTCCTTCCTTCTCTGTCTCTCATTCTTTTTCATTCTCTGTCTGTCTCTCTCCTTTCCTCCTTTCTTCTGTCTCTCATTCTATTTTTCATTCTTTGCCTCTCTATTTCCCTCTGTCTCTTTCCTTTCTTCTCTCTCTCTCTCTCACTCCCTTTCTCCTTTCTTTCTTCCCTCTCTCTGTCTCTCTCTCTCATTCTCTTTCTCATTCTGTCTGTCTGTTCTCTCTCCTTCTCCCTCTCTGTCTCTCTCCCTCTCACTCACTCTCTCCTTTCCTCTCTCCCCTTCGTCCCCCTATCTCTCCCTCATCACTATCTCTCTTCATTCCCTTCTCCCAACTATCTCTCTCCCTTGCTCTAAAGTCCTAAACAAAGACATAAAATGCCAGACATGGGAAAGACCAGCTCCCTGTGCAGCCACAGCCAGAGAGGCCATTGTATGCCTGACATCCCAGACAGGGGACAGGACGCCAAAGTGGAAGATTCTGGGTGAGGGATGCTCTAAGTAGGTCTGGGACCTGAGAGGGGATGTCATATTCTGCCTCCTCCTAGAAGTGCTCACAGATGAATTTCCTCTCCTCGGAAGACCCAGACTCCCTGAAGGATGAGCTCCATCTCCTTCCTCCCGCCCAGCTGTGACTTTGGGACTCGGAGTTGGAGCGATCCCGGAGAGCATCTGGCCCGATGCAGGCCCGTAACAGACATCCCTCCCTCCCCCACCCCCATCCTGGAACAAATGCTCAGAGAGAGGGGGAGAGGGGGAGGGGGTAACCCAGGATAAGCTCTGGGATAAGGACAGCTTGAATCAGGTAGGATTTCTTTCCCAAACTTTGTTGGTCTCAGTGTTTTTTTTTGTTTTGTTTTGTTTTGTTTTGTCTTTGGTTTTTTAGTAGAAAAGGGGCTCCCATATCTATCAGTTAACCATTCTCATAGTTTGGAACTGGGAGCTCAGACCATGAAACATCGTCTCCAACCAGCCCAAGGTTAAAGTGCATCCTAACGGACTCCTAGTTCCTGGGGTGAGAGGAAGGGGTGGCAAAATAAGCCCCGAGAAAGCTGGATTCCTAAACCTCTGGATATCAGGGCGGAAGTGCTGGGGAGGGGTCGGGGGAGGGTTCTGAAGCAGGTTTAGGGACCAAGAAGGGGAGGCGGGGGCCCCACACCCAGCTGTTTTACCTTATTCTCCAGCCTCTCTATCAGCTCGGCTAAGCGGCTGATCTGTGCTTCCAGCCCTTCCTCCTTGCTGTCTGGGGATCCTGAGGGGGAAAGGCAGGGTTCACTAAGGGGACTCCAGGACCGGGGAGCCCTGAGCGGTGGTATGGGGTGAGTGGGTCCGGCCCGACCTGGGGCGTCTCCCAGACGTGCAGCGTCCCCGCCTCCAAATGCTCCCCTACCCCCTCTCCCTCTTCTCTGCCCAGAGCTCCCCCGGTCGCAGCCCAAATCCTACCTTCCTGGCCCTCCTCACTCCCGGCCCCTCCCTTGGAGGTTTCCTCCCATTCACACTGTTTATCTCGCATGTTTTCCCCATCAGAGTACAGTAACTTGAGGGCAGGGGCTATACTCACAGCTACCCCCAGCCTTAGCATCTAGTTAGCGCTTAATAAATGCTTGCTGATTGACGTGACTCCCCCTCTCCACCCTCCCGCCCCCAGTGTGGGGATGTTCCACTTCAGGATTCTGCCCCGGGGTGAGCGCCCCCAGCCCCCCGCCCTCCTCCGAGGGTTCTCAGGCCTGAGCCCATCCAGGCCCCTCCCACCAGGGGTGACCCTCCGGCCCCCGGGACACGCCCACGCCCACTCACCAGAGGGAAAGCCCTTCCCAGGCTCGGGCCGAGCCCATCCAGGCCCCTCCCACCAGGGGTGACCCTCCGGCCCCCGGGACATGCCCGCGCCCACTCATCAGGGGGAAAGCCCTTCCCGGGCTCGGGCCGAGCCCATCCAGGCCCCTCCCACCAGGGGTGACCCTCCGGCCCCCAGGACATGCTCGTGCCCATTCATCAGGGGGAAAGCCCTTCCCGGGCTCGGGCTGAGCCCATCCAGGCCCCTCCCACCAGGGGTGACCCTCCGGCCCCCGGGACCCCGCGCCCACTCACCAGAGGGAAAGCCCTTCCCGGGCTCGGCGGGCGGCAGTCTGGGGTTGGGGGGGTAGCGGGGAGCCGGGTTTCCGTACCAAGTATCCGCCACCCCTTGGCTAGGCTTGCTGGGGTTCTGTCTGCAGAGCAAGTGTAAAAAAAAGTACATGTCTACAACGGCTTCAGGGGAAGCAACGGATTCCTGGGAGGGGTGCAACACTGGCCTCCCATCATGCCCTGGGGAGGTCCCCAGGTCACTCTCCATTCCCCCCTTTGGGGCCCCCCAGCCTTGTCCATCACCCGGCCCGTTCATTTGTCACATGTGTTCTAGCTTCTCTCTGCCTGCTGGAAGCCCCCGCTTCACATTGTGCCTCAGGTATGTAGCAGCTACATGACTCTGGGCTAGTTATTCATTGTCCCTGAAACTCATTTTTCCTACCTGGAAATTGGGAATAATAAGACTTCCCATACCTAGCTCACAGAATTATCAGGAGGAGGAAATAAGATAATGGGTGCAAAGCCTAGTTCGCCACCCATAATCAGCTCCTGTGATGCTTCTCTCTCCTCCCCACCCTGGCACCCACCCTGGTCGTGGTCGCTGTGGCCCTGCCTCCACCCCTGCAGATTTGGGGCAGAGGGGAGGGGTGCATGTGACTAACACCCTTCTACAGAAGGGGAAACTGAGGCTCAACCCCAAACGGAGGGCATGGGGAGCCGTAGGACCTGAAAAATGACAACAACACAACTGAGGCTTTTGAGAAGTTAAGCACCTTGCTCAGTCACCTGCCTAGTAAATGCTCCAGGTAGGACTGGAATCCGGGTCTCTCGGCTCCAGTCCAGCCACTCATCTATACTTGTATATGTGCTCACGAAATGCAATTACTAAGCATTTACTGTGTACGCAAACATAGGCACAGAGCTGTTCCAAAGGCTCCTTGTTTTCTCCCTCACCGTATTTGGCTGGTCTGCTCCTCAATGGCCTCCACCGCACTCTCCACAGAGCTCAGCAGGGACTGGATCTGGTTGGCTGTCTCCTTGAGAAGAAAGCGGGTCACAAACTGGTCCACATTGGATCCCCCCTCATAGACCTGTGGCGGGAGGGCAGGAACAAAAGGATGAGGAGCACGAAGTCAGGGGCCACTGGAGGTGGGAGGGGGTGTTGGAGGAGGCACACGAGGCAGGGATGTGGAGGGGGAGGGGGGCCAGCAAGAGGTAGCTCCTTCTACTTCCCCCTGAAAAGTCAACAACATTTTGGGGAGAGCAGGTTCAGTGTGAACAGCTAATTAGCATGTCTAGTATCCCCAATCCTCCATCTTCTTTGTTTATTCCCTGGTACTCCTGAGCCCAAGTCATAGAAAGCATCCGGAATCCCTAGTCTTAGAATTAAAGATTTGGTCAACTATTAAGTGCCTACTGTATGACAGAAGTGCTAAGTTTGGGGGATAAAAATGAGAAACTCATAGTCTAATGGGTAGGAGAGCAGAGAGGAGGGCTTTAGGGACCACGCTGATACTATCATTAGGAGAAGGGAGAAGAGAGAGAGGGGGGAGGGAAAGAGACAGAGAGAGAGATACAAAGAAAAAGAAAGAGAGAAAGGGAGGGAGAGAAAGGCAGAGACAGACAGAAAGAGAGGGAAAGAGGGAGGTAAGGAGAGAAGGGGGGAGAAAGAAGGAAAGAAAGAGAGAGGAGAGAGAAGAGAGGAGAGAGAGACAGAGAGAGAGACAAAGGGAGGGAGAGACAGAGACAGAGAAAGAGAGGGAAAGAGGGAGGTAGAGAGGGAGAGAGAGAGAAAGAAAGAGAGAGAAGGAGGGAGAAAGAGATACACAGACAGAGACAAAGACACAGAGACAGAGAGAGATAGAGAGAGGAGGACAGAGAGAGAAACAGAAACACAGGAATGGGACTGAGAGATAGAGGGAGAGAGAGAGAAATAGAGAAACAGGCAAGAGTGAGAGAAAGAAACACAGAGACAAAGATGGAAGAGAGAGATAGAAGGAGAGGTGGAGAGAGAGAGAAATAGAGAAAAAGGCAAGAGTGAGAGAAAGAAACACAGAGACAAAGATGGAAGAGAGAGATAGAAGGAGAGGTGGAGAGAGAGAGAAACAAGATAGAGAGAGAAGCAGGAGGAAGAGGAAGATGAGAAAATGGAGGATGAAGAGGAGAGGATGGTAAAGGGAAAGGGGGGATAAAGGGAAAAAAAACAAGGTGAGGACAAAAGGGAAGAAGGAAAGGACAAAGAGTAGAAAAGAAGGTAGAGCAGGGGAGAGAGAAAAAGGGAGAAGAAAGACAAAAGGACAAAAAGAGAGAGAGTGGGAAAGGACCAGGGGAAGAGGAGAGAGAGTTGTCAAAAATAGAGACAGTCAGAGAAAGAACAAGGTTAGAGAGAGAACAAAGTTAACACGAAGAGTGATGGAGAGATAGGGAGAAACAAACAGAAAGGAGGGGAAAGACATCCAGAAAGTCAGTAACAATGAGCGAGGCAGAATCAGACAGAAGAAAAAACAATGGCGCTATCTTCGCAGAGCAGGCAATTTCATGGACTGTTTGAGATGGCTTTGTAATTGAATGGATGAAGGGGAAGGATTTGCTGTGGGTCAGACTGTCTTTTTGCAAAATTAATTAACATTCAGAAAATTACTTCGGGTTCTGATATTTTTTGCTGAATTATAATCACTGATTAGCCTTCCCAGTTAATTTTTTAAAATGAAAACCAAGTGCCTGAGATCCGTTCCCCTGTGCCCCTGGGTTCTCTGGCTGCACAAGTGAGAAATCTCTTGGGGTTCAGTCATTTCACGCGTGCCTGATTCTCCGTGGCCCCATTTGGGGGTTTCTTGGCCCAGACACTGGAATAGCTCGACATTTCTTTTTCCAGCTCATTTTACAAATGAGGAAACTGAGGTAAATGGGATAAAGTGACTTGCTCAGGGTCTCACAGCTAGTAGGTGTCTGAGGTCAGATTTGAACTCGGATGCTGAGTCTTCCTGACTCCAGGCCCGGTGCTCTGTCCGTTGCACCACCCGGCTGCCCACCAGGTAAGTAAAAGATCTGGGATTACAATCCAACTACAACCATCCCTTTCTCTGGAGGTGAAACCTCCTAGATCCCTGGGGGCCAGCCTGCGAGGTGGAAGCCTTCCTCCTGAGGGGAATGTTTCATCATCCCCCTCCTGAGGGGGATCTGCTGAAAAAGGCAGACGGTCCCTTCGGCACCTCAGGGGGCTGATGGGGTAGAGAAGAAACATGGATCCCATTCTCCTCGACGGCTGACCCCCTAATAGTAACTCACATCAGAGATAGCTTTACGGCTTATGGGGCTTATCCTGGTCTCTGGCTCTCGGCCCAAACCCTACGTCCTGCGGGAGGCTTTGCCCGGACCCCCTTCCCATCCCTGCCTTCTGCGACGACCCTCCGCTTCTAACGCCGCATCTTGTTTATCCACAGCTGTTTGCGCACTGTCTTCCCTATTCAGTTGTGAGGCCGTGGGTTTTTGTTCTTGTTTTTGATATTCTCAGTACTTCCCAATATACTGGCACACAATAGGTGCTAAATAAATACTAGTTGACTGACCTGATTCACATCAAGGTAGGGAGCGCAAGTGTCTTTATTCCCATTTTATAGATGAGGAAACTGAGTCTCAGAGGGGTAAGGTAATTTACTCTCCTCAGGACTAACCCTGTCCTAGAAGGGGAGCACACTGGGTCTCTCCACAGACAGCACTTCCGACTGCTTCCCTTCTAGCTCTGAACGCCCGACTCTGATCCCCAAGAGCAGGAGGTTTTGTACACAGAAGGGGCTCCGTGAGCAGTAAGCAGAATCCACGGAGTGACCTTCCATTTTCTCCTCTCTTTTCCCAATTTCTTCTCTCTCCCCAGTCCCGCCGGCACAGGGTCAGAGGCACATGTTGCCGAGTGATTTACAACTATTCTCCCACCCTGGCAGGAAGGTGCTGTGCGATCTCCATCTCAGAGTTGGGGAAACGGAAGCAGACAGTTAGGTAAGTGACTTGCCCCCTGGAGGCTGGGTTTGAATTCGGGCCTTCTCCCCTCCAGGACCAGCAGTCCCTGTCGTGTGTGTCATCCTGTGGGTAACTGGCAAACCCATGGAGCTTCTCCAAGGGACCTCCTTCCAAACGGTGCTTCCACTGTGCCGTAGCTATGAGGGGCGCGGTGGGGGAGGTCTGGGTTCGGATCCTGACAGTGGGATGGGGGAGGGTCCATCACTTCCCCCGGTCAGGGGGTTGTTACCATTACAGACCTGGGCTGTCCCTGCAAGGATCGCTATTGTGGAGCTCTGGAGTGGGTGTGGACCTCCTTACAAAGGCCCTGCGGGAAGGACGGATGCAGGGAACCGGCCATCGATGAGGATCCGAGCCCAGGCCATGAAACCCCCCCAAGTCCCGAGCACGGGACAGTGGATGAATAACCCACCCTCCACTGGCGTCCCCGGCACTAGGAGGAGGTCCTTGCCATGGAGGACTAGAATCGCCAGGATCAGGACACAGATGTCCTCCCGATCATCCCAAAACAGGGCTTCCCCGGACACGGCGAGTCTCCGCCCTACTTGTCCCTTTGCTGGTGGGTCCCCGAAGGACCTACACGAGGGACCGGCTCTCCTTCCAGCCCGGGGGACCCAGGTAACGGCCCCCAGTTTCTGCATCGCCAGCTCGGTGACTGGTGTATGGTGAGTAAGGCTCGCCTTAGGTCGGCTTGGTTCTCACCTTCTTGGTGTAGCCCATGGCCTTCAGGACAGAGTGGTTCAGGGTCTCCAGGGAAGCTAGGACGTCCTCATAGTCCCCCATGTGGTCCACAAAGTAATCTGCAGGAAGAGAGCGAAGGGCACTCAGATCGTGCATGGGATGACTGAGAAGACCAGGACCCTAAATCGGGGGGATGATGGAGGGCATTCAGGATGAGGTACAGGCAAAGGGAGCGATGAAGGCTGTCAGGGGAAAGTAAATGCAGATGGCACTGGCTTTGGGGAGACTCCTCACTTACCAGCGGCATTCTGAGGCTCTCTTGCCCCCTTCTCCCAGCTTTTCCTCTCCCAGGGCCTCCTATCTAGTTTTGTTTGGGAACTTCCTCTCCATAGATATCTTCAGCTTTTCCCCATGCTCCCCTCTGGTGTCCTTCTCCATCCCACCCCAATTAACCCTCGGGGCACCTACCGCAGAGCTCTTTGGTGTCCACATGGCTGCAGAGGGAGGGAGGGAGGGAGAGAGAAATGGCGAGTCAGTAAACCTGAAGCTGCCCAACCCCAGGGAGAGGTGACAGGGAGAATGATTTCCCATTTTCAGATATCAGCTCAGGGCACCCTGGGATGGAACACCTAGGCTTGGATCCCAAATGAAGGGGAGGAAGTTTGGAGCACCCAAGAGGCGGCACGGTGGGTGGACCTGGCTTGGGATGAAGACGTCCTCAGATCCTTGCCCTGAGTGATCCTGTGAAATCACTTAAGAACCTCCATGGGACTTGGGCTCCTCATCTACAAAATGAGAGGGTTGAATCTGATGGTCTCTACGGTTCCTTCCAGGTTTAAGTCTATAATTCTATGGATGGAAGGGTCCTCCTTAAAGACAAAGAATTCTTGTTTTCTATTTACCATTAGAGTGACTAATGAACAAGGAGGAAGGAGGAAGGGATTATTTCCACATAGGATTGGTTAAAATCTGTAGTTCTCAGGGAGGACTCTGGGAGTCTCTGGCTCTCTTCCATAAGTATGTTCCATCCTAACCACAGAATGTTAGAGTTGGACTGGACCCTAGAGATCACCAAGCTCAGCCCCTCCAACTTAAGGATGAGGAAATCTGCTCCTTCAGCGACTGACCATATGCTGAAGAATAAACAACCATCACCATTTGGGGGTGAGAGTAAGGGAAAAGGAGAAGAGAAAATGAGCTCCGGGAGGGGACTTAATCAGGAATGATTGAACCCAATCCAAGGGCAACAGAACCACTGAGTCAGGATTCAGTTATTAATTGACTAGTCCAGGGTCATACGACTAGGAAATGGCAGAGCCAGATCCTGCACCTTCGCTCTTAAACCAGAGTTCTTTCTGACTCATCACCTTTAGAACTGAGCACCCAAGGAGCGAAACAGGACGGACTGGACACTGGATGGAGAGGATCTGTGGCTCTGAGATCAGCCCCGTTGGGTGGGGTCAGGAATAGTGGTAGTGCAAATGGGAGCCTCTGTGAGCTTCTGTTCCCACTCTGAGGAGAAATGCCTGACAGGTGGCCTGTGTGAGGCCCGCAGAATTGCCCACCACCGTATCCCCCACGGGGGGAGAGATGAAAGAGCATGATGCAAACTGCTGAGAGAAACTGGAAGTTCAGAAAGAGGGGGATGTGGAGAGTGAGGGAACTTGTTGTCGAGAAACCGGAGAGAGAAAACAGCAGGAGATGAAGGGAGCAAAGGCTGCCGGAGGGGGCCAGAAGAAAGGGTTGGAGAGCTAGATTCAAGAGTGGTGGGCGGGGGAGTCAGGTGCCCAGGAGAGTCAGAGCTGTCCCCAAAACCAGGGAGAGCCTGGCTGGCTGGCTGGGGAGTCAGGTGCCCAGGAAAGAGTCGGAGCTGTCCCTGAAAACCAGGGAGAGCCTGGCTGGCTGGGGAATTGGGTGCTCAGGAAAGAGTCGGAGCTGTCCCCAAAACCAGGGAGAGCCTGGCTGGCTGGGGAATCAGGTGCCCAGGAAAGAGTCAGAGCTGTCCCCAAAACCAGAGAGAGCCTGGCTGGCTGGCTGGGGAATCAGGTGCCCAGGAAAGAGTCAGAGCTGTCCCCCAAACCAGGGAGAGCCTGGCTGGCTGGCTGGGAAATCAGGTATCCAGGAAAGAGTCGGAGCTGTCCCTGAAAACCAGGGAGAGCCTGGCTGGCTGGCTGGGGAGTCAGGTGCCCAGGAAAGAGTCGGAGCTGTCCCTGAAAACCAGGGAGAGCCTGGCTGGCTGGGAAATCAGGTATCCAGGAAAGAGTCGGAGCTGTCCCCAAAACCAGGGAGAGCCTGGCTGGCTGGCTGGGGAGTCAGGTGCCCAGGAAAGAGTCGGAGCTGTCCCTGAAAACCAGGGAGAGCCTGGCTGGCTGGGGAATCGGGTGCTCAGGAAAGAGTCGGAGCTGTCCCCAAAACCAGGGAGAGCCTGGCTGGCTGGCTGGGGAATCAGGTGCCCAGGAAAGAGTCAGAGCTGTCCCCAAAACCAGGGAGAGCCTGGCTGGCTGGCTGGGGAGTCAGGTGCCCAGGAAAGAGTCGGAGTTGTCCCTAAAAACCAGGGAGAGCCTGCTGGCTGGCTGACCAGAGGCTCATGAAGGCAATGGCTCAGACTAAATTAAAGGGAAAGACCTATAGGAATCAGCCAGAAAGTAATTTAATCCTTCAGTGACTGACCATGGCTGGTCCTCTTCAAAAATGAAGTACAAACAACCACCACCGTCAGAGGATGAGAGTAAGGGAAAAGGGGAAGAGACAATGAGCGTGGGGGAGAGAGACTTAATCAGGAACGACTGAATGCAATCCAAGAGCAACAGAACCACTAAGTCAGGATTCAGGCAGCTTCAGAGGCAGGTGTGAGCAGATACAGGAGTCAGAAAGGAAGGATGAATAAGTCCAAGGATGGGGCTGAAGGAACGAGCTGGCCAGCCTTGAAATGAAATCTACAGAACAGCCTGTGGGCATCAGATCATTCTATTAAGAGGAGTTAATAGAATTCTAAGATTGTGCACCTACAACTTACTTATTTACATATGTTGTAACCTCTAAGATTTTTAAAATTCAAGTTTAAATCTTTTTTACAACACCTAGATTTCCCATTGCATCCCTCTTCTTTCCCCTCTCCTGAGGTTTTTTTTTTTTTTCAGTCAATAGTCAATGTCCAATATCCAACATTCATTCATTCATTCAACAAGGCTGGTCTGATGGAATCAGAATTTACTGTCTTTATCAATCATTTGTTACTTACCCATTCATTTTCTGGTTTATTCATTTATTCATTCATTCGTTTGTTTATTTATCTATTAATTTGACATGCTAGGTGCTGATGGGGATTCAAAAATAAACTCCTGGGGGCTATGATCCATTTCATGTAGCTCTATCTTCAGAGCCTAGAACATAGTAGTAGACTGCTTAAGAAATGTTTCCTGATTTGAATCGAATAGTTTCTGCTGTCACAGAGCCAACAGTCCAATATTATTGCTAATTGCCTTCATTTCTATCTAAGTTTTGTTTCCTCAAATAGACTACGACCTTGAAGAGGGCAGGAAGTGCTTATTTATTTATTTTGTATCCCTCACAGGGCCAAGTATAAAGTTAGATGCAAATTGACCTCAGCAAATATGTATGGATCATGGAGACTTTCTCCACCTGTAGTTTTAATGGTTCTGGACGGTGCCAAAGGATGCTATGCAGGAAACGCAGGAAGGTCTGCAAAGAAGCAGAAGGGGAAAGCTTTGATCTCCAGGACACTGTCCTGTGTAGGGGAGGAAAAATCTATTTCACCTGGATGGTGACCACATGTCTGAGAAAGGAACCTTCTACTTAGGAAGCTTCAGGACCCTCACACAAAGATACAAAATATATGAAACATTTACCCAGGGATATCATTACCCACTGGTGTTCCACCTTCACAGTGAAAACCTCCTCTTCTTTCATCTCTCCCTAAATGTGTTTTTGATCTCTCTACTTTTCCCTGTTTTCCAAGCCATCAACCCTCCTCAGTCCTTAAGCTTCTTTCTAATCTTGACCCGATTGTTAACCCATTTTACGCTGCTCCACCTTTAAATCTCTGATCTCTTTGTTGATTAATACTCATTCCTTTCTAATTCCCACGATTTTGCCTTCTCACCTCCTCCTCTGGTACACTGATGGACATTGACAGAAGAAGTCAGGCATCCGGGTTGACTGTTCCATCATGAAAATGTTAACTAATTTCAACTGGGTCCTTCCCACTAACTGGCACTCCCACTGCTCCCTGATTAAGCACCACTCGCTCTCAAGGCTTCCGTTCTGAATCTTCTCTTCTTCTCAAGCTACATGTATCATCTCCATCCTTACTCTCTCAGCAGAAGACTCGTCTCATATTTTTCCAACAAAACCGAAGCCATCTGTTGTGAGTTCCCTTTTCTTCTTAATCCCATACCTCAAGTACCTTGAGCAACAGCTATTTCCCAGTTCCTACTCTGAAGAGATATCCCTTTTCTTCGACAAAACTAACCTCCCTACTACCATTTCCAAAGCTTCTTCTATCATCTCTCTAATCTCCAGTCTTTATCCACTGGCTCAATGGTCTCCTTGATTTCAGATTATCCTCTCTCAAGGTTCCTTCCACACCCATCAAACTGATGTTCCTAAAACACAGTGTTCATGTCAGTCCCTCTCCTCAAGAATTCTCAATAGCTCTCTATTGCCTCTGGGATAAATGTAGCATTTAAAGCCCTTCACAAAATGCCTTCAACACATATTTCCTGAATTATTTCCTATTATTTCCTCTATATTCTAGCCAATCTAGTTTACTTGGGGCACCCTATATACCACATTATGGTCTGTTACCTTTCACGGGATGGCCATCATGTCTAGAATATCTTCTCCCTTCACTTTTGCTTCCTGAAGTCCCTAGATCCATTCAACGATCATCTCAAGTGCCATGTCTTACGGTCCTGCCCCCTCTCCCCTAGCTCCCTTGGAAATTAAGGTCTTATCTGCAGATATTGTTTCTCCTCAGTAAAATGGAAGCTTCTTGAGGGCATGGATTGTTTTATTTTTGTCCTCAGTGCTTGGCACTTTGCACTCGGCACAACACTAGCTGACTAGTTCACTGACATAGTAGTAAGTGGATAAATGTTTATTGGACTGAATAAAAAAGTCTGTGGGTGCAGGTCATTGGTCAGAAAGGGCCCGGGGATTCGGGTCATTGGGAAGAGAGTGCATGGGGAGCACAGAGGAAGGGTCCTCTGAAGCTTGGTCAAGGAAGGCAAGCCCTTAGAAACTTGGAGGTTAGGAAGAAAAGCTACTGAAGATAGACCTTCAGGAGAGGTCCAATGTAAAAGACCTAGGGATTTCAGTGGATTGTAAACTCAATATGAGTCAACGGGGAGTTGGTGTTGGGTCATGCCTTCATGGGTTCAAGCCTTCATGACCCCATTTGAGGTTTCCATGGCAAAGATACTGGGGGGCTTTGCCATTTCCTCCTCCAGCTCATTTTATGGATGAGGAAACTGAGGTAAACAGAGTTAAGTGACTTGTTCAGGGTCACACAGCTAGTTAATGGCTGAGGCCAGATTTGAGCTCAGAAGATGAGTTTCCTTGACTTTACCCACTGGCCACCTAGCTGCCCATAAAAGGGTCAATATGGTACAAGATTAATGCCATTTTAGGCTACATAAGGAGAGGCAAAGCATGCAGAAGGAGGGGAGTCATTGATCAGATAGGCAGATAAGAGACATGTACACCCATATACATAGAAATATATTTATATGTCTATGGATATATATAAGTAGACATACTCACATACATATACATAGATATGGGCCAGCAAAGAGAAGCCAGAAAGATGAGAAGATTAGAGGACATGCGCTGGAGTAATCTCTTGAAGGAACTAGGGATGGTTATCCAGGAGAAGAGAAGGCTTAGGGAGAACCTGACAGGATGGTCCCAGAGGAGAGAAGCAGATCTAAACCTTTATTGGAGGTCACCAGGAGGTTGGGGAGGTGGCTGGAAGGGTTCTTAATCAGGGATGAGATAGCCTCGGAGAGCCCTCATAAATCTAAGACTTACATGAGTCTATGGGCTGGGTTACTCAGAACCTAGTAATCTCAACAATTTATGGTTCACTGACACACTGAATGAGGTGGCAACAGACTTCTGGGACTATACCTAACCCATCATCACCCCAATCCATGTGTTCCTAGGAGATTCCTTTTCTATCCTTCTTCTTTCCTCCAGACCTTTATTTTCCCATTAGCATACTGAGGAAGTGGATCCTGGTCTTCTCTCTTAAGAGGTTGGGGAAGATTTTGGATATGGAGACCCACCAATCACAATGGAAGCAATGGGGATCCTCTAAGGTCCCTTAAGAGTCTGTGAATTTAGTCCAGTATATATTGGACATATTCTCTTGAAAAGTCAAGCAAAGCATTTTTTAGACAAGCTGCTGTTTTTAAATTAGGGAAGCTACCCATGGTCTCCCTTTCACTAGCGAGGAAAATTGAAAATCGTATGAGAATGGCTGTCTCGCTCTTCTATTTTCTTGCCCAAAATCATGAATTTTGATAAGTGTAGCCACAAAGCCATGGACACCTAAGATATATGTATGTATGTGTGTGTGTATACACACACATGTATATATATATATATATTTCTAGATACTCCCATATTGGGGAAATGTGAGGACTCACTTGGTATTGTCAGAGTCAATCGTGTGAAAGAGCTTCTCGAGTTCTTCTTCATTAAGGACACCATCTGAAAAAAACAGCTGGAATTCTTCCAAGGACAGCTTCCCATCATCTGAAAGAAAGAAGTCATAAGGCATGAAGGACTGGGAGATAAAGAGAAACACTATGATCCTTTGGGATCAAGAAGCAAGGAGAATGGACAGTCATCTAAACACTAAGACCCAGAATCTCGATTACAAATAATCCCCAAACTGAGAGATGACCTTCACACTATTGATTATCACCAAATTCAAAAAATCCCAAACCTAAATAATTCCCACTCAACAGGGAATCCCCCAACCCCAGGTAATGCCCTCACATATAGATAATCCTCCAACATAGTTAATTCCCAAACTCAGAAAAGCTCAAACCTAAATAATTCCCACTCAACAGAGAATCCCTCAACCCAGGTAATAGACAATTCTCCAATATAGATAATTCCCAAATCCAGAAAAGCTCAAACCTAAATAATTCCCACTCAACAGAGAATCCCCCAACCCAGGTAACAGACAATTCTCCAACATAAATAATTCCCAAATCCAGAAAAGCTCAAACCTAAATAATTCCCGCTCAACAGAGAATCCCCCAACCCAGGTAACAGACAATTCTCCAACATAGATAATTCCCAAATCCAGAAAAGCTCAAACCTAAATAATTCCCACTCAATAGAGAATCTCTCAACCCCAGATAATACCCTCACATATAGATAATTCTCCAACATAGTTAATTTCCAAACTCAGAAAATCCCAAACCTAAGTAATTCCCACTCAACAGAGAATCCTCCAACTCCAGGTAATGCTCCCAATATATAGATAACCCCCAAACTTCAAATGCTTCCCCTAAATCTTGATTTTGTGGTGATTGTTCTAGATCACTAATTTAGGGACACAGGGAGCCCACATTCTATTTCCTACCCTCCACTGGCTCCCATATCTGAAATAAAGGGGCATCCTGCATTTCACTCCCTAATATCAACTCTTCCCCAAATTTTGTAAAGTCCACGCCCGGCTGCAGAGAATGGGCTTGCATCTGTCTATCTCCCTTTTATCTCAGACTGGTCTTCCAAAATCTTTCCTATTATCCAGGTACCTTCTTTCTCCCAAGAGTGGGACCAGCCAGGGTCCTCCCTTACCTCAGACTGCTCTCTCCCTGGGTTCAGGGAAGGCAGGCCCTCGTAAGAAAGACTTAGCAGGAAAAAGGGCCCAGGTCAATCTGTCTTTCCTCCAGCAGTTCTGAGCGGCAGACACATAAATCATCAGGCTAGCTCCAGAAATAGAAGGACCTCAGAGGCCATTTAGCCTCATTTTACAATTGGGGAGGCTAAGTAATTCCCCCAATGTCTGAGCGTCTGAGGCAAGATTCTACTGCCTCCCATTAGGAAGGAGTTCTTTGCCCAGACCTTCATGGAGTAATCCTCCTCTGCCCATGAAGCTAGAACTCATTCTGAACGCTTCAGGGGTCTGCAAAGACACCGGAAACTTGGGTGAGTTTTCCAAGGGGCTCAGAAGCAAACACTTAGCTCACAAGGGCTCAACATCAGCACCACACTTGTTTTTCTCAGCCTAAGTCGGGCTCAGGAACACGGGGTTCTTGGATTTATTTCTGCTCTAACCAACTGCCTCGATGACTTCCAATCTAACTGGGTGTCTGGCTTTTCTCCTCCAGGGAGATGGCCCCCTAGTAGATGGGTACCCAGGATACACAGACGAGCTCAATCTGCTCGTCCTTCCCTCCCCTCCCCACTTCAGTTCCTCCTGCCTCCTTTCTCTCCCGTTACCCCCAGGGACTGGTAGACAGAGCTGTTGGAATCCCCTCCCCATCCTTCTTGATGAGATCAGAGACAACCCCACTAAGAGGGGCCTCTGGTTGTCTTGGGTAATTGGGGAGGAGGACCCCAGCAGTGAGCACTTCTCTCTGACAGACATCAGGGATTGGGTAGAAGAGCTTTAATTACTGCAGAGCTGAATCTCTCCTTGATTAGCTAGGAAATCCATCCATTGTTTTCTGCTTCTCAAAGCTCTGACCTCTCCAGCTGACCTATTATCTCATTATCTTCCCTAAACTTCTCTCACTACTGACTGGACCATATCTGTGGTCACCACTATGCATCCGGGATACTGGATTCAAAATCTTGACTTTGTGGTAGATTTTTCCCTTTTTGTTACTCAAAAGTCCATGAGATTTTTCTTTCCCACTTACAGCTAAAAT
The DNA here is from genome assembly GCF_016432865.1 of Antechinus flavipes. Taxonomy (NCBI): domain Eukaryota; kingdom Metazoa; phylum Chordata; class Mammalia; order Dasyuromorphia; family Dasyuridae; genus Antechinus; species Antechinus flavipes. Next base: position 58,761,319 of record NC_067399.1, read on the forward strand.
CTCCTTTATTTGTTGTTATCTACACCTTCCTCCCCACTCTAATTAGAGTATGAATTCAGTCAGTCAATAAATATTTATTAAGCACCTACAATGTACCAAGTCCAGTGTTAATTCCTTGAGCTCAAAGTGCTTCGCATATACTTTTCCATTCATTCATCTGTAACCAATCAAGATCAGGTCCTATCTCAACATCAGTCACATTCATTTCCTCTTCTCTGATTCCACTGCCATCATCCCTAGAAAAGGTCTTATTACCTCCTGCCTGGATTATTGCAAATAGCTATCTCACAGAATTTATCCCCTCCACTCTCTCCCACCTCAATCTACCCACCAGACTCCCACCAGCATTATCTTTGTTATAAATAGATCCAGTTATGTCACTCCTCTGCTCAAAAGTCTTCGGTGGCTCCCTATTACTCTAGGATAAAGTATAAATTCCAGACCTCATAATCTAGCATCAGTCTAATTTTCTAACCATCTCTACCACCCAAACTCTGTTCTTTAAATGGAATCACTCAACACCCTCTAAACCTTCTCTGTGTTCTCATGCCTCAGTGTCTCTGCTGAACTGGTCTTCATGTCTGGAATTCTCCCTGTCACTCTCTCCAGCTGCTACACTCCTAATCATCCTTTAAAACCCATTTCACATGCAATGGGCACCTCACTATGCATTTGTCACATAATATTTTATTCTTATCTATCAGAATCTTCTATAGAGCCTCTGAGGGCAGGGACCAGGGTTTTAACTAAACCCCGTTACAGTATTCTGCACACAGTAGGAGCAAAATAAATGTCTATTGTACTTCACATTCCTGGTATGAAAGCTGAGTCCACTACCAACAGTGATGGGGAGAGACATCTTTTCTCATATGCCTTCAGAAGGTAACTTCTATTATTCTGAGTTATATATTATATGTAAATATATGTATATATTCCAGAAACCAGTTAGGCTCCAGACTCAAAGAAAGGGGAAGTCTAAAGTACTCTGGTGGACTCCATAAAGGGCTCCACTCCTCCAGGAGAGGGGAATAGGGGGGAACCATGACCCAGGACCTCCGTCTCCTGTTGCATCTCTTTCCCTCCCTTCCTCACCTATCTCTGTCTGGTGTCCCATCCGAACGGTCAGAGATAACATGAAGAACCCAGACACAGAGTGACCAGCCACAGCCTAATGAATCCTCATCTAATTGGGTGGAAGGCTACAAGTCAGTGAAACAGCTTGAGCCGAGCCTGGAGCTGACATCCTTAAACAGGATCAACTTCAAGTGCACGAGTATTCAAGTGTGTCTGAGCTAGCTGATGGAGTGGGACCGGCGCCTTCCCTAATGAGCTGGGGCTGGCGGCCCCCTAACAAGCTGGGCTGGCGGCTTTGGGGGCTCTGACCTTTCCAGCGCTAGGCTCCTTATTTTCACACAAAATACACACACAAGTTCATACTGTGGGATAGCATTTCCCATCGTCTCTGGCAGCTGTGACATGGTGGACTTTTCTTGAGTGCCTAAGTCTCTCATTTCTCTACCATTCCCAACAGGCGTCCTCCCTTTTACAGCATTTCTCCCCGACCCCAAACAATAGCTTCAATCTGGCTCCATTTCAGTCAGGAGAAGGAAAGTGAGAGAAATGATTATTAATAACCAATTATGGAGGAAAAGCATCCTTTCCCCCCAATCCTACTCCTTGTTCAATTTGCTGACCTCTGTCACAATTCACCCCACCTAGACCATCTTATCTAATCCCTGTCTATCATGTTCCATTCAAACAACTTTGGATGAAGGCAGATCCTTTGTCTAGATCATCCAGAGCTGGGGTATCTAGGATTAGAGATAGTCTCTTTGTTTAAGAATAATATGATGTCATTCTCTCAGCCCCTAATTGGAGTGAGCTCACTTCTCATGTAATATTTATTCTTTCAGTCATTGTGGACCAGAGTTAATTGCCACCCTCAGCAACACCCAAAGGCATATATAAACTCTAATTCCAGTGCTGTGAGGGTCTTTGGCATTTGAGAATGTCAAATAAATTTTTGAATTTTGAATTAAATGTTGAATAAAATATTTATTATTTCTAAATAATTCCATTTATATATCATATAATATATATATATAATGATTATATATATATTTTAATTAATAAAATGATTAATTACCCAGAAATTGTTTCTTGAACTTTTTAAACATCTCTAAAGGGTGAAAGCGTTTATATGGTGCCTACTATATTCCAGGCACTGGACCAAGTAACTTTTGTTGTTGTTTTGTTTTTTATTTTTAACAAATATTATCTCATTTGATACTGAGATCCACAAATTTTCCATTAGAATCAGGGAAAGCTTTTTGTCCCTTCAGTTTTCCTATTAGGAAAGTAGGAAGGTTGGACTAGAGAGATAATGTCTAAGGCCTCTCCTCACTCCAAATATTACTCTAAGTGGCCATGTCTAAAATCAGACATATCAGGTGTTAGACACCACAAAATGAGCTCCACTCTGTGACTTTCCAATTTCCTTCAATGACAGGTACAATTGCTTTCTCTGCCAATCAGGTCAGAAAGCCCAATTTATCTTGGTCTTTTCCCTTCTTCCTCATTTCCAACATTCCTAAAGTACCTAAGGTCTTGTAGTTACTGATAATTTTGTAGCCACCCCTTTCTACTCCAGTTAGGCTTGTATCAATTTCCAAAGTTCAAATCGAGCCTCAGAGACTTACTATCTGTGAGACCGTGGATAATTCACTTAACTATTTGCCTCAGTTTCTTTCTCTGTAAAATGGGTTGGAGAGGGAAATGGCAAACCACTCCAGTATCTTTGCTAAGAAGTCCCCAAATAGGATCACGAAGAGTTGGGTGAGACACTTTGGGATGCCTTCCCTGACTATCCTAGACCCCTTTTTCCTGAAATCTTATAACATTTAAATAAGAATCAGGGATGGTAAGATTTGGGTACGTACACAAAAATGTCCCTATTCCCTGTGTTAGTTTTGGGTCCATCCATATCTAAACAAGAAGCTCCTACAGAGCAGCAATTGTGGGGAATTTGAAGCTATTCTTAGGTAAAGGAGAAGAATCAAAAAAGGGGTAGATCCAATGGCTGGAATAGAGGGGAACGACAGAAGGCAGAATCACTTAACTCTCACTTTGCTTCTGTTTTCTTTGCAAAGGCAAATGATGTTTGGACTGGAAAGCACAGAACATCAATGACTAATAAGGAAGCACCTCATTGCCTTTGATGAATTCAAGTCAGCACGGTCAGACAAGCTGCCTCCCAAGATAACTGAAAAACAGATTTTTTTTCAGTACTGAATGTGACTACTGAGTCACTTTCACTGACATTTGAAAGATCTTAGGGAACTAGAAAGGTGCCATGGGTTTGGAGAAGAGCAAATTTTACCATAATTTAAAAAAAAAAAGGAGAATACAGTTTGCAACAAGAAGCCAATTCAGTTCAATTCAGTAAGAATTTTTCTGAGTGAAAGACACTATTACTGCACAGGGGGGACATAAAAGCAGAATGAAAGACAATCTCTGCCTTAACTAGTCTCCTTTAGTCTGAAGAAGATAAGAACGGAGATAAGGACATCATTAAGCTTGACTTTTATTCTTGGTGAAAAACTATAAAATGTATTATTTAAATGGATAATTGATGAATATCTACAAAGGAATTGGGGATCACTATGGTCAGACCAACTCATTTCCTTTTTTGACAGAATTTACTAGCTGGGTTACTATGGGCATGCTTTGCCTAGATGTAAGCAAAGCATGTGATGGTCTTTTATGTTATTCTTATAGAAAAGATGGAGAGATTGTGGGTCAGATGACAGAGGTTAGGCGGATTTGGAAATGGTTGAGTGACTGGATACAAAGAGAAGCTATTAATTATTCAGCGCCAACTTGGAAGGTGGCCTTCAACCAAATGGGCCCTCAGCCCTGAGCAGTTTAATATTTTTACTAATGACTTGGATAAAGCACTATATGGCACGGCTATCCAATTTGGAGGTGGTAGGAAGCTGGGAGGGATGCTTTACAAGTGGGATATCAGGGCCCAAAAAAGACTGAGACAGATTCAGACATTGAGCCAAAGTTAAGCAGCTGAAATTTAATAGGGATGAAAGCAAAGTCTTACATTTGGCTTTGGGGAAAAAACACAAGCACATGAATAGAAGATGCAGGAAACATAGCTGAATAGCAGCTTGTGGGGAAAAGATCTGAGGGGATTCTAGGATATTGCAAACTCAAAATAAGTCAACCAGTACCCATTAAGTGATTACTGTATGTTAAATGCTGGGACACACAAAAAAAGAAATACCATCCCTTTCCTCAAGAAGATGAGGAAAGTCAACATAGAAAAAAGAGCTAAAAGTGGGGGAAGCGATGGGAGAAGGTACCCCAAAATAGGGCATGATGGAGAAAGAAGTTCAAAGAGTCAGGAGTAGAACCTAAAGAAAAAAGGAGTAGTGGATGTGGTTGATATTTGTATTTTCCTTAAAATGAAAGTTCAGGGAATATTTGATCAGAGGAAGGAGTGTCAGGAAAAAAGTAGTCTTCAGGTGAGAAGGATGCTATTGGAGAATGGAGTATAGAGAGCCAGGTGTTGGTCCAGAGAATAATGACAGAGATGGAGTGGGACAATGGAAATCATTAGGTAGGATCTAGGTGGGAATTTGAAGAGGGGGCGACTTCCTTCCCACCATTTTGTCGAGAGGGAGCTCTGGCTTGTGTGGGCAAATAGGAAAGCTTCATCAGAAGATGGAGTTAAGAAGGATGGAAAGAGAAAGAGGAAAAGAAAAAGTAGGAGGAAGAGCAGAAGAAGAAGATGATGATCTAAGGCTGAATTATGAGAGTTAAAATGTCCAGGACACTTTGTGCTTATCCTGTTGTATCTCTTCCCAGGGCCTGGTCACATCAACTCTGGATTATTATATTTGGTTCTTGCCTCCAAATTTTAGGAAAGAAATTGATAAACTAGAGAACATCAAAAGGAAGACAAATGAGAACGGTGAAGGGACTTGGGATTATGTCACATGTGAGCTAATTAAAGAAGTAGACAAGTGCAGTTAGGTGGAGCAGTGGATAGACTGCCCGAGTTCAAATCCAGCCTCAGACACTTATTAGCTGTATGACCCTGGGCAAGTCAATTAACTGTTTGCCTCAGTTCTCTCATCTGTAAAATGGATTGGAGAAGGAAATATCAAATCACTGCATATCTGTGCAAGGAAAGTCATATGTGACTTGAACAACCACAAAGAGAAGACTTGGGGATATGACGTGAAAGGGGTTTTTGAATTATTCTGCTTGATCTCAGAAGGCAGAACTGGGATCAGGGGATGGATGTTACAAAAAAGGAAGATTTGGGGAGGATTTTGGGAGGACTTGGATAAGAAATAATAATAGCTACCACTAACATATCCCTTTACATATGTTAGTTCAATTGATCCTCACAACTCTGGAAGGGAACTCATTTTATGGATGACAAGGAGACCGAGACACAGAAAAGTGAAAGGATTTGCCAAAGTCACACAGCTAGTCAGTGTCGAAGGCAGGATTCAAATTCAGGTTTTCTTCACTTTGAGTCCTTTGTTCTATCTACTATGCTGGCCAGACTCAGTCACTCAGGATGAAGGGATGGATTGTGGTCTTCATTGCTTCAATTTTTCACACACATTGATTAACTCACAGACTTAAGGGACAGAGTAAAGAAAAACTTCCTAACAAGTAGAGCTGCCCAAAAATACAATGGGGAACACAGTGAATTTCCCTTCACTTTGGAAGTTTCAAAGGAAAGGGTAAATGATTGTCAGGTACAGAGTAGGAGTCAATAGATACTTGAGGGCCAAATGACTAGAAAAACTTAAACACTGTTGATTAGTCTTTAAAACTTTTTAAGGATTCTTATGTTCAGCTAATTCAGTTTCAATTGTTCAAGGATGGACAGAAGCAGCTACACCCAAAGAAAGAACACTGGGAAATGAATATAAACTGCTTGCATTTTTGTTTTTCTTCCCAGGTTATTAATACCTTCTGAATCCAATTCTCCCCGTGCAACAAGAAAGAAAACTGTTCGGATTCTTATGTTCTAGGATGATAGACTGGATACATTGGTGACCTGGGTCTTTGCGTCATAAAATCTATGGGAGGGTCTAGTGGAGAGCCATCAGAATCCCTGACTGATTTTTGTGCCTGATTCTCATTTGATCTGGGATAAGTTATTTCCCTCCTCTGGACTTCCATTGCCTTCACTATGAAATGGGAAATTTGGATATTTATAACAGCATTTTGGGGGGGCCGGCAGCTAAGAAACAAAGTTCATACCCCTCAATTGGAGATTAGTGAAACAAGTGATGGTACATGAATGTAATGGAATATTATTGAGTTGTAAGAAATGATAAATGCAATGAATACGGAGCAGGGAATACAATGAATGCAGAGAAGACACATGAATGTAAAGTCGGTAGAATTGGGAAAACAATAGCCACAATGACTAATCAATGGAAACGTTAAAAAAAAATCCAACAACCAAACCACTGAAGAACAAATTATGCTTTGCAGAAGTGAGGGACTATGAGTGTGAAACATTGCATACATGTTAATGTTCAGCTTTTTTTTTTTTTAGCATATTGATTAGTTATGATGGACTGTGTTTTTTTCCCTCTTTTTTATTTCTCAGTATAATAAATGAAGAAAGGTGAAGGGAGAGATGCATTGGGAAATACAGATGATGTAAAAACAAAATATATCAATGCAATTTATTTAAAAAGGGAGAGATGAATAGCTTGGATGATAGATGATAACTAAGGTTCCTTCCAGTTCTCTATCTTACAGACATAGTTATGCATGTCTTGCGATTCAGAGATGGCTGGGGAAACTACCATAGTAACAGTGCCATGAATTTAACCCTTCTGCAATAGCTGTATCTGGCTTCTAAGGAAAATGAAGCTGTCAAGGCTGGGGAGAGAGCAATCTCTGCCCCTCAGGCTCAAGAAACCAGTGGGGGAATTTCTCTCATCAAAAAGACTGTTCAACCATCTTCTCTCTCCTCCCCACTGTCCTCCCTCTCCGCCTTCTTTGTCTAATGAGCCCATTAAATTCCCGAGAAATCATAGCCTGTGACCCAGTGTTCCTGAGCCTTCTAATGAGGAGGAAGAAACACAATGAAAATGAAATACTGGTCTGTGGTGGGGAAGGGACGAACAGCCTCTCACGTGTAGTCCCACACATTGGTGGTCAAAAATAGCTTTAAAGACCATAAGAAAGGGACTCACTGCTTCAGCAATCTTTCTTCTTGCTCCTCCACACCTTCCAAGGTTTTTCTCAACCCGACTTTTAGCTCCACGGTGAGAAGAGCATTAGATGTTGAAATATGAAGAATTGGGGAACAATCTTGGCCATTCACCATTTACGTGCTGTGGGGAAAGTCACTTTCTCCTCCCTGGTCCTTAGTTTCCTCAGCTTAAATAAAATGAGGAAGTTGGAGGAGATGACTTCTAACGTGCTTTTTGGGTTTAAATCCATGATTCTGTGATGCTTTCTTTTCTCCCTTCTCACGTCCGCTTCTCCCTTTCTTCCAGCCCTTTCATGGCAAGCCAGTTTAATTAGCATTCACTAAAGTTTTACTATGTGCCACTGAACCTTGGAGAAAAAGAATCAAAATGAAACAATATCTGCCCTCATAGAACTGGGTGTAGCAATGACTGGAGCACCGAATTTGGGGCAGGAAGGTCTCAGTTCAAATCCTCCCTTAGATATTTATTAGATGTGTGGTCCTGGGCAAATCACACTAATTTCTGTCAACCTCAGTTTGTCACATCTCTGAAATGGAAATAACACTCACCTCACAAGGTTGTGATGCCATAGGAACAGCTCTTGGTAAACCTTCAAGTGCTATATAAATGCTGACTAACATTATCTCCATCATCACCACCATCACCATCATTTCATCATCACTATCGCTCCCATCAGCATCACTGCTACCATCATTATCTTCATCATTATTATCATTTTCATCATCACTATCACCCCCATCAGTGTCACCACCACCATCATCTTCATCATCATCACCCCCATCATTATCTTTATCATCACTATCCCCCCCATCAGTCACCACTACATCATTATCTTCATCATCACTATCCCCATCAGTCACCACAGCATCATCACCTTGATCATCACCATTATCTTCATCATCACCATCCCCCCTCCCCATCAGCATCACCACCACCATTCCCAATCTCTAGTGAAGCCTTTCCTACGTGCCCACCCAAACCGGAGCACCTTTGTGGCACGATGTGGGGAGCAGGTCTCTTTCCCTTCAGATTCCCACGTGCTCCCACCTCATGATCCCATCGAGGCCTCTCCTTTGTTCCTCTATCGCTGTATTTCTGCGCCTTTCCTTCTCCATCACATTCTTCTCACCTAGGAAAACCACTCCAAGCCTGGCGCCCCTTCCTTTGATTGATTGATCCATTCCTTCCTGAACCTCCATTGTAAGGAAGGGGACGAGACAACAATGTTCATTTCTTTTCTCCCCAGGCTCCTAATTCTTAGACTTTTTTTCTTCACCACCTCCCAACCTACCAACCAACCAACATTTACTCAGGGCACTTTCTCCCTCCCTCCTCTCCCCTTCAGCTCCCTCAGAATGGTATCTTCCCTCTTCTTTTTTGCCTTTGAACCCCAACTCTTAGCACAGTGACCAAACCTAGCAATCACTTAATGGATGTTTTGTTGAGTTGTTGATTTGTTTAGGAAGTTAATAGGTTAGGAGGGGGACAGAGGCAACTGGATAGGAAGTCTTTATTTATACCGCTGGTTGACAGGAAGTTCTAACCTTTGGGCTGGAGGAGGCAACCAAGGAAATGAGATTACTAGCACCCCAAAGGATGCAGCTGTGGCCCAGAGAGAAGGAGTAAGTTTCTCAAAACCACACAGCAGATTAGTGGCTGAGCAAGGACCCGAACCTGATTCTCAGCATTTTTTTCTCTATACCACACTGCTTCTGGTTGTCTTTTAACAGTCTCAAGTGTGTGTTAATTCTCTCCCTAATTAAAAATGTAGTCGACTTGAGGAGGGAGATCAGGTTTGGGTCTGGGCTTGATTTTCAGGTAAAGGGAGGACTCTTTCCTTCTAGATTCCTACACCAGGCCTGTAAGTGCCAGTATAGCACCTGGCTTTAGAGTTAAACCAGCAGGTCTACAGGAGCAGAGATGGGGAAAGCAGGCAATGTGGGAGGGGATAGAGGGGAAAATGAAAGGGAGAAGGGGAAAGTGGTGGGGAAAGGTAGGTGCTTGAGTGGGTGCCCCTCAGGGGAGAAAAGGGGATTAAAGCAAGGATGAAGGAATGCCCCTTTTCTGATTAGTCCCTTCTTCACAATGGTGGAATGGAAAAGACCAGTAATCCTTGGCTGATGGTATTTGCCTCTTAATTTATTTCTCTGCTGTTTTTGTTCTTGAGAAACCAGGTGGGGGAAGGGGCAAGAACGCACTCAGAAGCTGCTCCCACTCTCACCCAAGATGCCCATTTTGGGGGCTGGCTTTTATTTCGCTTTATTTTTCATGCCTGATGATTCTGCCCTTCTGTACCCCTGCCCCCACCAGCCAAGGCTCAGTAGGGAGCTCTGTGGGTTCGTGGCAGTCTTGCCAACCACGCCCTCTCCACATGCCCCCCAAAGAGAACTCCGACTCCAGCTTCAGCTTCAGCCCAGGGTTTCACCTCCCCTCCTACTTCATGCTCAGTGGAACTGAGGCTGGGAACAGCTCAGCTCCTGCAAGAAGGTGGGGGTGGGGGAGGTGGGGCTAAGGGGCCCAGATACTTTAACGACCTGTAATTTCATCAGTGTGGGTGCTCTCCACTCTGACATTAATCACAACCTCTTCAAGAATCACAGGAACATCGTTTTAGAGCTGGGAATTAAGTCCAGTCCCTTCATTTAATGAGACCCAGAGAGGTTAAGTTATGTGCTTAGGGTCACACAGCAAGAAAGCATCTTCCGTGGGCATTTGAAACTAGGTCTTCCTGACTCAAGTCCAGTGTCCAGAGTCGCTGTGGCCAAAAACATTAATTTCCCAAAGGCCAATATAGTAATTAGCTTTCTCTGAGCTTAACTAGGTTAGTCCTCCAACCAGAAATACATCTGTGCTCTGGAGTAGTCCCAGATTTAAAACCTTCCCAACCCGGAAGGACTTTGCTGAAATTATCTTTGATAGGTCAGGTTATTCTCAAGATAGGGAGGTATGAGAGGAAGACTTTGGTAGAAGAGGAGGGCAAGGGATAAAGTCAGGGAGAAAAAAAGACTAAATCAAGTCCCAGACCTTGGAACATCATTCAGAGCGGGTCATCCCTGAGTTTGGTTCTCAGTTGGGCTGTCATCCACCCAGCCGGTCTCCCTGCTCTCTCCCTTTCTGCTGTGCGCCCCATGGTTCACTGAGTTGTCCAAATGTCCCCCTGCCAAGCCCATATCTCATTGGCTCAGCCCCAATCAGGTCCTTCCCCTCTTGAAGTCACAGGTGGGCCTACCATAGGTCTGCAAAGATGTTATATCCTGGCTCTATACCGGACTATACTGATCCCATCTTGGACCAATGTTCCAGGTTCAGTGCCTCTACATAGGAATCTTTCACTATTTTTTGTTTGTTTGTTTTGTTTTCTGATTTTGGGGGTTAGGTTTTCTTTATATTCTGGACCTTTCTAGTAGTTTGGAGAAACCTATAGAATCCTTCCCAAAATCTTATTTTTAAACTCACAGAATGAAATTTGTAAGTTTATAAAGGAAGCCAACTATACTAAAATATAGTCACCAAAATTTTAAAAAATAAGTTCACAGATTCCAGGTTAAGAACATCGGAACTAGGAACTCTCCCTCTTTTCCTGCGCTCAGTTTTGTCAGGGAGTACTCACCATTCTTGTCAGCCCGGCGGAAAATCTGCAAAGAGGAAAAAAGTCTAGGTTAATTTTGGGGAGAAGAGGAACACTCCCATTTCCCTCTGACCAGGACCTGTCACCCAAACCCTTTTATCTACCTGATGGGGAAACCTGGAGGACCAAGGAAATAAGATGGCTCAAAGCATGTACAGTGTCAGAAACATATATATTCTATACTCACAGAATATCACTCACCTATAGATATGGCCACAGGCATTCATATTCACATATACATGCATGCAGAAGTCACAGCTACACAATTAACACGCAGTTACGTAGACACACATATCCCCTATACAAATAGTCAGCCTCAGATAAAACTGTAAAGTGGGACTAATGGCTAGCCTTCTATTATTCCTCCTCAATTTCCTCTATTTTGATAAAAAGAGAATCCTGGAAAAAATCCCAAGAAATGAGTATCTAATGGCGGAATTGTAGGTACCACGAAAGGTAGGTAGGGGAACTATTTTAGCTTGAGTATCCCCTTCCTGCCAAACCACAGAAAGGATTTCCTACTGTGCTTATGGGTGAAGGCAGCACCCTCACACTCATGTGTACAAAGGATGGATTCTCCTCTGGGTACCATGGGAGTCCCCGCTTCTCCCAGGGGCTGGGCCAGAATTGTGATGGCAAGCAGGGAGGGAGGACTTTATTTGCACAAAGGGTCTTAAGGTTTTCAAAGCACTTTTCAAATATTCCTCAGATTACCCCATGATGAAGGTGCTGTTATTATTATCATTCCCATTTTGCGGAGGAAGAAACTGCAAAGCAGTTGCAAGCAGAACAAAAGTAACTTGCCAGTGACATAGCTAATATTTGAACTCAGGTCTTCCTCCCTTCAAGTCTGGTGCTCTATCCACAGTGGTACTTAGCTGCCATTAGTAGTGGGGGCTTCTGAGAAGGTTGTTTTGGGCACAGGGAAGAGTCAGTGAGTCAGTCACTATCTTATTAAATCCCTACTATGTGCTGAGAATTAGAAGTAGACTAGGAAATGTTTTATTCTTTTCCTCTTTCTCCCAAATCTGGGTTAAATGGGGCTTTCTCGACTTAGTTGAGCAAATGGTTGCTCCTGGCCCCAAGCACTAAATAGCAGAATAGCCTAATGCTGATTCTCTCTCCCCTGGCACTCGGTGAAAAGTGGGAAAGGGAAGTAACTCGGGTGCTGGAGGACCCCAAATTTCCGTGCATTGGGGATCACTTTGATCTCTGTCAGAGATTTGGAAGGAATGGCACACATCCCAAATAGTCTTTTAAGTCTGGAAAAAAGATTAGATATTCGGCTACACGGGACCTACTGCCTCTGTGACTGGGTGAGAAGAGAAATAGAGGCCAGGCAATAATGAACTGGGGTTCAAAGGGGTGGGGAAAGACTGGCAATATGATACAATGGAAAGACCTGAGTTCTAATTCCAATTCCAATACTTGTGTGATATTGACAAGTAATTTTCCTGCTGTGAGCCTCAGTTTCCTCATCCATAAAATGGGGATACGAGTACCTGTCCCATATATTTGACAGAGTTGTAGGAAAATGCTGTTTAAATGCCATAAAAATATTACTACTACCACTGCTGCTATTTACTACTATTACACTATCCCTTAGGAATTGAAAGCTCTTCAAACGACAAATTTCCTCTGAGCAACATAGGGGACCTCTGTCTTTCCCCATCATGATGGTCTGTGTTCTTCGAAATCTTCATTCCTTGACTAGCGTGGGTTACCAGCCTAAAAGCCATTTTCTGTCAATCAAAATATCTGATTTCCCAGGAGGGGGAGAGGGTAAGAGATACCCGACAAAAGCTTGTTCCTTTTCTAGGTTTAAGAAAACAGGCAGAGCCTGATTCAAGCAGAATTTTAGAAAGTGGAATCTCATAGGTCATTCAATCCAAACTCTCTTTTTATAAATGACTGAAGGGAAATGACTTGTTCAGATTTACAAGAAGCTCTGAAGCCCAAACCTTCCTGTTCCGTGCTTCAATCACAACGCCAGGTCTGATCAACTCGGGAATACTTAGAGCAAAATATGGCCTCACCCCCAGGACTCCCAAAGAAAATGCTGTATTAGTCTCTAAAAGGTGGGGAACAAGGCAGGGTCAGGGCTCTGGATTCTATCTCTCTTTAAAAAATCTCTTTTCTCTTCCTCCTCCCCACACAGATGCACACTTTCTGCACCCAAGTCCACCATTGCTGGGGGGAAAGGGCGTGAGAAGGGAAGGAGACCCTAGAAATCTACCCCCTAGACCCTTTTCCTTAACCACCAGGTCTACACTGATTGAACCAAACCACCTGCACTCGCATTCCCCACTCGTCCCCTTAAACCCGATCCCATCTAAGCAGATTTCTAAATGTGGGGCTGTAGAGGGGAGGTGTCCAGGTTGGGAACCAGGTCCGAGGAGAAGAGGAGAAATTGGGGAAAGGGGAGTCAGATAGTCCTACTAGAAGGGGGAGGAACTCTGGAGAGAGATTGTGTGGGGAAGCGACAGGAAAGGGACTATCCCAATGAGGGTGGCTAGCTGTAGGGAAGAGCTGAGATGGAGAGGCTGCAGATTCAGAGGTCTAGGGACGGGGAGTCGATCGGAGCTGAGACTTGGGAGAGTGGGGGTGGGGTGGGGGCAGAGAGGCAGGAAATGGGACGGAGTGGGGACTGAGCATCCCCCCGGATGGGGAAAGGAGCAGGATCTGATTTGGGAAGGAGAGAGACCCTGGGAAAAAGAAAAGATTCCAGGGGGATCCTGAAGGATGGAATCAGGGAAGCAAGGAACTGGAGATAGATGGGAAGGGGGAGCTAAAATCGTGCGGGGATCAGGGCTGCTAAGACTGTAGGGGGACAGTGTAGGGATGGGGAGAGATGCAGGAGAGAAGGGGAGGCTTGAGGTGGGAACAGGAGAAGGAGGAGGGGGAGGAGGAAGCAGCCCGGGCCGGGGAGGGGTCCCGGAGAGGGTCCGGAGCTACTCACGTCCAGGATGACCGAAGTGCCCCTCCGGGGCGGGGACGGGGGCGGGGGCGGCGTGGGACAGAGCCCGTGGCCGGTCGTGGCCCCCGGCCCGTCGGCCAGCGGCTCCCGGGGTTCGCCCATCCTGGCTCCCACCCAACGGAGCAGCCCCCCCAGCGCCCGGCTCTGCGGCGGCGGCTCCCGGAGCAGTCTGTGCGCGCCGGCCCTGCAGAGGCGCGCCGCCCGCTCACACATCGCTCGCGCAGCGCCCGCCTCCCGCCTCCCGCCTCCCTCCCGCCCGAGCCACCGCCGCCGCCGGCCCGACCCCCGCCCCCGGCTCCAGAGCCCGCCCGCCCACGCGTGGCCACCTCTCCCAGCCCGCTCCGGGCGGCGCCGGCGCTGCAGACCCCGCCCCCCCGGACACCGCGTGGGATGCGGGATGCGGGACGCGGGACCCAGTCTGAGGAGGCGGACAGGACCACAGCGCCCGGGAGGGGGACGCCTCACTCCCCTGGACCCCACGTTCTCCCTCCCTTCCTCTTATTTCTGAGGAGGATGGGGGTGGGGGAGGGCTAGGGGCCGAGTCCCCGCGGGGATGACAGGACGGCGCATTAGGACAGTTGCAGCGGGTGAAGTCGCTGTCCGGGGGGAGGCCGGGACGGGGAGAGTTGAGGTGCGCTGCACGGTAGGGGCCTGTGGGACTCAGCACCCGCGGAGGGATGGAGTCCAGGTTAGGAGCGCCCCTGAGGCCTCCAGCACAACCATCCTCCCTGGCAGCTTTCCCTTCTCTGGTTCCTCAGCTTGCAGGGACAGGCAAGTGGAGTTTCTTTAAGTCAGGCGCTCCCTCTGCCGGTAAAAGCCCCAGAACTCCCTCGTTCTCACGACTCCCTGGGCCCCTGGAGCTTTCTTCTCTCGCTTCCCTCCCAGGGCCCTTCGGAGCCTGATCACTCACTCAGACATTGGTCCCGTCCCGTCCAGTCTCGTTCAGTCTCTCCCTACCCCGTCCTGCCCCGTCCCATCCCATCTCACACATCCACTCACTCACAGCTCTTTTCTTTTTTCCCTTCCCTTCCCTCTGGCCACATAGGTCTGTCCACACACTTTTCCTGCTTGCTGGGGCTCCGCCCAAAGGAACTTCAATTTTGATGGATAAAACCTTGAAATAGATCTTGGGATATTGATTGGCTCAGAATGAGTGTAGAGAGCAATTGTTTCTTCTTTAACCAGAAATCCTGAGAGTCTTCCCTTCCAAGATGGATAGTGGTTTGTTTTTGTTTTTTTCTCCTCTTGGTGAAAGAGGCCAATCTTTTCCTCATTTCTTACCTAGACTTGCTCACTGACTGGGCTTTGTCTCAGGCAAACTGAGACTTGTTAAAGACCCAAGCTTACAAAGGTCAAGGTCTCCCACTGCATCCAGGGCCATCTCCAGTCCTCCTGATCTAGGTCTTGCCACTGGACCCAAAAGGCTCTAGGGGAGAAAGTGACTTTGCAAAGCTCCCTCTCACTTAGATCCCATTCACTTGCATGTCACAGCGTCACCTCCCCAATGTCATGGTCCTCTGAGAATCTGATTACAAAGCTAGATGGAATCCCACTCTCAGACACTTACTGTGCCACGATGAGCAAATCACTTAACCTCTGCCTACCTGTTTCCTCCTCTGTAAAATGAGATCTAAGAACTCATGAAAAATTAAAAGCTCTTCTCATTTTAAAATTTATTATCCATTCACATCCAGTCCCCCAGATTTTGATTCTCTCTGTGTCTGTGTGTTTCTGTCTGCCTGTTTCTCCCTGTCCTCCCCCCTTCCCTCTTTTCCTCCCTCCCTCTTTCTGCCTCTCTGTCTCTCTGTCTGTCTCTGTGTTTCTCTCTGTCTCCCTTCCCTCCCTTCACTCTCTCTTTCCCTCTGAATCTGTCTCTCTGTCTCTGTTTCTCTTTGCCTCTCTGCCTGTCTCTGCCTCTATCTGTATTTCTGTCTGTCTCTATCTCTCTCTGGGTGTGTCTCTGTCTTTGTCTCTGTCTCTCTCTATCTATCTATCTCTCTGTCTCTTTGTCTTTCTCTGTCTCTTTGTTTCTTCTCTGTCTCCTTCTCTGTTTGTCTCTGCCTGTCTGTCTCTTTGTGTGTATCTGTCTGTCTATCTGTCTCTGTCTGTCTCTCTTTCTGTGTCTGTCAGTCTGTCTCTCTCTCACTTCTTTCTCTCCCCCTCCTCTCCCCCACCACCCCCATTTAATTCAATAAAATTCAAGTCACCAAAACATCAGGCACTTGCTTTTTTCAAAGCACTGGGGATGTGGGGGGAAAAAGTCTGTCCTCAAGAAGCTTAAATTTTGAGGAAATAAAGAAATATAGTATGGACAAATAGGGGTAAATACAAGATATATGAAAATTATATTTAAGAGTAAGAGTACTGGAGGAGGATTCTGGGAAGAGTAAGTTGGTAAATTTCAAGTTCTTCAGATTTCCTCCAAAAATAGAACAAATTTTCATCCCAGGGCAAAAATGAAAACTCAAGAAGACTTGGGGCAAAACAGGGGTCCTCTTACTACAACCTGAGAAAATCTGAAGAAAGACCTTGGGCTGAGGATTAACCTAGGTGAAGTGCAAACACCTTGGGCCAGCTCAGCAGAAATACCCAGTGGGGAGCCCTGGGGCTAGCTAGGTAGGATTGGAACCTCAGCAGGAACCCCACAGGAACGTTCACCTCCTGAACAGCTTGAGTAGCTAGGGATTTGAGTCCCAGAAGACTGAGGGAACCTAGACTGATCAGACCCAACTGTGTTGCAGAGCTTGGGGGAAAAGGAGCCAGCACACCAGGAATGCAGAAGCTGGGCCAGGGGCCAGGGATTCTGTTGGCTGTGGGCACTTGCAGGAGGAGGGGAGCTCTTGATTTGGGGTTCCACGTCAGAAGGGAGAACTGAAGTGAAGCTTGAGGCATCATTGCCCCCCATCCTACTATTAGAAGTGCTTACACTAATACCTCTTGTTTTGTTTTGTTTTTTAAATGAACAGGTAAAGAAGATAGATACCTCCCCCCCCCCCCCCCACAATAGAAATTTACTATGGGAACAGGGAAGACTGGGATTTATCTTCAGAGGACACTGAAGTAAGAAAAAAAGCCTCTATCCCCAAAAGTAATGCAAAATAGCTTCCTGCCCAGAGAGAATTTATAAAATAACTCAAAAAAGAATTTAAAAATCAAATGAGAGACATTGAGGGAAAAAGTTAAAAATTAAAAATAAAAACTATCCAAGAAAAAATAAGATTATGAAAAAAAGCTAACCAACTAGAAAAGCAGATATAGAATATCAAAAATGAAAATAATTCTTTGAAAATAAGAATTGTGCAAGGGGAAGCTAGTGAAACTATAGGATCAAGAAATAACAAAAACAGATTATAAGAAATAAAAAAAGGACAGAATGTGAAACATAAGAAAAACAACAGATCTGAGAACAGATCAAGAAGAGGAAATATATAATTGGACTGCTCATAAATTGTGACCAAAAAAAGAACCCTGACAAAATAATCCAAGAAAATTATCCTACAGGGATAGAACAGGAGGGAAAAGTAGAAATTGAAAAAATCCATTGATCACTACCTCAACAAGATCCTTTGTGGAAAATCCATAGGAATATTATTGCTAAATTTCAAAAACCCCAGATCAAAGAGAAAATTTTGCAAGACACAAGAAAAAAAATTAAAATGCATTGGATCATTAGAATTTTACAGGACTTAGCCAGCAGCCACAATAAAAGATTGCAGATCCTGGAATTATGTCTACTGACAATTAGAAAAATTAGGCCTAGGGCCAAAAATATGTCCAGCTAAATTATTGAATGATATTGAATGAGAATTGTTGAATGAAAATATTATTTAAGAAAAACTGGACATTTAATGAACTTGCAGATTGTCAGGACTTTCTATCAACCAAACCTAAACATAAGAGAAAATTTAATATATAAAAGTCAATATCAAAGATCAATTTAAAGGAACTCAACATGGACAAATTGTTTGTGTTTTTTTTTTTTACATGGAAAATGTATATGTTTAAGATTGACATCAACAATAGGTTAGCTCAAAAGAAAGATTGGGACAGAGTTTAAGTAAAATAGTAATCATGTTATACAAATGAGGTACAGAGGAAGAATAGACACAGAGACATTAGAGAGGGGAGAAAGGCTCATGGTTCTAAAAATCTACTCACATCAGGAATGGGTTCAATAGGCAACACTACCTATCTACCATGAAGTGGTAGTACCCTTCCAAAATCTATAAAGAAATAAGGGGGAAGTAATGGGAGGATAGGGAAGCAAAGATTGAGGGAAGACGACAAGGGAGAAATCCATGGGTCGAGGGAGGTTAAGTTAAGGAGCAGAATTAAATTAAAGAGTCAGAGGGATGTCTATGTGTGTGTTGTAAGTGGAAGGGGGCGAGTGTGTATGTATCTGTCTGTATAAATCTACATATGTATACATAAATATGTCCTTTCTTAATTACAGCCTGTTTGGGAGTGGTGGGGGGGATAAAAGGGCAAAACCAAGAAAAAAGGTGCACAGCAGAGAACAAAAGAAGAGTTTACAAGGAAGTAAAGAAAAGATAGACATTCATGAATATATTTTTCTATTAATATATATGCTTTCTTGAACTGGTAATTTGTTATATATTTTGAATCCTTCCTGATATTCTGCTGGGCACATGACAATATTCTCTTCTGTTTTGTTTTATTTATTTTTATGTTCCTTTTGTGTTTTCTTAAAAAATTAAAAACAAAAAACAAAACAAGTGAGAATATTAATTGGGGAAACAGGAAAGGTTTCATGTAGGTGATAACCTGTAATGAAGGACAACATTCTAGGAGTGAGGCACCCCTTGGATAAAGGGATGAAGTGAGAGATATAGATCATCATATAGTTCCATATATAGGGAATAGCTAGTATGCTAATTTGATTGGATCACGGATTGCTAAAGAGAATATGAAGCAAGACTAGAAATGTGGTTGAGAGCCATGTTATCATAAGCCTTAAATTCTAGGCAGATTATTTTGAGAATAGGGAGCCACTGAGGATTTTTGAGGAAGCAGGTGATCTGGTCAGATTTTAGGACTATCACCTTCAATATGGCTGCTCTGGGGAGGATAGATTGGGGAAGGGAAGAGTCTGAAAGCAGGAAGGTCAAACAGGAAGCTAATGAAGTCTTGTGATGGAAAGGTGATAAAGGCTTGAGCTGGGGGTTCAAGGTGAGTGAGGAGAGGGTGTTCTGGAGGTAGATCTGACCCAATTTGGCAAATGATGGGGTAAGTGAGGTAAGGACCAAGAAAGTTTCAGTGAATGTCACGGATCTACTCCTTCCTTCCCCTCCACACTCTGCCAGTTTCTGCCCATCTCTATGCTGTTTTTGTGCCTTTTACTCAGATTAGTAGCCTTCATTCTCAAAGAGGACCAAAATGACATTACTGTGTTAAGTCTAGTTACAGACTGTAGCTAATCAGACCAATATGAGTCAGACACCAATAGGCCCCAGGAACATTTGGGGTGGATTCTCTAATTTTATGCATACAACACAACCTCAGTTTGAGATCCCTGGAATCACCCCATAAGAATAAACTGGAACATCCCAAAAACAAACTCTCCAAGAAGTTATTTTGGCAGTTATTTAGTTTATTCAAGATGTAGTCCTGGGAAAGAGCAGAAGTTAGTAACTTCCCCTGGCTGAGCTCAACATCAGTGATGCTCGCTGGCCCAGGCTTTGGGGCTCTGAGAGCTTGAAGTTCTAAAGGCCCACAGATCTCATCTGGGTTCAGGAAACTTTTGGGATGGTCAGTACTAAGGGTACCTCTCAGATTCTGGCCCAGCCAGATGCACAATCACTATCCCTGTCGCAGGGCAAGGGCCTTTTGGTCTATTAACAAGGAACTGTCTTTAGAATCCTGCCCTTCCCACTCCTCCCCCCTTTATATCCTCCCTCCAGGAAGATGTCCCTCCAGGGGAGGCCCACATTGGGGCCTCCCAATTGTCTGAGCCCCAGCCTTTGTACCAGGCAGGACTAAGCAAGTCTCCTTCCTAATCTGAGCTGGGGCTGTAAGATTGGGGGCATATAGGGTGGGCAGGGGCAGTCCTAGGGAGGCTTCCTACTCTCTTTCAGCAGGGAACTGGCCACAGCCAGGGCCCCTCCCTGCAAGAATCTCACAAAGTGGTCTCCCACCAGGGGCCCTATGGCATAGAGGCCCCTCTGCCGGGTGCTCTGATAGGTGAAGGGGTCAACGTCAATGGGGTTCCTCTTGGGGCTGAGTGGTTGGTCTGGGTCCACAGTTAAGTCAGTGCCGCCATTGGCCAGGAAGGAGAGGTCAGGGTAGGAGCCAATGAGCACCAGCACAAGGGAGACCCTGAACAACCTGTGCTCTCCATTTTGGTCCTGGAACACAGCCTGGCGGTCCTCCTGGAAGAGCAGGGGCCGATGCTTGGGCAGGCTCAAGTAGCCTTTGTAGGCGGTGGGAGAGAGGATGGATTTCTCCTGCATCATTTGGTGCACTTTTTGGTACTCTGGGTACATCTTCTTGGGCAGCTGGTTGAAGATGAGGTCAGGGTCGTTCACTGGTCGGCGGAACGCGTGGATCACCGGAAGGCTGTAGCGCCGAGCGTACAGGACAGCATCAGCCGCCGACAGCCCAGCCCCGATAATGAGGACGGGGTCAGAGGTAGGTGTCACGATCCCAGCCTTCAGGGCCTCTTCCAGGGCAGAGAGCTCATAGTGAACGTAGGGAAGGTCCTCTCCAGCAATGCCCAACCGGGCCGGGCTGTCTGATGTGCCTGTGGCCAGGACCAGATTGCGGGCACGGAGACTGAAAGGCTTCTGGCTCCCATCTTTGGTGGTCATAAAGCCACTCACCATGAACAGGGGGCTCCCATCCTGCTGGCCCCCGAGTTCCTCTGACTCGGGGGTCTCAATGTCCACGGCCGTGACCACAGAGCCACAGAGGAAGTTGTGGCTGAGTCCCTTCTTCACCACGTAGTCCTGGTAATAATGGGCAATGTCCCCAGCTGTGGCCCGGCAGTCCCGCAGGCCCCTGGGATAAATACCGCAGCAAAGTTAGAAGTCATTCTCAGTGGTCCGAACAAATACAGACACATGAATGAGCCCTTAAAGCTCTCAGAGGGTACAGATCCTATTGGCCTTGGGCTTCCTGGATTATGGGGCCATTTCCAAAGAGACTGGTCCATTAGGTTCTTAGAAGAGCGAGCCCTGGGCTTGGAATCAGGAGACTTTATCAGGCACCCTTATGATCTGGGTGACCCTGGCTCAAAGACAGACACTTAATCTCTTAATTTTTCTCTCTGTAAATGGGGATAATAATAGGACTTGCCTCCTGGGGTTATTGTGAAGATAAAATGAAATAATATTTGTAAAAGTGGTAAACCTTAAAGTGCTATGCCAACATATTTTATAAATACATATGTAATACATATTTTTATATATGAAGCTTTTGTTTAGTCCTATTTAACGCTGTGTGACCCTATTTGGGAGCTTCTTGGCAAAGATACTAAAATGGTTTGCCATTTTCTAACTCATTTTACTGATGAGGAAGCTAAGGCTTTTCAAAGTTAAGTGACTTGTCCAGGGTCTAGTAAATGTCTAAGGTTGCATTTGAACTCAAGTCATCTTGACCCCAGGCCTAGAATCCTTTAGCTGTCCCAGTATAAATAATCTATAGACCAAATAGATTGGGGTATGTGATGAGAATTTCTATTCATGCTCTCTTCCTTGAGGCAATGGGGAGTTCAACAGGAGAAAATAGGAAGGAAGAAAAGCAAAGGGCAAAAAAAGTGGGGCAGAGATTGAAAAAAAGTGGGCAGGATGTTCTAGGCAGGGTTAAAGCAAGGGTAAAGAATGAGGGGATGGGGCCCCACAAATTGTGTTGGCCAACATAACCTAGGGTTCAGACTTTGACTAAACTCAAGACTAAAAGTTGTGAGTAATTTTTGCATTTATTTTTGTAAAGGTAATTTCTGTAATTGTTTACAATTGAAAAATGTTTATTTTTTTATTGAAAAATTTATTGAAAAATTCAAACATTTTTGTAAAATTCTTTTTGACAGACATTTTCTGAGCAATTTTTTGTAAACATTTTTGCAAACTTCATTTTGACAAACATTTTCTGAGCAATTTTTGCAAACATTTTCTGAGGAATTTTTGTAATCATTTTTGTAAACTTCATTTTTATAAGCTCTTCCTTCTGTTGTGGAGCTGGGAGATTTGTGGATCACTAAGGATCATTAAATGCCAGGGCTGAAAGGGACCTGAGTACTTATCGAGCTCAATCCCCTCACTTTCCAGATGAAGAAGGAGAGCCCCATAGCTTAGATCTTAAGGTTGTTAGTTCAGTGCTCTTTCCCATAAATCACTTGACCCTGTAGTTCCTCAGTAAAATTTCAGTTTTGCAGTCTTGCTAAAATTTCCTTTTTCCAGTATTGCTAAAGCATGTCTCCAGCTTCTCACTGGAGAGGGGACAAGCACTTGTCAGATGGGGCCAATGTTCTGATTTGTTTTTCTTTAAATGACCCTCTTTGTTAAAAGGGAGGATTTTACTTTTGTGGAGGAGTCGTCACTGGAGAGTAACAACAAAGTAAAAAATAAAGAGCATGCATAAAACATTAAAAAACAATCTCAGGATCTAAAAAGAGACTGTTCATAAGTAGAGAAATCAGAGCCACATATTTAGAAATGAAAGAGATCTGAGAGATCCTCGAGTCCCACCCTCTTGTTTTATACATAAGGAAAGGGAGGGACAAGGAGGTCAAGGAATTTGTCCATTTACACAGTGAGTTTACAGAGTGGTGTGAGAGGGTATACTGATAATGATCAAGTCTTCTACTGGATAGATAGTATGGGAAAGGGTAGAACTGAGAGGGTGGGAATCAAGGAAAAATGTCAATTGGTTAAGGTAGGCACCATATACCATTTTTTTTACAGGAAGGTGGCTGGTACAGGGGATAAAGCAATAGATTTGGACTCCAGAAAACTTGGCTTTGAATATTCCCTTAGACACTTAGTTGTGTGACCCTGAACAAGTTATCATAAGATTGGTGTGAGGATCAAAAGAAATAATGTGTGTAGAGAATTTGGCAAACTTTAGGCTATTATTAGGCAAACTGTAAGCTATTATTATTATTATTATTATTATTATTATTGTCATTGTTGTCATCACTGCAAAAAGGAAAATAAAAGACCCTTGGACCAGGTTCAGAAGGGACATGATTCTGGATTTTGAGTCTTCTGCTCCAATTAGAGTTGGGAGAAATGCATTTCTCTAACTTGGAGCAGCCTTCCTTCCCCACTTCTCCTTCCCTCCTCCCCTGTCAGCCCCATATTCTCACCTGCGCTTCCTCTGCATCCAGTCTTTAAACTTCAGGTCAGGGAGCCCCATCCACTCGCCTTGGCTTAAGGTCACCATAGAGCCTTCGATGGACTAGATAAGAAGAAAGTCCTTTAGTTTCTGCTTCCAAAATCCCCCCGACCCTGGGGCCCAGCCAAGGGAAGGAAGGATGAGTGGAAAGAGGGATGGGAGAAAGTCTCTTCAGGAAGGGAGGATGATACATTGGCTAGAGGAAAGGGACACAAAGGACCAATCACTAGAAGAGAATTTCATCATTGGACACTGGACATTAGACATCAAAGTTCCCCGATTTCCCAAAATTGTTTCCCCCAACTCACATGCCAGGCCCCTCCAGGGAGACTGCGACCCAGGACCAGATGGGAGATCATTTGTTCTGTTCGGTGTTCCCAGGTGAGGACAGACTCAGTATTTCCTCCAAAATCTGTGTCTGGGCGCAGGAGAGCATCAAAGAGCAGAGCTACAGGGCTTTGACTTCTGCCCTCCAAGCCCTCTGACAGATAGTCCAAGTCCTACCAGGGAGGGAAATATTTCATTTAGAGTTACAAGGAAACTTAGGGGATCATTGGAGACAATCCCTTTGTTTTACAGACAAAGAAACGGAGGCAGAGAGTCAATGATTAGTGTGGGCTCTTTGGTAGTCCTGGCCTAGGACCATAGGAGACAAGGGTGGGCCTGAGTCTCTGATCTTTTGACTAGACCCTCCTTAATATTCAAGACCAAATTGTGGGGGTGAGAGAAGCAGAAAAAAAAAAACCCAAACAAACAAATTACCGCTAAAGTTTTCAAGGTTAGGTATTAAGCAAAGAAATCAAGAGAAGGGAAGGACTACTGACTCCATGGGGGAGGATCAGGGTGCACTTGTAAAGGCTTCCATACTGACCTGGTCCAGGATGGAGACATGAGGCTTCTCAGTCAGTTTCATGTGCAGGAGGGGATGTGGATGGACAGCATCAGCTTTCATATAAGGTGTATAGCCAGACAGCAAATAGGACAGACAGATTCCTGAAGGGCCATTACCTGGGAAGGAGGAGAAGAGATGATGTTTGGCCCATTGTTGCCAAGTCCACTTTCTAAAGGGGAAGAGATGGCTGCCCCAGTTCCTATCTCTCCATGAAGATCCACCAGTTAAAAATCACACAAAACAAAACCTCTACAGAATATATTTTTATAGGATCTTAGGTATGAAAGCTATAGCTACAAGATATCCAAGCCGATGATCCGCAGCTCCCCAGTTATCTTGTATATAGAGTCATACCTGTCTCAATATGAAGGGGCTGGATGCTAACTGGGGGTTTTATCTATGTCACAGATATAGGCTCAACATTAGTAGCTCTCACAAGCTCAGTCTGACCTCTAGTTGGCATTTAAAGCCCTTCATAGCTTATTCTTTCCCTACCTTTCTAGTATTCTTACCCTTTACAAGTCTCATCCACATATCCGACAGTCCAGTTGTACTCCTGTTCCTCAAACATGTCTCTGACAGGATCCTGCCTTTGCTCTGGCTTCCCTGTGTGTGTGGGATATTTCCTCCTCTTTGCTTCCCTAGCTTACTTCGAGATTCAGCTCAAGTCCTCCCTTTTGCAGGAAGCAGATATAGTCCTACATCCCTTCAACTCCCATGTGCTTTCCCCCTGAGATTGGCTTCTATGTATTATATACCTTAGGATAAAGTTATTTACTTTCCAATTAATTTTAAATTCTTTCTTTTATTGAATATTATTTTTGTTGCATTGGTCAATCAAGGATGTATTTAGTATTTCTGCTTTTCTGTGTTTGTTAGTGAAATTATATCCTAATATGTGGTAATTCTTTTTTTAAGCACATGCAATTCACTATGAAGAAATCTGTTGGGTTTATACAATAAGTAAGAAGCCTAGATCAATATTGTCATTATCCTAATTTTTATAAAAAGTTTACAAAATATTGTTACATGATTTAATAATGATTTTACCAGTAGAAATGACATTTTAAAATAAAAAAAGCACTATAATCTGCTTTGTTGCTGCATTCCATATGACTTATAACTGAAACCTTTTCTATGTATTATCTCATTATTAAAATGTAAACTCTCCAGGATATATAGACTGTCTTTTATTTTTCTGTTTGTATTTCAGCAATAAACACATCATAAAAGTTTAACTTTCCTTCTTTCCTTTCTTCCTCCCTTCCGCCTTCCTTCCTTCCTTTCTACCTTCCTAACTTACTTTCTTCCTACCTTCTTGCCTCCCTACCTTCTTGCCTCTCTTCCTTTCTTCTTACCTCCCTTCCTTCTTTCTTAACTTCCTTCCTCCTTCTCTTCCTCTCCTTTCTTCCTTCCTTCCTTCCTCCTTTCTTTCCTTCCTTCTTCCTTTCTTCCTTCCTTCCTTCTTCCTTCTCTTCCTTGTCCTTCCTTCCTTCCTCCTCTTCCTTCTCCTTCCTTTTCTTCCTCCTCTTCCTTCTCCTTCCTTCTTTCCTTCCTTCCTTCCTACCTGCCTGCCTTCCTTCCTTCCTGCCTTCCTTCCTTCTTTCTTCCCTCTCTCTTATTTCTTCTTTCTTCCCTCCCTTCTTTTCTTCCTCCCTCCTTTCTTCCTCCCTTCTTCCCTCCCTCCCACCAACTGCTTGTGGTAGCTTCTGAAAGTATTATTTTCCCCTACTCTTGACCAACCTCAGGTCTTGAGGTTCATGATCACTGTCACCTAAGGATTCAAAAGCCTAGGAGACTCTTCTCTCTCAGAAGGGAATACTCACCAATGATGATCACTGGGAGGGGCTCCTTCCACACAAAACACATGATCACAAGAAAAGGTTTCAAAGCCAGAAGCCAACCTGTCAGGGCTGAAGAAAGAGATAATTATTGCGGTGACCTGAGCATTATTAAGCATGGAGGGAGGTTTGAAGTCTTTTATCTTGGCCAGTGATAATCCTTGCACCACATCTTCTAATAAGTGAGAAGATAGAATTTGGTGCTGGAAGAGAGTAGATCAGTTACCTAGTCCAACCTTCTCATTTTCCATATAAGGAAACTAAGGTTTATAGAGGGAAGAGTTTGACCCAAAGCCAAAAAGATGGTAAATAACAGGGAAAAGACTCCGGCCTAGGTCTTCCCAATCTAATTCTCTGTCCACAGCACCCTGGTGGAGATCTCTTTTCTCAGACTTAACCTTCTCAACTACCACACACTCTGTTCTAGACCTTTCCTAGGCAAAGACAGGGGCTCCCTAGAGGATGTGGACCCAGCCTGAGACCCTGCCAGCTCTTGCCTTCCTCCCAGCCAACTCTCCTTTCCTTTAAATGTTTATCAGTGGCTTCCTCTCTCCTTACCCCTGAAAAACCCCAGCAGCAGCTGCCCCTGCCTTCAAATTTCATGAGCGTTCTTGTCTTCCTCTGCTTTTGCTTCTCGGATCAGCCCTGACCTGTCCGCCTGTGCAGAACAACCCTCCCTTCCCTTGATGGAATTTAGAAAATATACTCTTATTACTATATGTTAAAGGCATTTTGGCATGGTAAACCTGTAATGATAGGATGCTGGGAGGGGAAGCAGGGGCTAGGGGCTAGGGGCTAATACCTGAATGATAGCCATCCACTTGGGGAAAGGGTGGAGCTGGTAACCTGAGCTAAGGAGAGTTTGGCCATCCATTGGGCTTAAGGTACATCAATCATTTCTGCTCTCCAAATGAGGTCCCTTTCTCATACTTCCAACAAGAGCCAGGAATTTAGAAGGCAGCCCCCAAATAAATTTAAAAAAAAAAACTGGCAAGATCAGAGATTGCCTCTAGGAAGGAAGGGTTATCACCGAAAGAAACACATAATAAGGGCGATTAAGTTTAAGGAAAGAGAGGAAATGGCAATGATGTTGTTTTTTAAGATTTGCAAAATCCTTTATGTCCATTATCTCATTAGTCTTTATAACAACTCTCCAGGGCAGGTTCATATTACCCTCTTGCATAGAACCAATATTGACCAGAGTCCCCTCCTTTCGGCATAGTTAATAATAATCTGATACTATTGGAATAATCTCTTAATTTTGTCTCCCTAAATCAAGTCTATCTCAACCTCAATCCTTTCTATACATAGCTGCCCAAGTGATTTTCCTAGAGTGTAAGCCTTCTGATCATCCCCTCCTCAATAAATGTCCATGGCTCCTTATTGTCTCTGGAATCACATATAAACTGTCTAATGTTTTGCAACCTGCCTTTGCTCTCTTTCCATTCTTATTATATTCTTTACTCTCCTTCCAGTCAGGAGGTGCAGTGGACAGAGCCCTGGAGCTGGAATCAAGAAGAGAGGAGAACAAAACCAATATTAAACCCTGGGTAATTCATTTTCACTTGTCTGCTTCAGTTTCCTCAATTGTAAAAATGAAAATAATAGCAGTGTCACCCTTCCGGGGTCATTGTAAGGATTAAATGAGCATAGTACCTATCACATAGAAAGTATTTAATAAATAAATCCTCTTTTTTCTTCCTCCCTTCCAGCACTTTATGGCCCAGTCAAAAGGATCTTTGATGTTTTTTTTTCACTTCTCCCCTCTGTCTGGAATGAACTTTTTTCTCAGTGATACCTCTTAGAATCTTTCCTTTAAAACTCAATTCAAGTCATTTTCTGCCTCTTTTGCAACTCACCAGCTGTTATAGTCTCTCTGCCCCCTAAATTACCTCACATTTGCTTTTATTTTATTTTTTCTAGATTTTATTTTGTCTGAGTGGGTAGCCTCTAAAGTTCTGGGCTTGGAGTCAGAAAGATTCATCTTCATGAATTCAAATCTGACCTCAGACATTTACTGGCTGTGTGATCCTGGACAAGTCATCTATCTCTCTTTGCCTCAGTTTCTCCATGTGTGAAAAAGCTAAAGAAGGAAATGACAAACCACTCTAGTATTTTTGCCAAAGAAATCCCAAAAGAGGTCATGAAAAGTCATCCATGACTGAACCAACTCAAAAACAAATATTTTGTTTGACAATCAACCAATCAGCATTTATTAAGCACCTACTATGTGCCAGACAATATGTGTGCTAAATTCTGGGGTAAAAAGAAAAACAAACAGAAAAAATCACTGCTACACAAGTGCTCAGAGTTTAATGCAGGACACAACATTCAAACAGCTAAATACAAACAGCATACAGACAGCATAAGTTGATAGATAATCTCAGAAGGAAAGCACTAACATTTAGAAAGACTGGGAAAGGCTTTTTGCAGAAGAGATTTTAGTTGAATTTGAAGACAATAGGAGTTCACTGAGGTCAAGGCCTGTTTTGTTTTTTGGATTTGGGGGTTTTTCTGTCTCTCCACCTTCAATGCCTAGTGCAACCAAAAAAAAAGAAAAAACAAGGGGGTGAATAAATACTAGGTGCCAGAATGATTGATACAGCCCAGGGCCAAAAAGAATAGTCCTGGGATTCCCATGTAGAGCGATGTCTTCCCATTCAAAATAAGGCTGAACTTAGAAATGTCAAGCAGGTTGATCTAGCCTCTTCTCAGACATGGTTACAGTCTGTAAACTATATTCTAAACTCTAAATGGGTCCATTCCAAGCTTTGCCATCTCTGTTTGGAGTGAAGTTTCCTCTCTGTACAAATTTTGGATTGTTAAGAAGCTCGTAGGTACATCAGAAATCATCTCATCCAATTTTTACCCTGATAGAAATCCTCCCAACATCCACAAATGCTGAAGAACTCCAGAGACAAGGAATTCATCATGTCTTGAGGTCACCTATTTCATGGTGGGACTGCTCTCATAGTAAAGACGATCTTCCTTATATTAAAGTGGACCCCGCCATGATGTCCTCCCCTCAAACTTGCCCCCATCCCGCCATTGATCCTAGTATCCCTCTGAGACCAAGTAGAACAATTCTAATTTCTTTTCCACTAAAATTACTTGAAGATCCTCTCCTGAGTCTTCTCTCATTGAGGTTAAATATATTGGGTTCCTTTAAGTGAATATGCTATGTTCCTTTGAATGCAATCTCCCTGAGAACGAGGACTGTGTCATTTGCTTCTCTGTATCTCCAGCCCCTAACATAGTGGCTTGCCTACAGAGCATCGCAGGAGCGGTTTCTCCAGTTCATTCTACAAATGAAGAAACTGAGACACACAGAATCACCCACCTAGTAAGGGTCTGAGGTCATAGTCACAAAGATGAGCTTCCTGACTTCTGGCCCAACACTGTATCACTGCTGCCCTCCAATCCTGGCTACTGTTATTATTGTTCCAAGCCTTGTGCTCTCTCCACTCTGCAACACTATCTCAGTTTCCTCCTTTGTAAAAAACAAACTAACAAACAAAACAACAACAAAAAAGGAGTTGGACTGGACAAAACTCTAAGGTCCTGACCTGCTTAGGCCCAACAGGCAGCACAGACAAAGTTCCGGACTGCATCCCGGGACACCTGCAGATTTGAACTCCACCCTCACAGCAGGGAAATTGGACTCTCCTCCAGGTAGTAGCGGTGGAGAAGGGCAAGGGTTAGTTACAAGCAAGGACACTGCTCCTGACTCATGGACAAGAAATCTTGATTCCTCTCCATCATCTCCGAACCCTGGAGCGTTCATTCACCTGAAAGTGGTGGCAATTTCACTGACTATCCTGAGGAGCTGAGGCAGGACTGGATGCTGGCTGAGGTCCTGAGTTCAACAGCCTATGAATATGTTAAAGACATTGTGAACCTATGTGAGATTCCCAGGTAAAGACAGGACCTGCTGTCCTTAGCAGGGCTCTCTTTAGGAACCCAAGATTTGGGAACAAAGTCTAATTTAATCTCATTTTATAGAAGAGGAAACTGAGTCCTACAGAGAGCTAAGTTATCTAAAGTGAATTCCTTGACAGGAGGGACTTTTTAAAAATCTTTCTTCCTTTTTCTTTGTACCACCAATGCTTGGCATAGAGCCTAGTACACAGTAGGGGCTTAATCAATGCTTTAAGGTCATACAAATAGTAAGCAGCAGAGCCAAAATTGGTGAGTTTAAATTCCATCTTATTTTTACACTACCACCATTATCATCCTAACAGTTAACATTTACCTTGGATCTAGCAAAGACCCGTCCTGAGATGGTTGTTAATCATTGCTGAATTCCCAACAAAAAATTTAAAAACTTTGGAAAACACTCTGCATCCACTACTTTCACCAGATCCTCACTGGAATTACCTCTAAAGTAGATATTGTTGTGATCCCCACTTTATAGATGAGCAAAGGCCCAGAGAATTTAAATCACTTGCTAATCATGTCTAAGACAGGATTTGAATCCAAATCAGAACGCTCTCTCTTTATGACATGGTCAAAGACTCTCAGAAATCTTCTACCTCTCCACCCTTCCAAAGCCTGATGTCACCCTGGGAGAAATGCCAAAGGCCTCCTGGGATATATTCTAAAGGACCATAACAATGATAACAACTGTAATAACTGCTACTTATATGAGACTTTAAGGCCGGCAAAGCCCTCTCTTTACAGTCTGACCAGCACCCTGGGACAACACCCCACATGACATAAATGCCTCCTGGATAAATGAATGAATGAAGCCTCGGAGAGTTACCTCAGATTTTTCAGATGGAAAAAAGGAAGCATGTTTGGATCTAGGACTATAATAATGACGGTTCACATTTCCGTAGCACTTTAGATAATCAAAACACTTTTCTCCCAACAAGCACTGAATAGTTTGTAAAAAGTATGATTATTATTTTCCACTTTATAGACCAAATTACTTTAGGTCACACAGCTTTTAAAGGAGCACTACCGGAAGACCCTGGGACTCCAAAAATGGTCATCTTTCCCACCGGTTTCCCCCGGGAAGCCCCTTGGGACTTCTGTTAGAAAGGTGGCAACTGAGGGACTGTTGTATAGTATTCAATAACAGTAGCCAGGATTGGAGGGCAGCTAGGGATACAGTGGGGAGTGTTGGGCCAGGAGACTTTGTGAGTTCAAGTCCCAGAAAGTACTGTAGGAGTGAGGCTCACTGCATCCCTGGATCCAAGGACTGGTGGGTTTTTTAAGCAGGAAGACATTTATCATTGAACTGCCGGCCCCCAAGCCTCTGGGAATACCCGGAGCTGTGATCCCGGGGGGTTTCCAGGAAAGCCCTCGGATCCGGGGTCCCGGAGGTTCCAGGTCGATTTTTCCGCAGGCATTTGGGGTGCTGAGCGCACGCCCCCCACCCTTCCCCCAACTCCAACAACCCTCACCTGCTCAGGGGCCACGAGTGGGAAGATCCGGCCAGCCTCAGCTTCCCGGGAGAACAAGGAGCTACGGGATCTCGGTCCGGCTAGTCCTTCAGAACACCCATTGCTCAGAGCCGCATGGGACGCGAGGTTTATTTCACCGGGCGGCAGGGGGCGGGGCCAGAAAAATCACTTTCATAAGCGTGAGTCAGCAGGGTCTCTTCATATGAATGAACTGGAGCTCCTCGGGTTACCGGGCTGTCTGACCGCCTTAAAGGCGCCGGCCTCCCTTTCTGCAACTGCTTGCCGGGGGCCGGCCTCCTCCCGGGGTGAACTCCTCTGCTTGGGCTCCGGGACTCGTCTCCTGTAGTCCCGCACTCGCCTTGGTCTGGACTGAGCGAGGCTGAGCCCAGCAGTAAACTTTGTCTTTTCTGACCTGGGAGGGAACGCAGATAAAGATAATAGATAAAGAGCTAGACGGAATTCGGAACCCGCAGGGTTAGAACTGGGAGGGAATCGCCAGGCAACGGATCCAACCCCTTTGTTTCGCAACGTGGACTTTGAATGTCTGAGGAAGTCACTGGACTTGCCCAAGATCACACAACTACTCCGTCCGAGGCAGGGTCGGAAGTTGGCTCTTTATGACTGACATTCAGTGCCTTATTAGAGGAGCTTGATCCCTGGGCCTAGAGTCACCAAGACCCGAATTTAAATCCAGACTCGGTCACTTCCTAGCTCGGATGGTCCCAAGGCAAGTCACTTAACCTGCTGTCTGCCTCAGTTTCCTCAACTGTAAAATGGGGATGATAATCGCTCCCAGGATGAAGATTCAACGAGATACTTATAAAATACTTATGTAGTGCCCCAAATCTGTATTTGCTAGCCCGACTCCCTCATTTTACAGGTGGGAAAACTGAGACCCAGGGAGATTAAGAGTCAACACCAAGGCCACCCAAATTGTATATACCAGAGAGCCAGGATGTCAGTCTCTCAAAAAATATCTGCTAGATGCCAAGATAGACACTGGGGACAAAAAATAAAAATGGAAACATCTGCCCTCTAAGCACTTGCGTTCTCCAGAGGGAGATGTGTACACGTATGGGTACATGCGAAATAGACACGGAATATGGCACTTGACTGCATCTTGATGGCACCGGGGAAGTCTAAGAGGCAGAAGTGAGAAGGGATGCCTTGTGAAGGCAAGAAGCGGGAACTGCAGGGTAGTGCATCAGAGAGAGACACTAAAAAGGTCACACGGGGGATTGCTGTTGGTCCTTCCTTCTCAGAGAAGACCATGACAGGGGGCAAGAGATGTCATGACTTGCAAGTGAATTGGATATAAGAAAGGGAGGGCTGTGCCAAGTCAGCAGTTTCCCTTTCTCCTCTGGAGCCGTCTGGAGTGGGCTGAGTACAGCTGGTAAGGGTATGATTCCCTGTGTGGTCAGAGGGAGGGGAGGAAAAGAGAGCAGGAGGCGGGGGGAAGGAGGGAAGGAAGGAAGGAAGGAAGGAAGGAAGGAAGGAAGGAAGGAAAAGAAAAAGAAAGAAGATAAAGAAGGAAGCAAGGAAGGAAGGAAAAGAAAGATGGGGAGAAAGAAAAGGAGAAAAAGAAAAAAAGAAAGGAAGGAATAAAAGAAGGAAAGATAGAGAGAAAGAAGAAAAGGAGGAGGGAGGAAGGAAGGAAGTGAAGGAGAAAGGAAGAAAAAATAAGGAAGGATACAGAGAAAGAAGAAAAAAGAAAGAAAGGAAGAAGAGAAGGAAGTGAGGGAGGAAGGAAAGAAGAAAGTGAGGGAGAGAGGAAGGAAAGAAGGATAGAGGGAAAGAGAAAGAAAGAAAGAAAGAAAGAAAGAAAGAAAGAAAGAAAGAAAGAAAGAAAGAAGAAAAGAAAAGAAAGAAGAAAAGAAAAGAAAGAAGGAAAGAGAGGAAGGAAGGAAGGAAAGAAGGAAGGAAGGAAGGAAGGAAAGAAAGAAGGAAAGAAGGAAGGAAGGAAGGAAGGAAGGAAGGAAGAAGGAAGGAAGGAAAGAAAGAAAGAAAGAAAGAAAGAAAGAAGAAAAAGAAAGAAAGAAAGAAAGAAAGGAAGGAAGGAAGAATGGAGGGAGGGAAGAAGGAAGAAGGGAAGGAAGGAAGATGAAAGGAAAGATGAGAAAAAGAGGGAGGAGAGAAGAAGAGATGAAAAAGAAAAAAAGGAAGGAAGGAAAGGAGAGAGTGGGGGAGGCAGTTATGTGACTGGAAATGGTCAGTTGGATTCCCAGTGGGGCAGCTACTACTTCTCACAAGTTGTTATTTGTCCTTCATTCTCAAAGAGGACCATGACATCAGAGAGGTGATGCAATGATTTATAAGTGAATTGGATTGAAGTGAGGGAGGGCTATTCCAAGTCACCATTTTCACTTTCTCCTCCAGAGCCATCTGGGTCCACATATAGATCAAGATGACTAGAGATAGCCTTGGATACAGTGGCCTTTTTAAGCCCTTTCCCAGGTCTCAGTTTGACTGAGTCAATACCCATTCAGTAAAATGGTCCCCTGGAGCCTAAAATCTAGAGCACATATAAGTTCAATCCAGGTTCTCTGACTTCAAATCCAGGACTCTTCCCATGATGTCACATTATTCTCACACACTAGCCCTCATTTCTGAGTTTTATATACTTTATATACATATGTTATATACTATATACTTGAGAAATATCACCACTATTGTTCTCACATTACCCATGTATTTTGTCTAAAACCCAGGGCTTTGCCTTATTTTACAACATAGATTTTAAACAGTTAACATGCTGTTAACATGCCCTGTCCTGGGATGGTCAATGACTTCAAGATTGGGAAAAATCTCCTATAAATGGTTTTTGTCTTTGTAGGATTCCAGTACCGAAAGCTGCATTAGAGGTCATGTAGTCTCCCCTACTTCCAGCCACTGATCACACACTTGAAGATACAACTAAAGGACCCTCCAGTTTTAAAATTCTATAAACATACCATTTAAAAACAAATCTATTTGGAAACTCAGGTTTCTCGTCTGTAAAATGAGATGGTTCGAGAAAGTGGCCTCTAGAACTATGAGTCATAGCCATGGAATGCTGTGATCCATTTCCTCCTTCTCACGTGCCTAGTATAGAGTCAGGCTGGGTTGTAAGTGAAACAGGAGAGGTGGAAGACACAGGACTGTTAGGGGGGGAAAAAGTACAATATTTAAAAATGTGTGGAAGGTCATGGAATGAAAGGATAATATACTTCAGGCTAAGAGAGTACTTGGAGACCATTGTGTCCAACTTCCTCATTTAGCCGATGAGGAACTGGGGCCCAGAAGAATTAAGCAACTGTTTAAGGTCACATGCAGAGCCCAAATTTGGACCAAGTATACTTTTTATTGCACCATGTTATTGTTGTTTTTGTTATTGTTCGTGAGAGGGGGACTGACAAGACATAAATTGTAGTCTGTAAAATGACTAAACTAGTGATCTATAGTTGAGGGACTGAAGCAGGGAGAGGCTGGAAGTAGGGAGACCTGTTAGGTGACAATTGCTAGGCTTCCAAGTGCTGGTTTTGAGGAGGAAGGACAAAGCTTTAACTAGGATAATGCCAGTAGAAAGGAAAAAAGAAGGAAGAATCCAGGAGGTTTTGAAAGAATTTGGTGGAACTTGATGGACCGATTGGATATAGAGGAAGAAAGAAGTCAGTCAGTCAATGAGCATTTATTAAGTGTTTTACTGTGTGCTGGACAATTTGACTAAGAAGGAAGAAAAATTGATATTTCAGATTGTAGAGGGAGGAAATCATCTTCCTGGGTGAATAGTTCATAAATTGGGAAGCTGGGAAGAGGATATATCTCGGGATGGAGTGATAGGGAAGAGGATGAGCTTGGTTTTGGAGATGTTGTTTAAGATTGTGAAAAGACACCTCAAAATAGATATCCAGGTTAGGTTTTTTGGTCCAGTCAGTTTTCGATAGTTTTCCAACACTTCATGACCCCATCTGGGGTTTTCTTGGCAAATATGCTAGAATAATTTGCCATTTCCTTTTCTATCTCATTTTCACAGATAAAGAAACTGAGGCAAATAGAGTAAAATGATTCATCCAAAGACATATTAAGTATTGAGACCAGATTTGAACTTACAATGGACTCTTCCTGAGTCCAAACTTCTATTCTTTGTACTACCTACTTTCCTATAGATGCCCATAGACAGGATAGTACAGATAGAACACCTGATTGCAATCAAGCCAGGTTTGACTCCTAGATCAACCACTCACCACCTATGTGATCTGGGCCAAATTAAGCATCTATTTCTCCCTCTGTAAATGAAAGGATGGAAATCTTCAACATTCTTCCTATCTTTAAAATCCTATAATTTTGAGGTTTAGGTCTGGGGTAATGGAGGTCAGAACTAGACATAGAGCAGCTGAGGCTCACCAAAGGTGAGAACAGAAGAGTGCAATCTTAGAGGAGAGAGAAAGAAGGGTCAAGAATCTGGAAATGAACTATTCTCTGTATCACTATTACATCCTTCTCTCCACATCCCTCTCCCAGTATATTCTGGAGATTCAGGAGGAAATCTGTTCAGGCTTTCTCTTTCCTGCCTGGGAAAGGGGCTGCCATTGCATCTGTTTCTCATATCTTTTTCCATCCTCTTTACTCCTCCATCCCTTGGGTATAAAGTGGGTTGGAATTTTCCTGTTTTTTTTTTTTTTTTAAGATCTATCAACTGAGTTACAGTAGTTGCATCTCCAAAATAACAGAAGCAGACTCTGAGCAGGATAGAGAAAGGGACTGAGCCCCAAGGAGGGAAGAAGCAGGGGAAAAAAAGGACCATGAAATTACCCATTAGTTATTCTGCAAGTTTTCCCCTGAACATTGCTCATAATCATTCTTACTCAGTTAGCAATGCAGAATTGTTCCATTTCCATTTTAATCTAGAGAATCTAAGAGAGAGAGAGAGAGACAGAGAGAGAGAGAGAGAAAGAGAAGAGGAGAAGGAGAGAGAGAGAATCTACCCCAAATGTTCAATGGGACTATTTGTGTCCCACTTGTGTCAGAGCATCCCAAGCTCATGTTGGGACACCCTATAACTCTACTCTAATATAGTGATGACATTTGGGTCTTCTTCGAATATAAAGGACAACAATCAACCATGAACATTCAACATGAACACTTTTAACCGGTTTGACTTCCCAAAGTCAAGACTGAAGGGTTAATTTAAGTTGGAAGGGAGCCTTGGACCTGGATTTTGTGTTCTCATTCTGACATGTGTGACTTTAGAACACTCCCTTCCCCTCCCAATTTCAGGTTGCTTCTTGGTAAAAAGAAGATCCGGATAGATTAGAGATCTCTAAGGTTTTTGTTTGGGTTTTTTCCTCTCTACTCGGACATTCTCTGAAGCCAGCTGGCCTTTTGGACTTTGGCCTCCTTGGATCAGTATTCAAGGAGCTTACATTACCTAATGATGCCTAGTCCTAGGCTCCACACACAGCCTATGCCCAGTAAATTTGGGGGGATTTAACTTGGATGAATTCAACCGGAAAACTGAGACACCTTGTGTTTAGGCCGTGTTTCTCAGTCTTCCATCCTTTGGAGGTGGGTTGGAATTTTCAGATGAGCAAATGGAGGCAGAAAGAGATGAAGTCAGTGATTCCTTCTGGGCCAAGCGCTAGTCTAGGAGGATTAAAGAAGTCCTGAGGGGAATCTTTTGACCAAAATGGCTCCTGGTAGCCAAAGGAGGGAGAAGGAACCAACAGGGTCAAGGAGTACCAGCTTAATGTTTGACAAGATGTTGTCTTGGAATCCTTTGTCCCAATGACCTTCTGCCTCATCCAGACCCAAGCTTCAGTCTGATTTCACCAGGTCTACTGACCATTACTGAAAAGGGTTATTATACAGATGGTCTGGAAAGGTCAAGGGAAGGATTTATTTATTTTGTTTTGGTACATGAGCTTTACACCTTAATGTTTTTTTGAACGAATGGATAGATGGGGAGATATTATCGAAGGAACCCCAATCTCCTTTAATTGTTCTTTTAACTGTGCTCCCTGCAGCTTCTGCTTCTCATGATGACAGACACTAAGCCTGGCTCTTTTTCAAGGATTTTTGGAAATTTCTCAACTTCCAAATAAGTGACCAAGAATGGACTCTCTTATTTGGTTAGTTTATTTATTTAATGATGGGGTTATCAGAAATAGAATTTTTGTTTGTTCTACTTTGGAAGCAGAGACAGAAGCAAACACAGATAGAAAGAAGTGATCGGAGGGCAAGCAGAGACAAAACATTGAAAGGTTTTGCTTTTGTGAATTTGGGTGATTCCTTTCTCCCCTAATCCTTTATGATTTGATCCTTGAATGCCTTCTCTGTCACTCCATGAGACCTTGGGTTGCCCATCTATCGTTGTGATTACCAAAGGAACTAGTGGATTTGGGGGGTTAAAAGGGAATGGACTTAGGAATGAGTGGAGAAGCTCCTTTTTGC
Source organism: Antechinus flavipes (assembly GCF_016432865.1). NCBI lineage: Eukaryota > Metazoa > Chordata > Mammalia > Dasyuromorphia > Dasyuridae > Antechinus > Antechinus flavipes. The sequence continues at coordinate 58,799,116 of NC_067399.1, forward strand.
AAAACCCTGCTTAAACATAAGGAATTCAAAGCAATCAATTACCTTATCTGAGAGCACCAGCTGCTCCTCTCACTCCAAACCTGCTCCTGTTTTAAAGAGCCTGGACTCTTTACTCTTCCTGCTCCTCTTCCTAGATACCCCTACCAACCCAACTCTGTATTGAGAGTTGCCCATATATCTTTGCCCATAAGGCACAATCCAAGACCCTATACCCAGTGGGAGGCATCTTTTACACACCGGGGACAAGAGTCCAAGAGCCCATGCCCCAGCTCTGCCATTTACTTGCTTCGCTAATAGGATACTTCCCCCTCTCTGCTGCTCTGTACAATCAGGGGGCTGGACTCCACGTCTGAGGTGCCTTGGAGAACTAACATTTTAGAGCTCAGCTCAAATGCCTCCCACAAAGCCTCCCACACGAGGTCTTTCCTGATTTCCCCAGCTGTTAAGGCTGCCTCCGAATTGTCTTGAATTTCTTTTTTTATACATTTTGTTTATACTTGTAGGAATAAGTATAATATCCCCCTATAGAATATTCTCTGACTTTTCCTCTTTTCTCTTTTATCTATCTCCAGTGCAGATCTCCCAACTTTGGGCACTTTCACTGATTGTCTTCCAAGCTTGAGTTTCTCTCCTCCTTCATCCCCATCTCTTGGCTTCTTTGGTTTCCTTCAAGGCTCAACTAAAATTCCACATTCTGGAAGAGCCTTTCCTAGTCCTCCTTAACCTTAAGGTCTTTTTTCTTCCTGAGGCAATTGGGGTTAAGTGACTTGCCCAGCGAAGGGCTGCCCACCAGCCAGGACGTGTTAAGTGTCTGAGACCAGATTTGAACTCAGGTCCTCCTTACTTCAGGACTAGTGCTCTATCCACTGTACCACCTAGCTGCCCCCTAATGTGTTTTTTGATAATTGTCTCTAAATATAGGTGTGTGAGTATGTGTGTATATATTTTATATGTGTGTGTATATGTATATACATATGTGTATACATATTCTATTTCTCTTTCCACTCTTCCTTCCCTTTTCTTCTTCTCTTCCTCTTCTCTTCCTTCTTGTCCTTGTTCTTGTTCTTCTCATCCTCTTCCTCCTCTTCCTCTTCCTCCTCCTCCTCTCTCTCTCATCCTGTTCTTCTCCTCCCTCTTCTCTCCTCCTCCTCCTCCTCCTCCTCCTCTTCTTCCTCTTTTCTCTCATTTGTGTGTGTGTGTGTGTGTGTGTGTGTGTACATATGGATTTATGATGCCATGGTCCACTGGGTGACTAACAGCGACTAACAGCGATTGATCAACAAAGTGAGTGGCTTCTTTGACATCTGGGACACTAGTCTTCCCTGGTCCTCCTCTCATTCTTCTTGATCTCCTTTGCTGCTCTCCTAGAATTGATGTTCTCCAAGGCTCTCTCTTTGGACCTCTTCTGTTTTCTCCTAAGTGATGTCCTATCTATCCATAAAGCCAAGTATTATCCCAATGCAAATGTCCTCCTAATCTGTATATTAGTCTGTTGGGCTTCATTTCTGTTTGGATATCCTCTTGGCTTTCAAATTCAGTGTGTCCAAAACATCTTTCCCCCAAATTCTTGAAAATTCTCTATCTCCATGGAAGGTATCGCCATCTTCCAATAACTCAATTTATACTTGGACTTATACTTGATTCTTCATATTCCTTCACCTTACATATCCATTAAATTGCCAAGTTCTGGTTAATTCTGCCCCCACCCCCACCCATAATCTCAATTTTCTCCATTCACAAATTCTAATCTCTGTGGTAGACTGTTGGAATAGCCTGTGATTTACTGGTTCTCCCTGCCTCCCATCTCTTTCCTTTTCAATTCATTCTCTTTATTCGGATGTCAAAATAATCTTCTAAACCAGGGTTCTTAACTAGGAGATCATTAACTTGTTGTTTTTTTTAAATAAAATATTTATACAACTATTTCAACACAATTGGTTTCCTTTGAAATTGCATTTCTGTGTGTAATATTTTGTGCATTCAAAAGCATTATTTGGAGAATAGGTCCAAAGGCTTCTCCAGATTACTGCCTAAGGGTCTAAGACACAAACAGAGTTACTTAAGGACTCTTGCTATAATGGTTTAGAAATTGAAGGGTCCTCAAACTACGGCCTGCAGGCCAGATTGGGCAGCTGAGGATGATTATCCCCCTCACCCAGGGCTATGAAGTTTCTTTATTTAAAGGCCCACAAAACAAAGTTTTTGTTTTTACTATAGTCCGGCCCTCCAACAGTCTGAGGGACAGTGAAGTGGCCCCCTAGTTAAAAAGTTTGAGGAGCTGCACCCAAAGAAAGAACACTGGGAAATGAATATAAACTGCATGCATTTTGTTTTTCTTCCTGGGTTATTTATACCATCTGAATCCAATTCTCCCTGTGCAACAAGAGAACTGTTTGGTTCTGCACACATATATTGTATCTAGGATATACTGTAACCTGTTCAACATGTAAAGGACTGCTTGCCATCTGGGGGAGGGGGTAAAGGGAGAGAGGGGAAAAATCGGAACAGAAGTGAATGCAAGGGATAATGCTGTAAAAAATTACCTTGGCATGGGTTCTATCAATAAAAAGTTATTTAAAAAAAAGTTTGAGGACCCCTGGAATCACTTTAGAACATTGACCATGCTCCTCTCATCCTCAGAATTTTTTTATGGTATTCGAAAAGAAAATATACATTCTTTTAATCAATTAATCATCGAGCATAAATTAAGTCTGTATCATGGTCACCTAGAACTGTTGTAGTGCCAAGGATGCAAAGACAAAAAAGAAACATTTCTTATTCTTATCAGCTTATTTTCTGAGAGGCAGGTGGATGGAACAGTAGATAAAGTATGGAACCTGAGTTAAATTTAGCATTGAATATTTATTAGTTTTATGACACTGGGCAAGTATGATTCTGTTTGCCTCATTTTCCTTGAACAATGCTTTCCACACCCAAAGAGAGAATTGATAAGGTCTGGGTGCAGATCATAACATACTTTTTAAAAAAATGTAGTGTCTGGACTAGCTCTCTGGAGGATCTGGGGACCAGCCTTGGTCTTAGTGGAGCAGTGAAGGAGGCAAGAGAGCCAGGAGGCTGGTCAAACAAGGAATGTCTCATTTCCAGTCTTCTCAGCCCTTTTATACCTTAGTACAATCACATCATTACAGCACACTGAATAAGTGTGAACTAGAGAACCATTACATCATCACAGCACACAAGTGCTAACTAGAAGCACCCTACTATTGATATGCAAATGCCTCTTACTGTAAGTGTTCTTTGCTTCAGGTAGAACACAGGTGTTCACATCCTCCTTGACTTCTCTGGAAGGTAAGAACACCAAACTAGACATTGTCAGCAGGTTTTCTCTGGGCTGAAGGGTCTTATACCTTATCCAGAGTTCCCCACTATCTGTAGCCCTCTACAACTCCTAATCTGTCAAATGGGGGCTTCACTTTCCAGAGATGTTATGAGACTCAAATAAGATAATATTTGTAAAATCCTACCACATTGTCTAGCACAAGTAATAAATGCTTCTTTCTTCCATTCCTATCAAGGGAGATAACACTTATATATGATGCATAAAATAAATATATGATATATTTTAAACAATATATATACATATGTGTTTATATATATGTATATATATATAGACACATATACATACATGTAAATATCCTAGGAAGGAGAGCAGTAGAAGCCAGTAGCAGATCAGAAAAAGCTTTCTGTGGGAGAAGGTAACACATGAGTCAAGTTTGAAGAAAATAAGGGGTTTATTTAAAGTGGAAGTGAGGAAAAAGTGCCTTCCAGCTGCTAGACTTGGGAGATGGAGCATCATTTGGCAGGAAGAGCAGGAAGTCCAGCGTGGCTGGACTGCAGAGAAGGAAAGGACTAATGGAAGGATTGATTGGGGCCAGTCTATGAAGGGCTTTAAAAGTCAAACAGAGAACTCAGTGTGCATTGGATCCTAAAAGAACTGTGGGAGGCATCAGAGTTTATTGAGTGAATAAGAGACATGTGCAGACCAGGGTTTTAGGAAAATAGCAAGAAGCTCCATGGAGGTGGATTGGAGAAGTGGGAGATTTGAGGTAGGAAGACCAATTAGAAGGCAATTAGACTAGTCTAGGTAAGAGGTAATTAAAGTCAGATGGTAGCAATGTGAGTAGAGAGAATGGGACAGATTGGAGACGTGAACCAGAGATAGAAAGGACAAGATTTGTCAGCTTATTTAAATATATGGCATAAAGGAATATGGAGGGAAAAGTCACAAGCCTAAATCACTGTAAAGACAGTGGTACCTTTGAGAGAGAACAAGAAGGAAGTTCAGGGAGAGGGGTCATTTGAGGAAAAATAATGTTTTTTAATAGCTTTTTATTTTTCCAAATACATGCAAAGGTAGGTTTCAACATTCATCTTTGCAAAACCTTGTGTTCCAATTTTTTCTCCCTTCCTCCCCTACCTCCTCTGCTCAACAGTAAGCAATTTTCTATAGATTAAACATGTGCAATTCTTCTAAACATATTTCCATATTCATCAGGCTACACAAGAAAAATTAGACCAAAAGGGAAAAAATGAGAAAGAAAAAAACCCCAAGCAAACATACAACTCCCCAAAAAGGTGAAATGACTGTGCTGTTATCCACCTTCAATCTCCATAGTTCTCTCTCTGGATGTAGATGGCTCTCTCCATCACAAGTTTATTGGAATTGTCTTGAATCACCTCATTGTTGAAAAATGTCAAGTCCATCAATTAATTATTACATAATCTTCTTGTTGCTGTGTACAATGTTCTCTTGATTCTACTCACTTCACTTAGGATCAATTCATGTACGTCTCTCCAGACTTTTCTGAAATCAACCTAATCATCATTTTTTTTTTTTTTTGCTGAGGTAATTGGGGTTAAGTGACTTGCCCAGGGTCACACAGCCAGTGTCTGAGGGCAGATTTGAACTCAGGTCCTCCTGATTTCAGGGCTGGTGCTCCATCCACTGCACCACCTAGCTGCTCCTTTCCATGTAGTCTTGTATTTTTTTTTCATCTGAACCAAGTCACTTCATTAGGATGTAAATGGTGGTAGTTTTTTTTTTTTTTTTGGTTCAGATTATGAAAAGGTCAGATAATCAAAATATGCATGCACTGAAAGGCAGTAGGAGTCACACCCACGGTTCCCAGGCATGGGGGAAGCCAGGTGTGGCTTAGCTCTGCTACCACTGTCTTCAAGGGTATGCTTGTCAAAAAGGTATTCTGCCAGAATGGGGGCCCCCATTTTGGGCAGGTCGGTTAAGTGATCACCCAGTCATTTGATGGATTTTACCTGTTTGTCCAGATAGGGGGTTTTGATGAAAACACATAAATGGGGGTCGTTTTTGTCAGTTGCCAGCTTGTACAATTCTATTTTTTAAAAATTTGTAATAGCTTTTTTCCAAACTACATTCAGAGATAGTTTTTAACATTCACCCCTGCAAAACCTTGTGTTCCAAATTTTTCTCCTTCCCTCAACACCTCCTCCCTCCCCTAGGCAGCAAGCAATCCAATATAGAAACATGTGCAATTCTTCTAAACATATTTCCATATTTGTCATAGTGAGCAAGAAAAATCAGATCAAAATGGGGGGAAAATGAGGGGAAAAAGCAGCCAAACAGACAACAACCTCAAAGATGGGATCCACACTCAGTCCCTACAGTCCTCTCTCTGGGTACAGATGGCTCTCTTCATCACAAGGTCATTGGAACTGGCTTAAATCACTTCACTGTTGAAAAGAGCCATGTCCATCAGAGTTGATCATCATATAATCTTGTGGACAATGTTCTCCTGGTCCTGCTCGTTTCACCCAGCATCAGTTCATGTAAATCTCTCCAGGCTTTTCATTTCAGAAAAACCTGATTTCACAGCTGCTCATCATTTCATATAGAACAATAATATTCCATTACATTCATTCCCCAAATGCTGGGCATCCACTCAACTTCCAGTTCCTTGCCGCTACACAAAGTAACGAATGAGTGACCTTTTCCCCCAAGTACGGAGCACATTCCTTTGCATTTTACTACTCTCCCAGACTTGATGATCTTGTTTTTTGATCTTTCAGGAAGATGGGGCCACCTTTTTGGTTTGGGAATTCCATCAGCTTCTCTACATGTTCCCTTTCCTCATGGGAATGGTATGGGAAATACTTGGCAACGTTCTTGGACACCATGTCATCTCGTGGACAGATAGATGTAGGGGACATGAGGCTCCAGGATGATCTGCTGGTTGGTGGCAGCCTCCAAGTCCTGATCATAGTTCTAGCACATTTGAGAGGGAGTTAAGATCAATAAGATGGTGAAAAGGAGGAGGGAGGAAGAGGAGAAAGAGGAGGAGGAGGAGGGGAAAGAGGAAAAGGAAGAGGAAGAGGAGGAAGAGAAGGAGAAGGAAAGGGGTGAAGAAGAGAGAGGAAGAGGAGAAGGAGGAGAAGGAAGGAGAAGAAGGAATAAGAAGAAAAAAGAGAAAGAAAGACTAGAAGGAAGAGGAGGAAGAAGAAGAGAGGGAAAGCCTAGAAGGAGGAGGAGATGTGGATAGGAAGGAGATGATTGCACAGCAGCTGTAGCTGATAGCCCTGTATTTTCACAGGCCAGGAAAGCTTTTCCTTCTTGTCTTTTAGGATACTTACTTCCCTTTAAGGCTGGACTCTGGCAATCCCTTCTAAACAGACTTCCTTAGCCCTTCCAATTTGTTGATGCTTTCTCCTTGCTCAAATAGCCTGTACCACACTCCTTATAGTCCTTCCCTGAACCCAAGTGATTGTAAACTCCTCCAGGGAAGGGTCTGTTTCATTCTGTGTGTGCAGTACCTAGCACTGTCCTCTGAATGCAATCTGTGCTTAATTGATTTTTCATAAAGTCTGAGCTGGAAGGGCTGGACCCTGAAGCCAGCTCTAGTCCATTTCTCTTCAATGTTAAAAAGAGAACTGAGGTCCAGGTTCTCATCCTAAATCATCCAGGTAGTAAGCATCCCAGGCAGGATTTGAACCCAGGACTTTTGCCTCCATAGCCAAGTGATCTTTCCCTCGCCCATATTTCCTCCAATTATGTTATTGAATGAAATGGAAATGAGAGCCTTACAGTGACTAACAGAGAGACATTACCGATAGTGGAGTGAATAAGTTCATGCCTTCTGGCTGCAGGTGATATCATAATTTCAATTAAGATATTAATTTCAAGTCACCTAATGTGCTCTGCAAAGTGCTAGAGGCTTATTTAGTCTTCATTGTCTCTCATGTTGGGGAGGTAGAGAGAGGGATGGATCTGGAGCGAGACACTTGTTGGAAAAGGAGGGTTAGACAAGGGGATCCCAAAGAAAAGCTTAGGTTAATTTTACACTTTTATCTGGAGTTGGATCTATTCCAGGCCCAGCAATGATTGCAGATCAGGCGCATGCTTTCCCTAGTGAAAACTGAGAAAGGACACAGCAGGGAGGAAGCTGGTGTAAACACCTTTTCCCTTGGTGTGTGAAACAAGAAGTCATCTCTGTGGGTTCACACGATGTCTCCCTGTTGGATGTTTACATTAGGATGGTGTAATGAAAAAAAAAAAAAAAAGATGAATTTGGAATCAGGATACCTAAAAATCTGGTCACAACTTTGTTCAAAAATCCTCAGAGGCTCCCTATTGCTCTTAGCACATTATAGGTGCTTAGTAAATATATGTTTCCTACTAGGTGTTTAATAAATGCTCATTTCCTTCTAGGGGCTTAATGCTTATTTCCCTCTAAGTACTTAATAAATGCTTGTTTTCTTCTAGGTGTTTAATAAATATTTCTTTCTAGGAGCTTAATGCTTGTTTCTCTTTAAGTGCTTAATAAATGTTTGTTTCTGTCTAGGTGCTTAATAAATGCTCGTTTCCTTTCTCTGTGCTCTAACCGAATTAGGTTAGCCCACAGGGCTCCCTCTGCCTGGAATGTTGTCTCTCCCTTGACCTCTTTGCTTTAAGGCTGAGTCAGATACCTCCAGCTTGAACCTTCCCTAAGCCTTGCTGGCTGACAATGATGTTCTTCCTGGGACCTCACCTACCACTCTTGTCTTTTGTAATGGGGTTATATAATAGAATTATGTGTATTAAGTTACTTGGCTGTTGTATCTTATTTCCCCATTCAATGGTGAGTTCTAAGAAGAGAAGAACTACATGTTATCTAACTATCTCTCCCAGCCCCTAACTTAGGCTCAGAACATTTTCTGAATGAGAGTCAATGCAGGGTGGATAGAGCATCAGCCCTGAGTTCAGGAGGACCCAAGTTCAAATCTGGCCCCAGTCACTTAGCTGTGATCCTGGACAAATCACTTAACTCCCGCTGCTTACTATTTCAGACAACTTTCTACTGCTTCAGACTCCTAATAGGTGCATTACCTCGGAGAACTCATACAACCTTCAGAAATTTGGTTTCCTCACCTGTAAAATGGTGATAACAGCACATACTCTCACAGTTGTTGGGAGAGCAACAGGAACATGACTCTAGAAAGAGAGCTAGTTATATTCTAGCTATCTAGTTGTATTCTATTCTATAGATTAGAAAACAGAGACCCAGGGCTGTAGAATTTAGGTGAAAATCACACAAATACTAAAAAAGGGACGAGATCGAAGATTCAAACTTCAGTCCCCCGACTTCAGAGTCAATAGTTATCTCTCCATACCATGTATGAAAAAAAAAATCAACAACATTGAAAACTGTAAAGGGCAAGTGATTGTTCTCTGGTCTCAGATTTTGAATTCCTGTAAGTTAGGAAGGTGTTTAATAGGGCTTCTCAAACTTTTTGGTCTCATGGCCCTTTATAGTGTGGGGGTGTGTGTGTGTGTGTGTGTGGCCATTGGGGTTAAGTGACTTGCCCAGGATCATATAGTTAGGAAGTGTTAAGTGTCTGAAATGGGATTTTACTGACTCCAGGGCTGGTGCTCTGTCCACTGTGCCCGACACTACCCTCTTCCCCCGTTTTATGCTCTTAAACGTTATTGCGGACATCTCCAAAAGAGCTTTTGTGAGATTTATCTATTTATATTTATAATATTTGAAATCAAGACATCTTCATATTGTTAAGGAAATAGATTTGACTCTAAGGTACTCCTTAAAAAGGTATCCAGAGACCACCCCTTGAAAGCCACTGGACTGAGACTGAAGGTCTCAGAGCTCTAGCTTTAGCTTCCTTGACTATTTGGGGATTCCCAAGACTACAAGCCAAAAAGTGTTTAGTCCAGATCCTTCCTTTAAGAGACTAACAAATGGAAAGTTATTTGCTAAGGTCATACAGCAAATTACCCTTCCTTTTTCTGTGCCTCAGTTTCCCCATCTATAAAATGAAGGGATTGGACCAATCGATCTCCTATTCTGATGCTAATGAAGGAGCAGTGATTTGAATCCAGAGTCTCAGTTACCCCATTTGTAAAAAAAAAAAGGTGTTGGACTAAATAACCTCCTGTTCTGATGCTAATGGAATACTATAGACTTGAATCCAGGTCTCCCAACTTTGCAGTCCAGTCTATGGGCCATCTCCAGTCGTCTTGATCTATATTTTGCTACTGGACCTAGATGGCTCTGGAGGAGAAAGTGAGGCAGGTGACCCTTCCTGAAATCCAATTCACTTGCCTGTCATGTCGTCACCTCCCTGATGTTGTGGTCCTCTTCCAAAAGGAAGGACACACAACAACAATCCATTCTACCCTATTTCCTTAGGAACGGAAACACCTTTGGAGATTAGCTTTGTTTCTTCTTCACTGGTGATTGCATCCAAGGCAGCAGCACGTACCTCACCCTTCTCCTCCTGCAAGCCTTTCGATCCTAACATGTGGGCACCTGCCCCTTCCTCCTCCTCCTGAGGTCAGCTCTGCAGGCTGGATCCCAGAGCTCCCTCCAAGCTGTGGTTGTTGGGCTTTGGGGTCTTTGGCAACCTTCCCAGCAGAAGCTGCATCAGCTGGGGTTTCCTGATGAGCCCTGGGGTCTTTGAGGGAAGGGACTTTCATCAACACGTCTTTCTCAGATAGTTAGGTGCTTGTTATGGGACCCCAGGTAACCCTTGCCCCCGGGCTTTCAGCGTTTCCAAGGCGTGAGATAGGCTGTACAACAAGTCTGGACTGGGCAGGGCTCAGTACCTATAACCTAAAAATCTGGGCTCCTGTTTGGGATTGTAAGAGGGATTCATGGAAAAGAAAAACTGCTTTCAGAAGAAAGATTTCTGAGCTAGAAGGGAGCTAAATTTCCTGCTCAGATTCCCTGAGAAGCAGAACCAGGACTCAGCACCCTCCTGACTCCCATAGGAGTTGGAAAAGTTCAGCAGAGGAAAGCAGGGCTCTAGAGGAAATGTTTTACCCAAGATTATACATGTACAGATTTGCAGAGAAGCACTAGAATGAAATTTCTTGGAACTAAAACCCAGATCATGTTATTCCAAATCCAATGCTTTTATCACTTCACCTGAGCCCTCTGTATGAAGGAGGGAGGGGAGCTATGTAGTCTTCAATAAAGTGGTGAAAGGCATTACGTTAATCAAAAGGAATTCATCCCTAATGGTAAAATTTCAGGCTTTCTGCCAGGAAGTTAGAAGAGGTATCTGGGGGAAGGAAGACCTTCTGCCTGTCCCCTAGAGCACACCATTAACAATAAATTGTTAATTTATTATGTTTGGTTAATTATTATTTATTAATAGTATGAGTCAATCTTGATTTATTAACTAGATAGAGTATGTAAGGGACAGCAGGTTTGACTACTAGTTAGCACACAGTCGTGGCTTTCTGAGAACTGTGGAGCAACGGCCTGTGGCATTAAAGAGATCTGGCCCATTTTACGCATTTTCCCCTTTTTTGAGTCAGAACCACCCTAATCTCCTACATACTAAATCATTTTAACTTCTGGTGGCAGTGTATCTAAGTTATTACTTGTTTCCGGAAAAATACACTCAGAGCTTTTGGAGAACACGAGATTTGGGTTTTCTTCTCTGTATTTCTTCCTCATAGTTAACTAGCTCAGGACTGGACACAGAGTACTGGTACTTCAGTACTACATGTACAACACCTGGCTTAGAATCCAAAGCTATATAAATTGCATTTAGGGTTGGGAGGCTTCTAAACAAATCTCTCATATTCATTTGGTCCCCTTTGCAACTCCCCTCCGATCCCTAATACCTAGGGGTATCAAAATATAGCTCATATTCAGGTAAAAGTGCAATCTCCATGCAAGCTCTTAGACTAACAGTGCATCAAATACAGAACAGAGTTTATTTCCCCCAACAGAAATATGAAAATATTAAGCGCTCACAGTTGACCATTGCTTTTCTTTTTAAGGTTTCCTTACAATTCTCCTTACCACAGCACTATCCCTATGCCCAAGAGATCCCTGCAGAAGGAGAACCCTTGGGGTTACCAGGGGAGCACCTTCCTCAGGGGTCTAGAGCACTCCAGACTTAGGGAATTCCTAAAGTTTGAGAAGTTCCTGAAAGGAGAATTTAGGATTGCTAAAAGAGTCAGCTTCTTTTCCATTGGGCCTGCACAGGTTACGTAATTCACAGTATAAGTGGAGAGGAAGAACTTAATTTCCTTCTCTATATCATGACTCTTTATTTATTGCTTCTTGGTTTTGGATTTATAGTCATCAAAGCTTGGGTGCAGGGGAATATTACATACACATAGATCTCTATCACTTGATTTTAATTTCATTTTCAAATGAATAATTTTTCATTTGAAGAGTTATTTATTTTCCCTTCATGATCTATGTTCAATTACTTATAATTTCCAGTTGCTACTTGGACCCAGAATCCTTTTGCTTGGCCTAGAAAATTGGGATTGTCTAGGAACTGGTTCTTTCCAGGATTCTGGCTCTAGGAACTCTAATTACTTCTTGCTATCACAGATCGATCACAATTGTGATTCAATGATCCATCCTCAATTTAATGTTAATGGACCGAATCTCCAGGGCAAGGTCATTTCTCCCTCCGCATTAGTGAGTGTGACTAATATCTCAAATGCGGAGTCAATGATGACAGCAACAAGCAATTATATAGAGCTTTATGAATTCCAAGGAATTTATATTTTACATATTTTACCTTTTTTGATCCTTACATATTCATTTATTGATTTAACAGATTGATTAATATTATTAAAATATTTACATATTTTAAATTCTTACAACTAGCCCCAAGAGATGTTATAATTATCTCCATTTTATAGAAGGGACAACTTAGGCAGACAAGGGTTAAATTACTTGGCTAGGGTGTCTCACAGCTAGGTAAGTATCTGATGCAGGATTTGAATCCAGGTTTTCCAGACTCTGAACTCTCTGTATTAACCTTATAATGCTCACCTTTTATATAGGGAGACTATCAACAAAAGCCCCATCCTTCAGGCTTGTTTATCATGACCAGACTGAACCAGTTATTCTCTTATTCTCTCCCTCACTTCTCTCTTCTTCTTCTTCTTTTCTTCTCCTTTTCTTCTTTTTTCTTCTCCTTTTCTTCTTCTTTTTTCTTCTTTTCTTCTTCTTTTTTCTTCTTTTCTTCTTCTTCTTCTTCTTCTTCTTCTTCTTCTTCTTCTTCTTCTTCTTCTTCTTCTTCTTCTTCTTCATATTTCTATTGGGGGGAATAAAATATCTTCTTGTAATGTTCGGCTAGCTAGGAGGTCCTCAGGATCAGCCTGAGTCCTTGGTCTCAGTGGAGAAGTGATGAACGCAAGACATCTACCATTAGGCGCTCTCTCTGTCTCTGTCTCTGTCTCTCTCTCTCCTCTCTCTCTCTCTCTCTCTCTCTCTCTCTCTCTCTCTCTCTCTCTCTCTCTTTCTCTCTCTCTTTCTCTCTCATAGACATCCCTTCTACTAATGCAGGTTATAACCCTATAACAGAGTTATCATGGCTGAAAAAATCATCACTCCATGGCTGTCTTTTTGCTGGGTGTCTGTCCATTTGGCTAGACGGATCCTCAATATGCTTCACCTCTCCATCATCCAGCTTTTCTAGTTTGGTAAGACCTGCCAAAACTTGCCCTCCTATAGTATAGCTTTCTGGGAACAAAGATCAATTCTATATCAGGATAGCTCTTAATTGGAGAATTGGAGAACACATAGGAAGCATGAATAAATGTGTACCTAGATTCAGTTCAGTTTAGTTCAATCTAATTCAATCCTATCTAAATCAACAAACAGCAAGCAGTTATTACATATTAAACACTGTGTTCAGTATTTAGGGTACAAATTAAAAGAACAACAACCAAAAAACTGAAACAATCTCTGCTTTCCCAGGACTAGTAATGTCCTAGAAATTAAAGTATGTATGTTATCTAGAAACTGGAGTATATATTTTATCTACTTTGTACCTAGGTAAATAAATACAAAGTGATTTCAGGAGGGAGGACCAATAGCAACAGATGGGATGGAGGGTGGGAGAGGATAAAAGAACTGAGTAAGTACCTGAAGAGAAGTTCCTCAAGTTGAGCCTTGGAAAAAACTAGGGATGCTAAGGAGCAGAGATGAGCAGGGAATACAATCCAGCAATGAGGAAGAGTTTGTGCAAAGAAGAGAGAAGAAATATGGAATATTGAGTTCAGAGAACCAACACTAGAATACAGAAGAGTGTGAAGGTTAGAAATATGAAAAACCTCAAAAGGTAGAGTTGGATACATTTAGTGGTGGGCTTTAAAATGCTAGGTTGAAGTTTTTGTGCTTTATCCTAAAGGGATAGGGAATTATTGGTAATATTTTGACAAGGAAGTGACATGATCAGATCTGTGTCTCAGGAGGATTAATTTGGTAGCTGCTTTATCACTTGGGAGATGGACAATGAGCCAACAGAAGAGTCTGAGATTATAGATTTAGAGCTGGAAGGGGTCTTAGGGCCCATCTACTCCAATGCCTATATTTGAGAGGTAGGGAAACACAGGTATTATGGGCCAGAACTCTGAGCTTGAAACAAAGGATTCTTTCAAGGTACTAAGTCAGTAGAATTGATAGAGACCATAGTTATATAATTTAGCATGGTTCAGTATGATTGATTTAATCCTACAAGGAGATGTTATGTGCCAGAACTTGAATAAAGTACTAAGTGGAATTGAGGAGACAATGGTCAAATCTAGTTTAGCACTGATTTAATCCTACAACAAATAATGGTTTCCTAGTGATAGAATGATTGGTATATACTCAGTGTGGAACATATAAGCTAGAAGCTCTCAGGGCCAAAGGGGACAAGAGCACTAGAAGCTCTGGGAGGCTGAGACAGATTCATTCCATCTTCTACCTTTGTTATGGCTGGAGGCTGAAGCACAAACCTTTGGATTAGGAGAGATTTGGAGAGAGTTAGAAGCATTCAGAAGGCAAAGAAGACAAAGGACTGCCTGCAGGAGCTCAAGCTCTTAAAACCAAGGAGAGAGATAGGCCTCTAAGAAAGCTAATGGGGCCCCAGGAAAGGAGACAAGACTTTGAAGGAGACAATAAAGGATTTGGACTTTAACCTCTGGCTGCACTTGTGGTGATTACTGAACTAAAGAGAAGGCTGCTCCCAGAGACCCCAAAGAAACCCAAACAAGAGAACATTATAATAGGTTCCTTTTCATTTTTCCTAATGTTCTTTTTAGCTCTATATCCCATGGTTCTTTTCAATGGATGCTTCTTCCACCAGCAAAAACATAGAACTTGGATGTGGTTCCCCAGAAGCCCTTTCTACAGATCCTAGATGTTTCCTCCCCATCACTGACAAGGTCCTATTCTTTTCTCAATGTTGTCTTTTTTCAGTTCCTCCCAGAGTTGAGACAATTCCAATCTATTCCTAATCCAGTCCCACTATGGCCCCAGCCTCCTTTTCTACTATTAGTTCCTGTTACTCTTCATATCTTCTTTTAATGTATCAAATAAGAATTTAAACTTTCTTCTAGATATACCATGCTTAATCTCACCTTCCTGTATTTGTCTGTACCTTTTCCCCCTCTACCTCCAGTCCCAATAGTGGACTGGGGTGGGAAGAATTTGGATGAATCTCTCACTCCAATCTCAACCTCCTAATCATTGTGGGCTTCTCCCTTGGCAGATAAGATCCTTCAGCTCTCAGGGTCAAAGTTGAGAACTCTTTCAGACAAGAAATAGGTCAGAAGCTGTCTCACTAAAAATCAGATCAAAGAGATTGGATTAGAGTCCAGCAGCTCTTGGCTTTTGGTATGGGGTTATTCTTAGCTTCAAATATATTCATCCCCCTCATAATTTTCTAGGAAAAGGGCTACTCTCTGATAGGCAGGAAGAAACTCAATTCTAAAATCTAGGTCATGGCTCCTTTGAAGCTGTCAAGTTAATGATTGATCCCTAGACACTGTCCTCTTAGGAGACTGCTTCTGGTGGTTCCCACCTCTTGGATTTCTGGAATTTTTCTGAGTCCTTTCTTTCTCTTCCCTTCTCCCCACCCTGTGAGATAGTATGTGGCTTTGATCACAACATTCCCTTCCTTCAAGGGACTTATAAGGGTTCCTTCCTCACTGACTATAAGTCAAGCTCATACTCCTCTGGCTGACCTTCATCCAAAAGAATCTGAAGATATGGAGCAGAAAGGGACCCTGGAGCTATCTATCTAATCCAAGCTCCCTGACTTTCCATTATGAGGAAGTTAAGGCCAAGAGACTTTTCATTGATCACTAAGGGCCAGAGCTGAAATTTAAACTTGGGATTTCTGGGTCCAGATTGAATATTCTTTCCACTACAAATATGAATAAATTATATATTATAATATATCTTGTACTTATATTGTATATATTTATATATATGCATGTACTTCATTTGTATATATACACATATATAAATACACACATATCTATCTATAT
Organism: Antechinus flavipes; assembly: GCF_016432865.1. NCBI lineage: Eukaryota > Metazoa > Chordata > Mammalia > Dasyuromorphia > Dasyuridae > Antechinus > Antechinus flavipes. The sequence goes on from NC_067399.1 coordinate 58,814,897, forward strand.
TTATCTATACATTTATCGTCTGTCTATAAAACAATTTAGTATGTCCTCTTCAAGGGTATTTCCATTTTCCCCCTTCCTCTCTATCTAATCTTATCTTTGGCTCTTTCCTAGAGTCTAGGATAGATTTAGAGCCTATGAACTTTAAAAAAAAAACTTTATTACAATTTGATAACTATAGTACAATAAATTTCTTTGTAAAATTGTGTATTTTATTTTTTCTTATTTAAAAATGCTATTCTGAGGGGTCCATTAGCAAAGAGAGCCATCAAAGGGGTCTGTGAAACAAAAATGGTTAAGGAGGTCCTAGACTTTCCATTCTGCTCATGACCTTCTCCATTTCATTCATGAATGTCCTGGCTCACATCATTCCCCCTGCCTGAAATGCCTTCCTCTTTCCTGTCTATCCAAAGCCCACCCTTTCTTCAAGGAGCCAACTGTAGCCTTAAGTACTAGCTCCTGTCTCCACAGCCTCCATCCTTGTTTCTGTGACCCTAGATCTCCTGGGCTTATTTGTTTAATAATTGTCTTATTACTTCCATTGCTCCATGTCTTTCAAATCCCTGCAAAACCTCCCACAGGACTCCCCGCCTGTGCCTGCACAAAGGAAAAACCCAGTTTCAGAAAATTATAATGGCAACACTTTACTTCCTGAGCCTCTGCCTCTGAGTTGAAGCTCAAGCACCTTCCCCATGAAGTCTTTCCTGCTCACTTCCCTGCCTCTATGATTATAGTCCCCCTTCTCTAATTAGCACACATTTCTCTTGTATTTATTGTATTTTCTTCCTCATTATGCTAATTTTATATTTGTACTTGTTATATTTTTTCCATCCCCTTCCCAACACATCCCTCTCCCCTAGCTCTTCCCATGCTTAGAATGTAAACTTGTTGCAAGTAGAGATTATTTCATTGTTATTTGTATCCCCAGTGTCTGGCATGCAATAGGTACTTTAAAATGCTTGTTGATTAATTAAATCTGTGATTCCAATGAGCCAAAAGGACAATTGGTCTATTATTGTGGAATGGGCACTGGACTGGGAATACGAAGACAAAAGATGTAGCCCTTGTCTATGATTAGGATACAAATAAATTATCTGTTCTTTCTGGGCTTCTGTGAAATGAAAAGTTTGAACCAGAGAATCTCTGAAGTCTCTTACACGCCCAACATTCTGCCATTTGATTATGCTTAAGGCTTTAACATTCTGTGCTTCTACGATTCTAAGTATTATCAAGCGGCTCTTATGTGGCCAGCTGTACTCTAAGCATTGTGGGAAATTCATAACTAGGATGCCAGCATGTGATTCCTCCCCCAAAAGAGCTCATACTGTAGTTGGCAAGGGATGACTAACAAACATGAAACAACAATATATAATCAAGTACCGGGTTGTTATAGTATGGACTAAACACCGTAGGAGTTCTGAAAAAAAAAGTGATCATTGTGGGCTGGATTGGACAGAGAGAGCTTTATAGCATAAATTTGAGGCTCTCAAATTGGATTTTTTCAACTTTTTGTGTCATCAACCCTTTTGGCAGTCTGATGAAACCAATGGTCTCCTCCTCACAATAATGTTTTTTTTTTCTATTTACAAAATAAAATATGTAGGATTACAAAGAAAGCCATTTATACTGAAATAGTTATAAATTTAATTTTTTTTTTAATGCCCTGGAAGAATGGAGCAACAGAGATGCAACTGGAGTGAGGCAATCAGGACTTTGCCCCAGGGCAGTACAACTACAAGAGCATTGGAATCTCCTATAATTCCAAAGCTTTAGTACCTAGCTAGTAAAAATAGTTCGTTAAAATAAGAAGCTGTGAGATGGCAGGCTGGGCTGAACTTTCCTTCTGTATCTTCATTCCCCTCTGCCATTGGGCAGGCTTTCTTATGGCACATACCTGAGGCATGACTTAAAATACTTTGGCTACAAAAATTCTGAATTATAGTTCTGTGGGGGCAAAGTTTCAGGCCAATCACCTTTACTGATATATGATCTAGGCTATTTTGAGTTACAGATCTTTGTCATTGCCCTTGGCAAAAAAATGTTATTGATAATCAAAGGTAGTTGAGCAACCTAGCTTTATCTTCAGGAAAAAAAAAAAGATAAGAAAAACTGCCATATAAATAGCTATCTATATATCTTTATCTTTGTCTATACACACATATATGTATATGTGTGTATATATACATATATAGTGTGTATGTGTATATATGTGTGTGTATATTTGTATAGGTACATATATCTACAGATATTTTTTCTAAAATCTGGCTCAAAAGCTCTGTGAAGGGACAAATCAAAAAGACCTGAGTTGAAATCCAGTTTCATAAACACTTGCTGTGTGACCCTGGGCAAGACATAAAACACAGACACAGACACAGACACAGACAAACACACACACACACACACACACACACACACAGAGTTTGCCTCAGTTTTCTTATCTATAAAATGGGGGTAAGAATAGCCCCTAGGGTTGTTGGGAAAACAAAATGAGACAACCCTTATAAAGCACTTAGCACAGTACCTGGCACATAATAAGTTCTGTATAAATGTTAGCTATTATTCTTGTTAAATGGCCAACAAGCAGTTTGCTGTAGAAATGAACACTAGAATTTGGTCTAAAGAATGAACAAGAATTACACAAATTAGAAAAATGATGTTGGAAGGATTTATGGAAGATAGATTGAGAAGAAAAAGATTGAGAAGGGGGAAGCTGAATGGGAATTTAGTACAAAGGTGAGCCCATATGCTGATAATCATCATTGTCCCTTTCAGGTACCTTCCTAATAGATTAGCAGAACAAGAAAGCCCATGGGAACCTACAGAAGGGAGCTTTCCTGAATCATCCTCTCCATTCACTGATGCTCTCCCTTACACTTGAAAGGCGAACTCAGGCAGATCTCTCTTTCCTTAGCTAAGTCAGTTCTGCTAAACAACACAAAGGATGTAGCCAGTCTAACATCTCCTGTAAGAGGAATTACCTTCCATTTTCCATAAATATCCCCAGAATAACAGTGCTTTTATCAGGTTGGCAACACATTGATTTGGGATGTTTTAGCAGCTCTGCTGGGTTCCCTTAGCCAGGGTGCCAGTTTAAGGGGCAGGTGGAGCTTCAATTAGGCTTTGAGGGATGGGTGGGATTTGGATTGCAAGTAGACAGAGCAATATGAATGCCATCGTGGAGGGAGGAAGGCATATGGCATGTTCATGAGACAGGAGGAGACTGCTTAAGCTGGTGTTGGTGGGTAGAGGATGGGAACAGTGACAAAGAAGATTGGATAGGTGGACGAGTGGTTCTCAGACACCAAGCAATGGTGTTAGCTTGTCCAATGCAGAAAGGAGTTTGGTGGTCTTTTCCTTGGTGATCATTCCTTTGATGACCGTTCTATTATTCTTTCTCACAAGGATGACATTTAAACCCCCTGCCATATTAGACTCCACCACTTTGCTCCTTGTCTTCCCTGATCCTTTCCAGTTTCCTTTGTTCCCTCTGGTATTTTTGTAGCAATAGGACTCCAACCTGTTCTGGTTTTATGGGCCAGATTGCCTCTCCTTGGCTTGGCAGCAATAGGAATTCTTTCTGTCTTGGAAATCTGTTGGAGGTAGAAGATCTAGATCCTTCTTCTGCTGGGTGTAGGGTAAGACTTCTCCCCACTGCATAGACTTCCACTGAACTATAGTGTTAGGAACGAATTACATTAGTGATCATCTATTTATAATTCCTCTTGTTTCCCTTTTATGGATGTCAAGACTGATATGAAAAGGGTGGTAAATAACTTAACCAAGAGCATAAGCTAGAGTCCTTATCCCACTGCACAGACCTTATTCCCTTCATTCTTCACTCTTAGCCTGAATAAAAAAAATCTCTTGTGTGATACTCATTAACTCTCTGGCAATTACCTAGGGAAAAGGTTTCACCCTGTGCCTCAATACCCGAGGGCCCTGCTGGGCTCTGTGCCCAAATCTGAGCTCATAAATTCTGTCCCAGGTTTGACTTTACATGCAGTGAAGTCAGATCCTAAGGTTCAACTGTCCATTCATTATCATAATAAGCCCATAATAGTGTTTCTATGCTGTTTCATAGTTTATTCACAAATCCCCTCCACTTTCTCCCATTTGATCTTTATCATAATTCAATGATGTAGGTATGATAGGTATTATCATTCCCATTTTACAGATGAAGAAACTGAGATATGACAGCTTAAGTGAGTCTCTGGGAACTAAAGGTGATCAAATGGAGACTGGATAAGCCCTTATTAAGATGTTAAAATGTACAGCTTTGTTTGCAACAGACATTTATTTAAATCCCTTTTAAGATCTTTCTCATCTCTCTCACAGTGAGTTAATGTTGAGCAAAAACTAAAAAACTAGAGCTAGAACTAGGCCAGGACAATTGGGGCTTTGTCCCTGGGGAGGCCAAAATTTAGAAGGCACTGAAAGAATGATTAAAACACTGCATTTAGCATCTAGGCAGCAAGAATAATTAATTAAAATAGAAAAGTACCAGATGGCCACCTTCTCTAGGTGGCTGTACCTCGGGTGAGCCTCTCCTTGGCACAGTTCCCTTTCCTGGTGAAGCCGCCACAGCAGGATCTCATGGGGGGCTGAGACTTGGGGTTTTTTCCCTTCCCAACAGGACTTTCAATCTTTCCATAATCAATAGCATTTGTCTTAGGAACTCAACTGGAGAGAGTTTTTCTTGCTGCTTGTCTCTTGTGTGTCGTATAATGTTTATAATGGGAGCTGGAATGCTAGTTATGGCTATGACTAACTCTTCAGTTGTCTGGTTCTCTTTCCACTGGACTTCCCTGACTCTCCTCTGTGTCTTGTCTATCTTTGTCTTGTCTTTAGGGTTGGAAGTCATAGACATGAGCTTGGGGGATGTTCTCTATTTCTAGCAATACTAGCTTTTCTTCCAAAGCTCTCTGTTCTTTCCTTCAAGTTGAGAAGGCCATTCGTTTTCCTTTCAACCCAGATTCTTTATCACCATCTAATCTTGGACCTCCCATATCTATTGCAAGGTTAGTAACTAGGCTATGGTCCTATCTTGGTTATCACCTTCTGATAATAATCAATAAATTTCAAAACCTTACTATATTCCAGTAATGTACCAAATCCTGAGGATATGAATATAAATGAGGGTCTCTGTCCCCTCAAGGAGCTTACATTCTAATAGAACAAGATAAGTCTTCTCAACTCAAGTACTGTCATCCTTGACCCATTTTCTAGGTGTGAATATGTATTTGAGAGTCAAATTCTTCCATCAGCCTCTGAGAACCAAAGGCAAAGGTATAGGAAGAAGAAAGTCTCTACTAGATAGTCCAGAACCATACAGCTAGAGATCATAATAACTAACATTTCTAGATTGTTTCAAGATTTGCAAAACTCTTTATGTATGTTATCCCATTATATTTTCATAACCTTAAAGGGTAGAGGCTGTTATTATCCCATTTTCTAGATGAGGTAATTGAGGCTAAAACTAACTATGGTCTCTATCTTTTAAATCAAACACACTTTCTTCCCCTCCCACACTCACATCCTTTGTGACTTCAGTTGAGAGGATTGTAATAGTGTCATGGACAGAGTTAGAAATCTCAGTCCTTTAAAGTGATTCTACCTCTGGGCCTCAGTTTCCTCATCTGTAAAACCCAGGGGTTGGATTAGAGATTTCTAAAGCTCTTATCCAGATTGGAAAGACAATGAATGATCTGTGAGGTAGGAGGAAGGAACCAGAAGAATCTTTCCTCCCCATACTGATCCATCCAACAGTGGGGGCGGCAGGTTTTGGAGCCAGAGATATGGACGTATACTCTCCTGCCAGGGGACAAGTGCCAAAGACACCCGGCAAGACCCAGGGGAGAGTCCAGATGTAAATGCCTTGACAATGTAATAACCAGCTGGAAACCTCAACCGTGGGAGTCCAGGGGAAAAAGGAAAGGCCAGTTGTCATGGCAATGTGGTTGAGCCTGGGTCACTCAAGGATTGGAGCACAGGAGCTGGAATTGGGTCTGGAAGAGACATTAGAGGTCATTGATTTCAATCCCCTTATTTTATAGAGAAGGAATAGTTAAGTGATTTTCCCAGAATCTCCAAACTAGAAGTGTCCGAGGCGGGGTTTGAACCCATCTTTCTTTGACCCCAAGCCCAATGCTCCATCCACATTCACTCTATCAGGCTATGTCTTATCAAGGTGCTTAGACACACTCTCCCCAAGTTAAGGGCTGGCTATTATTGCCACCATTCCCTCTTCTCTGTCCCCTGCCCCATATCCCCTACTGCAGACAGCAAAGCTAGTTGTAGTAGGAAGGGGGAGGGACAGGGCAGGCAGCAGATGAGGTCTGAGGGGCATTTTTGGGATAAGGAGCCTTTCCTCTCTTAGCCTTATTTTCTCACGTGTAAGATTGGAGGGGGCTGATGTGAGTTTGGATGAGCTAGAAGATCTCTGCATTTCCTTCCAGCCCTGATATTCTATGCACCGAGATTGTTTCCTGATCTAAATTCTACAATCCAATGATCTTCTTGCCAGGGCCATCGGCCATTCCCGGAATAGGGACCCCTTGAACTTTCCTTCATTAGAAAGTGGGCAAGCTCCATAAAGCATTTTGTTAATGGGCACAGGGACTGAACTCTACAACTAGGGGCATGTTTTACTGGACTCCAAACTCCTGAAAGATGGAGTCATTTCACTCAGATGTTCACCTTAACCTAGAAACAGACCAAATTGCTCCAATCCTGGGAGAAAAATGTCAAGAACATAAGACTAGTTTCCAAAAAGTTAATGGAGTAATTGGTCATTATGAAGCCCAGCTCAACCTGCAATATCTCTGAAGGATGACAAATGTCCCAAATAATATAAAGGACTAATAGCAATAAAAAGGGGAGAAAAGAAAAAAATGCTAGTGGAGGAAATTGACAGAAAGAAGAAACCCAGTGAGCAAAAAAAAAAAGAGCAGACTACAATGAATAAATACCGTGGGATAGAGAGAGGTCTCCACTGGGAAGAACAAGACAACCATCCTGACTCTATCTTCCAGATAGAAACAGAATTAAAAAAATAAGGAAAATTCTGTCATTTATAAGACTGGAAATAAGATCATAAGAGGAAAGATTCAAGAGGCTGATTGTAAGAAATGACAACATAGAAAAGATGTTGGAAAATCTCCATGAAGCAGTAGACTCCTTGAGGATCAGATAGCCTAAGGCAGAAGGAAAAATAATTCAGAGCTGAAAAAAATTACATTAGCAATAGTGGAGTCTCATGGTCTATCTTTCAGGCGTATGTGTGTGTGAAACAGGAATGATAATGTTTGAGTTATTACAAAGATAAGCTTTATCTGTGTGTGGAGTGAGGAGGGATTGGGGTGATGGCTGCGTGTTCTTGCAAGGATTAACATGATGCTGTTTTAAAAAAAATAGCAGGTGATAGAGTGCATTGTGCTGATAAAATTTTTGAGAAAGGAGTATAATGGAGAAAATCCCAAATTTACTTATATGTCAATGAATCTAAATAGTGCAGGAAGAATGCATTAGAAAATAAAATCCAACATATTTCCATGTCCATGTATTCCCAATTTGTGTTTTCTCACAAAAATGCCTAAAACTTAAAGATTCAATTAGATTCAGAGGGAAGGGTTAGAATGATCTCTCTTATGTTTCATATGTTAATGTCCCCTCCAAGATCTTGGACACAGTGATCAGCACTTTCATTCCGCTTAGATATACATATGGTCATAATCTTAATATCACCATCACCCATAACCACTTGACCTTTATCATTCAGAATTCTGAAATTCCTCTGACTGCCAGTCCTATCTTATTTATCTTTCCCCCTGCTTATTTCTATTAGTCCTGTACGTTATCTAGTCATTCAGTCTATACTTGGATGCCTCAGCCTATCATTCCCATTCATCTCTTACAATCTTCTCTTTGAAATCTTGACCCTGGGAGTTTTGTAGCTTAGAGTCCATTCATTCCTTTTGTGTTATTTCACAAATTAATTCATCTCCTCTGTAATCCTCCATATTATATTTTGAACTGGTAGGTGCCAGTTCAAGCTTTTTTCCTGATCATCTCTCTATTGAACAATATTTGTGCCAAATCACTTCTTGCTTAAAAGCCCTTTTTCATTCTCACCCCATCCCTCTTGGCAGAAGACCTCACATTGTACATTACTAAGAAAAAAGAAAAAAAAAAACCTCTCTTCTTCATCATAATTCTATATCTCAAAACCTCTCAAAATTGTTCCTTATTCTCTCCTTAGCTGCAATTTCTGATGAAAGAATTGGTCCTTCTTGCCAAAGCCAAATCTTCTACTTATGTCCTTGATCTCATCTGCTGAAAATGGAATTTCTCTTTTCCTCTTTTGCCCATCCCTTTGTCTAATTTCCCTTTTCTGTCAAGAACACAAGCATTCTTCTAATTATTCATACTCACAAATTGGACATCATCTGGATTACTCATTCTTTCTTACTTCCCATAGCTAATCAGTTGTCAGGTACCGTATAAATGTTTTATGTAGATAAAAGAGCTCTCATATCTATCCCTGTCTTGTCAGTTCCTCCAGAAGAGGGATGGAAAGAGGAAACAAGCATGTATATAGTGCCTACTATTTATTGGCCAGATACTATATTAAATATTTCACAATGATCATCTCATTTGGTTCTCACAACAACCCTGTGAGGTAAGTGCTATTATTGTACCCATTTTAGAGTTGAGAAGACTGAGGCAAACAGAGGTAAAGTGACTTGCCTAAGATCACACAGTTAATATATGTCTTAAACTTAGGTCTCCAGCACTCTATTCATCACTCTCTGTTGTTTTTTTTTTTTTTTTTTTTTTTGGTTTGTTTGTTTTTTGGTCACCTGGTTCTATTGAAACTTCTCTCTCAAAGAACATCAATGACTTCTTAATGATTTTTGACATCTCTGTGGCATTTGACATGACTGATAATCTCTCTTCCCTTGGCTTCTTTCCAGTATTTAATTTTTTTTTCTTATAAACTTAACAACTACCAGTCAATGAGTATAAACAGAACAGAAAACAGAATTGTATATGAAACTGTGCCCTTCTGATAGGTAGTTTTTGAAAATGCATAGTAAATTAAACATGGTGGTCCCAAAACTGCCCAGCTTGTTGATATCTTTTTCTGAACTTCCTTCTCTTCTTTTCTATGTATTTTAAGAATATCTCATTGTGTTCTTTATGTTTTTTCTTTTGCATCATTGTTATCCATCAAATTCCTACTCTCCCCACCAAGTTCACCCAATTGAAGCAACTTTCCCTTATAACAAATAAGGAAAATTCAGTAGGCATCCTCTTGATGATTTCCCCCTTGGGGCATGCTCGGTTGGCATTCCATTCAAGCACATAGAAGCTTGGGTTGGATCTACTTTGGAATATGTGTGTATGTGGAATAGAGCTGGACCCCACCACATATACATCATACCTACTTCAGAGCAGGACATCCATCTTCATTCACTCCCACAGCCTTCTGTTGGTCTGCCATAATGGCATCAAAGTTTTCACTCATTAGGCTGAGCCAGAATTCTATGGATTTACTAAATAACAGTGCTGACCCCTTAAGCCTCTTCATCCTTGAAGTTGAAAGCTTAGCCTCTGAACTGTCAGTAGGGTTAGTTATTCATGTATATGGGGAGTGCACTTCTTTTCTATCTGGCTGAAAATTCGGAGCTCAGGTCACCTAGGTGTGCTTGTGCCAAGCCACATTTTTTATTCCATTCTTTCCTTTGGTGCAGGACCTTGTAAGATCTCCACAGACAGCTGGTGCCTTCTTCCCCTTCTGGGACACTCTAAACAGCATAGTATGTTTTTTTTAAAAGAATATGTTAAAGTATATGTTAAATATAATATTTGTATAATATTTATACAATTATCTTGTTGCACAAGAAAGATCAGATTTAGAAAGAAGGTAAAAATAACCTGAAAAGGAAAAACAAAAACAGCATGGTATGTTTTTAAAAAATATGTTAAAGTATATGTTAAATACAATATTGGTATAATATTTACACAGTTATCTTGTTGCACAAGAAAGATTTAGAAAGAAGGTAAAAATAACCTGAGAAGAAAAAACAGAAACAGCATGGTGTATTTGATGGAATGGTAGCCACAGCCACAAAGACCAGCCAGAAGTCTGGAAAGAGTTTTCTTGACATTTCTGAAACTGCTCTCATTGAAGTTGAAATATAAAATGGCTGCCTAGTAGCTCTTGAAAAGGTAGTGTTTATGATCATTCCAATAATACTTGGAAATTTTAGCCTCTCAACTGAATTTTTATCTGTCAGGTAAGTTATCGGATACTGTCCTAAAGTCATTCTTTTTAGTTCATTATCTTTATTGTTTAGGATTCCCTTTTTGTGTAAGAATTAAATTACCTATTCTAGACTTGATTAATGTTGGGATTCTGGGTACCCTTATATTTTCTCCCTTTTCTTGAGAGAGTCTTTAGACTAGAGTAGAAAATAATCATCAGGGATGAGGGTGGAATTAAAGTCATGGGGAAACTAGTGTTCTTTTTGAGAAGATAACTTTATGACAGTGAACTCGGGGCAGACTTTAAGGGTAGATAAAGGATGGGGATTGGCCAAGGTAGCAGCCCCTTTGATTTCAGCTTGGCAATACCCACTCAGTCACCTTTATAAACAAGCAAAATTAATCAAAACATTGGTTATATCCAAAAATGAATATCTCATTGTGTACCTTTAGCTCAAGAGGATTATGTTTCATTATCAGTTTGCTGAAATCTTCAAGATTTCATCAGTATTGATACTCTGTTTTTCATCTATACCCTCAGGACTCATTGTCCCTCTAACTAGTAGGGGGAGGGAAGAGCTTCTCCCAAAGCCTCCATTTAAGGAAAATGCTCTAAGCAAGCATTTCTCCCTTTCTCACAAATTTCATTGCTTTGAACTTCTCCATAATTTTACTTCCCCCATTCTCTCAAGTTCTGTCTTCTATTCCTGTATCCTTTTCAGTTTCCTGTAGTATGTTGTCTTCTCCCAGTAGATTGTAAGACCCTTAGGGATAGGGACTATTTCATATTTGTATCCCTATACCCTTAATACATTGCCTGACACAGAGTAGAAGCTTAATAAGTGCTTAATGATTGACTTCTAAAGTCATAACTGATCACTGGGATGATCAGAGAGCTGAAGTCCTTTAGTTATTCTCCTTTACGTTGTTAGGAGCCTAGAATAAATTGTTTTCTGAAGTTGAGTCTGAGTGCAAGTAGCTGAAGTGAAGGTCTCTCATAGCCATAAAGTAGATCAAGCCTATAAGCTTAAGTTTTGGTTTTTCATAACTGTGGATTGGAGTAGATCAAGCCTATAGGCCTAAGTTTTGGTTTCTTGAAAATCATGTGGTTGGGGAGGGAAAGAAAGATTTATAACCTGTCAACATTCCAGTTCCTAATCAAGGAACACAATCTATATAGCCAATCACAATGTATATGAGGGATACTGAGGATGGGTCTGGGTTTTTTCTTGGGGTATTCTGTATAAAAGTTGCAAGTGGGCACTGAGGGGCAGCTCTCTTCTGGCTCCAGACACATCCCTTTTGCTCAGAGTCTGGATGACCGCCTGGCCCTCACGAGGTTCTAATAAAGCTTTTGTTCTATACCTTGAGACACCCCTGAGAGTTTAATTTTGGATAAAATTGTCCCACACAAGTCCTTATCAGTTCATAATCTTCCCAGATTTCTCTGAATTCAACATATTTGTGTTTTTTATAATACAACAATATACATGCAGTATAGTTTGTTCAATCATTCCCCATTTGTGGGCATCCACTTTATTTTCAGTTCTTGGCTACAGCAAAAAAAAAAGTATTGTTGTAAATATTTTTTGTAGCTTTTCCACATCTTTCATCTCTTTGGATCAAAGAGCATACACAGCTAAGTGATTTTAAGGATAAATAATCCCAGAATGATTTCCAGAATGGTTGGACCAATCAAGAAAACCACCAATAGCACATTACTGTGCCCATCCTCCCACAGGTCCTCCTACAATGGCTATTTCCTCATATCATCTGTGAATATTTTCATGGGTAGGAAGTAGAACTTAAGCATTGTTTTAATTTGTGTTTCTTTTTCTCTTGGCTTCAGAGACATCCCATTTTCTTGGCTCTCAATCTCGCCTTTGTTTCTTCATCTTCTTCCTTCCGTTGCAAGGTGGGTTTTCCCCAAGGTTCTGTTCTTGGCTCTCTTATCTTCTCTTTTGGCAGTCATTGCCTGGGAAATCTCATTCATTCCCATGACTTCAACTATCTGTGCAATGTCTCCACAGATAATGCCCAGATTTTTATCTCCAGGCTTTATTTCTTTCTTAAGCTTCACATTTAGATCTTAGAATATTAACAAATTTCCACTTGTATCCTGATGATACCTCAATTACAGTATGTCCAAAATCAAGCTTAATCAACTTTCTGCCAAAATCTGCTTTCCCTTCTGATGTCAATATTTTTGTCAGTGGTATAACCAGATCATTTCACTATCATGGTTGAAATATTGGTGTTCATTACTGCTTGAACAATACTTATAAAATACTGCATATGCATGGCCTTTGATAGCACTGGGATAAAAATTTTTTAAAAAAAGACATCTTTCCTGTCTTCAAGGAACTTATATTTGACCAAAAAAGTGATATTTAAGTATTTTCTATTCTTCTCTCTTAACCCCCTTAATTGTGATACTCCTGTCTTTAATCTTTTGCAGTCCCGATTAGTGAGTGTGAAAAGTCACAAGTCCACTCTATCTAGAAAGCTTCAGCCATCTTTCACCTTCTGTCCAAGTTATCTTCTTACCATCTGCTCACCCTCCCCAGAATTAATGGAAAAAATGCAAATAAAGGTGACCCAGCTGTGCCAGACCTAAAACTATATTATAAACCAGCGGTCATCAAAGCCATTTGTTACTGGCTAAGAAATAAAGTAGTTGATCAGTCTAATAAGTTAGCTTCAAAGACATAGTAGTCAGTGACTATAGTAATCTGGTATTTGATAAGCCCAAAGACTCCAGCTTCTGGAATAAGAATCTATTATTTGGCAAAAATTGCTGGAAAAATTGGAAAATAGATGTCACTGACCAACACCAAACACCAAGATAAAGTTGAAATGGGTTCATGAAGAGTGACACTATAAGAAAATTGGGAGAACAAAGAATAATCAACCTCTCAGATCTGTGGAGAAGGAAAGAATCTATGGCCAAAGAACTAGAAAACAATACAAAATGGAAAATGGATCATTTTGATCATATTGAATTAAAAAGATTTTGCACAAACAAAATTAATGTGGCTAAGATTAGAAGGGAAACAGAAAATTGGGGGAAAATTTTACATCTATAAATTCTGATAAATGCTTCATTTCTAAAATACATAAAGAACTGACTCAAATTTATAAGAATACAAGCCACTTTTCAAATGATAAATCTTCAAAGACCATGAACAAACAATTTTCAGATGAAGACATTAAAACCAATTTTTGTCATATGAAAAAATGTTCTACATCACTTTTGATCAGAGAAATGCAAATTAAAATGCCACTGCACTACCTCTCAGATTGGTAAAGATGACAGGAAAAGATAATAATAAAATGTTGGCAGGAATGTGGGGAGACTATATTGTTGGTGGAGTTGTGAACTGATCCAACCATTCTAGAGAGCAATTTGGAATTATGGTCAAAGAGCTCTCAAACTATGCTTTTCCTTTGATCCAGCAGTGTTTCTGTTGGGTCTGTATCCCAAAGAGATCTTAAAGGACCCACATGTGCAAAAATGTTTGTAGCAGCCCTTTTTGTAAAAGACAAGAAACTGGAAACTGCCCATCAATTGGGGAATGGCTAAATAAATTATGGCATATGAAAATTATGGAAAATTATTGTTCTATCAGAAGTGATCAGCAGGATGATTTCAGAAAGGCCTGGAGAGACTTACGTGAACTGATACTAAATAAAATAAGTAGAACCAAGAGAACATTGTACATAGTGGCAGCAAGATTATGCAATAATCAACTGTGATGGACTTGGCTCTTTTTAACAATGAGATGATTCAGACCAGTCCCAATGGTCTTGTGATGGAGAGAGCCATCTGCATCCAGAAAGAGGACTATGGGAACTGAATGTGGATCACAACATAGTATTTTCACCTTTTTTGTTGTTGTTTGCTTGCTTTTTGTTTTCTTTCTCATTTTTTTCCTTTTTTGATCTGACTTTTCTTGTGTAGCATGATAAATGTGGAAATATGTACAGAAGAATTGCACATATTTAACATATATTGAATTACTTGCTGTCTACAGGAAAAGGTAGGAAGAAGGGAGGAAGAAAAAAATTGGAACACAAAGTTTTGCAAGGTGAATGTTCAAAACTATCTTTGCATATAGTTTGAAAATAAAAAAGCTATTATTTTAAAAAGATAAACAGGAAAGAAAATAAAATTTTAAAAAAGAATACCCTCCCCATTTCACTTCTGACTCTGGAAGCATAATCACATCAATATTTTTATTACTATAATAACCTTGATAATTAACGACCCTATGACTCTATTCCCAATCCACTTTCCAAATGAATCAAATGCACCCAACAATATTTGTTTCCTAGAACACTGGATGGAAGTTGAGAAGAAGTAAATTTTGGCTCTTTATAAGGGATAATTCCCACCAATTGGAGGGTAGGAATCCAAAGTGGAAACAACCAGAGCAATGGTGGATGTTTTCATTAATTGATTCAATTAATCAAGTAGGTAATGATACCATTTAGGGTCATGTGAAAGTAGAGATTTTCACTCAGTACATGGAAAACTCTATGACTATGAGATCCTTCTGATTCTGAAATTCTGGGATTCCATAAGAGAATCAAACCAAGTAGGGAAAACATGTTATTAAAATTGTACTTTAATTCTTTTCTGTGAAATAGAGATTGACTTACCTATAGATTGTCCATGCCTTCTTTCATTCAACAAACATTTATTAAACACCTATTTAGTAAGGACATTGTAGCCCATATACTGTAGCTTTCTGCAGTGAAGAGTTTCTAAAATCCTCATGAGGGTAATAATAATAATAACTAGTATTTATATGGTACTTTAAGTTTAGCAAAATATATTACAAATATTATTTCATTTAATCTTTACAATCACTCTGGGGTATAAGCACTGTTATTATCCCCATTTTCCTACAGACAAAACTGAGACAAACAGGTCATGTGACTTGCCCAGGGATTTATACTTGGTATCTGAGGCTAGTTTTAAACTCATGACTTCCTGACACAAGGTTAGTGCTCTATTCTCTGTGCCATTTAGTTATTTCCTGTAATATGCTACTATGAAGAAATATTGGAGAATGGTTGCATTATATAAATTGTAGTTAATAGATGACTATAATTTCTTCACTTGTGGCAGGATAATGCCCAAATCTCAAAAGCAGTGGCAGTTACAAGTAGCCCCCAGAAGACTACTTATTTCCTGATATGTTCTGGTGAAATAATGAATCCATAAATTGGTAATATTTTCACCAAAGTCAACAGTTCCCCTTTCCCTATATAATATGATTATCAAGCTTAGGATTCTTTCCTTGAGGGGAATAGAGAGGGAAATCCCCAAGTACTGTGTCTCTGGATCAGTTTCCAGATTTAGCTCAGGTAAAAGGTATGTGCCCCAACACTATCATTCCCATGGCCTTCAGAAAAGACCATGGTCTGTCCCAGGGATGGTAAGTTGCATCCCCATGACCAACCAAATGACCTTTCCTTACCTAGTGATTGATGATGGAGGTAGGTGTTAGGTAGAAAAGAACAGGGGCTTGTTGGTGCTGCCCCTCCCCATAAATGCCTGAGTTTGTCCTGGATCTCGTCAGAAGGGACAACAATAAAAATTAAAAAATAATAACTTGGCCCTATTTGTCTGTATCATAAAGTCCTGCTTTAGGCTGGCCCCAAAAGGTAAGGGGTGAGTTGCCCAGGTGGCAGAGAAAGGGAAAAATAATCTTTCTCAGGATCATAGGATTTAGAGTTGCAAAGGACTTTAGAAATCACCCAGTTGAATTTACAGATAAAGAATCTCGTAGGTGCTTAAAGTATATTCAATTATGGAACCCATGGCCAAAGCCCCAAATTCTGGGTTGACATGGGGTTGGGGTGGGAAGAAGTTTCTAATAAATCACACCTTGGCTCCTGCTTCCATCCAGGAACACCCCTCAGAACATTAGAATTCATTTTCAAGTGCGCCACAGAGATGGTAGAAATGGTCCTCAGCTCTTGCAAAAATACTTACAAAAATATATGTCAGATATACCGAGTCTTTATTTTATATACAAAATGTACGTAGGACTTGATGGAACCTGTAATCAGTCAAGACAACTCTTGTACTCTCTTTAGTTAGTCCCACCTTTCTCCTCACTTCAGGGACTTATGTCTTCTGACTACTCTGTGGTTGACACTTCTCTAGAAAGGAAATAAACTTGAAGTCAGTAGAAATGTGACCTGTATTCATCCTACAAACTTCATTCTTTCCTAAAGACCTATACAAGCTTCCAGAATTATATAATGCTGTAATAGATCTAAGGAAATCTTAAAAGGGAGTTTTGCATGCAGTTACTAGAATCATATAATTCTCTAGATTTATTGTAATATCCTAAGGTTTTCAAATTCCCCTAAAAGAGAATATCAACTTTTCTAAGTGGATTTGCACAGTTGATCTAAGTCATAATCACTGGGGATAGCAAGATCTGAGCTTGCTTCTCTATATTGTGGTCCTGTCCCTTGTTACTCCTCCCATTCCAGAGCCATGTGCTATTCACTCCTCTTCAGAAATCTGGGTTCAGGCACTTGTAGCCTGCATTCACTACTGTCCTTGGCTGATGGCAAATGGCTCTCCTACCGCCACATGGGTTTCCCCTCTGAGAGCTCTTGTGGTTCTGCCCCTGCCTCTCCATGTCTACCATTTTTGTAGCTCATTGGGATCCCTGGAGTGGGGGCAAGAGGGTGCATAAATAAGCAGGGAGCCACCCAGTGATTCAATTTCATTCTTTAGTCTCTGAGACCTGAGTTCAGCTCTTTTGGACCACTGGTTGGCTAGCCTTGACTCATGTCAAAGAAGTTTTAATGAATCAATAATTATCAAAATCAAAGATACTTTCATCAAGGAGGTGCTATCTTCTTAATGTGTGTTAATGCAACTATCTATATTTTCCACAGAGATTCATATTCAAAGGCAAAACAAAGGTTGAGGTCTTTAGCCTATCATATCCCTTGCATTGAATTGAATTGAGACCTCTCAGAAAAGTTGATCAGTTGATCAGTCAGTTAACAAGTATTTTCATTATTTTTAAGTTAAATTTTATTTTTAATAAATAAAATTTTATTTTTTCTTCTCTTCCACTTCCTCTCACTGAAAAAGAAAAAGAACAACAAATCTCTTGTAACAATTATGCATACTCAAGCAAAACTAATTCCCATATTGGACACATCAAAAGAGATACATCTCCTTGTGAACCCTGAGACCACCACCTCTGACAGGAAGTGGGGAATATGCTTCATCAGGAGTCCTCTGGAATCCTGATTTGTTGTTACTAAATATTTCCAAGTTGTTTGTCTTGACTACATTGTTATAATTTTATTTATTATTTGTTCTCCTTCTTCTGCTGAAGAATATTACAACACATTTATTTATGATCATCTCCCAATTGATAGGAACCCTTATTTCTAATTTTTGACCACCACTAAAAGAACTTCTATAAATATTTCTGTACATGCACATAGGTTATTTTCCTCTTCTTTGTGGCCTCAGATACTTAGTAGTACTTAATCCCTCTGTACCTCAGTTTTCTCATCTGTAAAAAGGGAAAATAATAATAATAGCAGCTGGTT
Source organism: Antechinus flavipes (assembly GCF_016432865.1). Lineage (NCBI taxonomy): Eukaryota > Metazoa > Chordata > Mammalia > Dasyuromorphia > Dasyuridae > Antechinus > Antechinus flavipes. The sequence goes on from NC_067399.1 coordinate 58,832,759, forward strand.
CCTAGGGTTGGTGTGAGGTGAGATAATATTTAAAAGCACTTTATAAACTTTAAAGTGCTTTATAGATTCTAGTTCATATTATTGTTATTTTTCTTAGCCTAGTCATATTTCTAAGGTAGAATTACATAGAGTTTTGAACAAGCATTTAGTAAGTGCCTAAGTTCACACAGATACTAAATAGCAGAGGTCCAAATCCAAACTTCAAATTCAATTCCCCCTGTACACATTGGTGTCCCGATGACAAAATCTTGAAATTTTTGCCATGGCAATAGTAAGGCAATCCTAAATGGGTATGTGGGCATGAGATCCTGTCCTATGTGAATTGCCATTCAGAGTGCCAGACTGGCAAATAGGGAAGATTCTATATCTTATGGCTTAAGAGGTAACAGATAGAAAACACTTTCCTTACGTATCAGTTTCAACACTTATCCTCCAGTCTTATAGAGGCTTTATTCAGTGGGGACCTCTGTTGTCCTTCAAGAATCTCCTTCTAAATGATACTAGAAAATCTTAAGCCCTTACTACCCCAAATAGTATATTATATAGTATATGACAAATGATTAGGGTAGGAGGATGGGAAGGAAAAAAAAGAGATTTTGATGGAGGAATATGGAGGAAGGATTACACCCACCAATTTTTGTCATTCAGTTCCTTCAGTTGCATCCCACTCCTTGTGACCTTATCTGGGCTTTTCTTGGCAAAAATACTAAAATGTTTACTGTTTCCTTCTCCAGCTCATTTTACAGATGAGGAAACTGAGGCAAATATGCTTAAGTGATGTGCTCAGGGTCTCACAACTAATAAGTGTCCTAACCCAGATTAAATCAGGAAGAAGAATTTTCCTGACTCTAGACCTGGCTCTCTATCTGCCCATCCACCACCTTTATTCCTAGTACCAACTTTACCAAGTTCACAACTTTGTTGAGATTCTGAACTTAGAAGGGTTTGGCTCTGTACCTGAGGATTTTAGATCCTAGCAACCATGAAGCTATGTGAATCCCATAGACTTATCCAGGCAACATCTGGGATCATGGGATTTAGAACTGAAAGAAATGGAAATATTACCAGTCTAATCTTCTCATTTTGCAAAAAAAAAAAAAAAAAGGAAACTGAGACCACACAGGTTTCGTGTCCTAGCTAGTGAATGTCCAAGTCAAGATATGATGCAAATACTTGGAGGTATTTTTTCTCATACAGTACATCACTTCTCCCACTCTACAGCAGAATGCTAAACTCCTTGATCATCTAGCTCTCTTGTAGAGTTCAAGTCTACCGATCTGCTTTTTCTAATGCTCCTCTCTGGATCCTGGCACTGGGTTTCAGACCTGACCTCAGCTCAATGAAAATCCATTGGGCCACACCCAGCCCTGAGAAGTGACTAAGAGCCCTTTTCCCAGAATCTGCACCCTACCTCCTATCTCTAACTTGAGACCCTAATTCCCCCTTTTGGAAACAGGATTTAAGACTTAATCATGTTTTTGTTACAGCCCAGTGAATCCACAAGATTGGACACACCTGGATGCCAAGACTTCTCTGGTGACAGGTAGGTCAGACCATGGTCACATCTATCCTGTGCAAATCTTAGAGGAAATAATGATTTAGGGCTACAAGCCCATTGCCATGTTTCAAGAATAATAATGACAGGCTACATACAGTACATACAGAAAGGAATGACCAGGATGGGTACAGAAACTCAAGACCACACTGTCCAAAGATTAATTGAGAGAATCAGCACAGAGGAGAATATTTAGGAGTCTGGGGTCATGTGTGAGGATGGACTCTGCCAAGGTGAATGCATATAGAGAACAGTCCCCAGGATTGAGTGGGGATTGGAGACTATCCCTCTAGAGAGTCAGTAGGATAATTGGAAATGTTTAGCTTGGAGAAGAAAGCTTGGGAGAGGGGAGATACTAATTGCTCTCTTTAAATATTTGAAAGGCTGCATTTTTATAAGAAGGATTAGGCTTGTTCGGTTTTGCCCCAGAAAGCAGAAGTAGGAATCGTGGTTAGAAGTTGCAGAGAAGCAGGTTTTAGCACTTGGCACATGTGAGGAGAAATTTCCTAAGGATCACAGCTGTCTAAAAATGAAATTGGCCACTTTGGAAGGTCAGTGCTAATAGCTACATGAACAAGTTGTGGTGGGAATGCAATGGAATACTACTGAGCTGTAAGAAATGATAAAGGGGCTGGTTTCAAAGAAAGATTGACAAGGTTTTTATGAACTAATGCGGAGTGAAGTGAGCAGAACCAGGAGAATAATTTATACAATAATGGCATTGTTGTAAAGATAGACAGCTTGGAAGGACTTGGAACTCTGATTAGACCAGCCACAGTTCCAGAGGACTCATGATGAAACACGTTACCTACCTCCTGACTACAAGTGACAGCCCAAGAATACAGATTAAGACATATTTTTGGGACATGGCCAATGGGGAAATCTGTTTTGCTTGACTAGACATGTTTGTAACAGGGCTTTTATTTTTTCTTTCTCATTTGGGAGATTAGGGCAGAAGGGGAGGAGGAGTGAGGAGAAAAGACAGATTCTCATTATTTGAAAAACTCAATTAAAAATAAAAATAATTGGCATTTATATTGCATTTTAAGATTTTCAAACTTGAATTTACCAACTTGTTCAATCCTCACAACAACCTTGTAAAGTAAAGTAGGTGCTATTGTTACCCCCATTTTGCAGTAGAGACTGAAGTTTATTAGTTGTGTGTGAAAGAAGTGAATTGTGCAAGGCCTCATAGCTATTAAGTGTCCCATGCAGGATTTGCTTCAGATCTTCCAGATTCTGAGTCTAACACTTTATTCACTGTACCCTCTAGGTGAGTTTCTGACCATTAGCAATCTGTAAGTGGTCACTATTTGACCATTTATCTGTGATGTTATATAGGAGGCTCCAGATTGCCCTGTATGATACATTAATTCTAGGTTAGATGTTCTTTTTTATGTGTATTTTCTCTTTTTATTACTACTGTATTTTTCCTGGTTATATATGTACAATTTTTTAAACATACCCATTTCTTTATGAATTATGTTGGGAGAGAAAAATCAGAACAAAAGGGAAAAACCACAAGAGGAAAAAAAATAGAAGAAAAAGGGAAAAAAGTGAACATAGAATGTGTTGATTTAAATAAGTCTCTATAGTTCTCTTTCTGGATGCAGATGTGTTTTCTATCCAAAGTTTATTGGGATTTACTTGTATCACTAAAACACTGAGAAGAAACAAATCTTTCATAATTGATCACTGCACAATCTTGCTGTTTCTGTGTCCAATGTATTCCTGGAATCCATTGTTTTGCTCAGCATCAGTTCATGTAAATCTTTCCAGGTCTTTCTAAAAACAATTTATTCATCATTTTTATAGAACAATAATATTCCATTACCTTCATATTCCATAACTTATACAACCATTTTTCAATTGATGGACATTCATTCATTTTCCAATTCTTTACCCCCCACAAAAAGAGCTGCTACAAACATTTTGCACATGTAGGACCTTTTTATGGTTTTCTTGGGATACAATCTCAGTAATGGCACTACTGGATCAAAGGATATACACAATTTCATAGCCATAGTTCCAAACTGCTCTCTAGAAAGGTTGGATGAGGGGACTTCTGGCCAACATGGCGGAGAGGAGGCACACAGCTGCGTAAGCTCCGCATTTTCTCTCAGAATCCATTTTATGACAAACCTCTGAATTAATGCTTGACTGAATAAAAACCCACAAATAGTTACCAAGAGAAGACATCCTTGAAATTCGCCAGGAAAGGTCTGTTTCTGCTCGAGGGTGGGGACGGTTTTAGATCCGGCACAGGCTGAGGGCAGGCAGCAGCAGCGAAAGCCCTGCAGGCAGCTCACAGCCAAACAGACCTGAGTGGGGGTGGGGTGTGATCTCAGCCTTCTCTGCGGGAGAGCTTTGCTACAGGCTTGGATACTTTGCCCTGGCAGTAAGTGAGCAGACAAGCAGAGAAGCTAAAAACACCAGCGGTGAGGAATACAACCCTAAACAGCTGGAGTCTCTGGGGACCTGGCCACCCCTCCCCCACAGTGTCTTAGGCCGATCTCGGAGTCTCAGATCCAGGCGCAGCACAGTCCTGCTAGTGCCTTGCTGCTGCCCCTGCAGTCTGTAGAGGAAGCTCGGTAACACCACCCAGCCCCTCCCCCCAAAAAAGCAGACTCCATTTGGGTTTTTTCTTTTTTTTCTTTTTGCTAGTTTATCTCTGATTCTTCTCTGACAAAATGAGCAAAAAATTGAAAAGAACCTTAACCCTTGACAGCTTCTATACAGATAGAGAGCAGACTCCAACCCCTGAGGAGACTAAAAACAGATTGTCTCCTCCCAGAGGATATCATCTGCTTCTCAGCACAGATGAATCTCATAGAAGAAATTAAAAAGGCTCTCACAAGAGAGCTGGAAGAAAAATGGGAAAAGGAGAGGGAGGCTTGGCAAGAGAGTCTGGAGTAGTCATCCCACTCATTTAAAGACCGAGTGGATAAAGAAATAAAATCTTTGAAAAATAGGATTAGTGAAGTGGAAATAGAAAATAGCTCTCTAAAAAATAAAATTGGTGAAATGAAAAAAAATTTCATAGAACAAAAGAACTCAATTGGACAATTAGAAAAAGATATTAAAAAACTGAGTGAAGAAAATACTTCATTGAAAATCAGAATCGAACAAATGGAATTGAATGACTCAAGGAGACAACAAGAAACAGTCAAGCAAAACAAAACAAAACAAAAAAATGAAACAATGGAAAAACATGCCAAATACCTTCTTGGGAAAACAACAGACTTGGAAAATAGATCTAGGAGAGACAATCTGAGAATATAAACTATATAAACTATTTGAAAAAATAGGGACTGAAGGAATCCTACCAAATTCCTTTTATGACACAGACATGGTACTGATACCTAAACCAGGTAGGTTGAAAACAGAGAAAGAAAATTATAGACCAATCTCCCTAATGAATATTGATGCTGAAATTTTAAATTAAATTTTAAATAAAATATTAGCAAAAAGATTACAGAAAATCAGCCCCAGGATAATACACTATAACCAAGTAGGATTTATACCAGGAATGCAGGGCTGGTTCAATATTAGGAAAACTATTAGCATAATTGATTATGTCGATAACCAAACTAACAAAAAACATACGATCATCTCAATAGATGCAGAAAAAGCATTTGCTAAAATCCAACATCCATTCCTAATAAAAACACTTGAGAGGATAGAAATAAATGGACTTTTCCTTAAAATAGTCAGGATCATATATTTAAAACCTTCAGTAAGCATCATATGCAATGGGGAAAAACTAGAACCTTTCTCAGTAAGATCTGGAGTGAAGCAAAATTGCCCATTATCACCATTATTATTCAATACTGTATTAGAAACGCTAGCCTTGGCAATAAGAGTCAAGAAAGAAATTAAAGGAATTAGAGTAGGCAATGAGGAAACCAAACTATCACTCTTTGCAGATGATATGATGGTATACCTAGAGAACCCTAGAGATTCTACTAAAAAGCTATTAGAAATAATTTATAACTTTAGCAAAATTGCAGGATACAAAAAAAAATCCCCATAAATCCTCAGCATTTTTATATATCACCAACAAAATCCAACAGCAAGAGATACAAAGAGAAATTCCATTCAAAATAACTGTCGACAGAATAAAATATTTAGGAATCTATCTACCAAAGGAAAGTCAGGAATAATATGAGCAAAATTATAAAAAACTTTCCACACAAATAAAGTCAGATTTAAATAATTGGAAAAATATTTAGTGCTCTTTGATAGGCCAAGCGAATATAATAAAGATGACAATACTCCCTAAACTAATCTACTTATTTAGTGCTATACCAATCAGACTCCCAAGAAAATATTTTAATGATCTAGAAAATATAACAACAAAATTCATATGGAAGAACAAAAGGTTGAGAATCTCAAGGGAATTAATGGAAAAAAAAATCAAATGAAGTTAGCTTAGCTGTACCTGATCTAAAACTATATTTGAAAGCAGCAGTCACCAAAACCATTTGGTATTGGCTAAGAAATAGACTAGTTGATCAGTGGAATAGATTAGGTTCACAAGACAAAATAGACAACTATAACAATCTAGTGTTTGACAAACCCAAAGATCCTAACTTTTGGGATAAGAATTCATTATTTGACAAAAACTGCTGGGATAACTGGAAATTAATATGGCAGAAATTAGGCATGGGCCCATACTTACCACCATATACCAAGATAACATCAAAATGGGTCCATGATTTAGGTATAAAGAATGAGATTATAAATAAATTAGAGGAACATAGGATAGTTTATCTCTCAGACTTGTGGAGAAGGAAGAAATTTATTAAAGATGAACTAGAGACCATTATTGATCACAAAATAGAATATTTTGATTATATCAAATTAAAAAACCTTTTTACAAACAAAATTAATGCAAACAAGATTAGAAGGGAAGCAACAAACTGGGAAAACATCTTCGTAGTTAAAGGTTCTGATAAAGGACTCATTTCCAAAATATAGAGAGAATTGACTCTAATTTTAAGAAATCAAGCCATTCTTCAATTGATAAACTGTCAAAGGATATGAACAGACAATTTTCAGATGATGGAATTGAAACTATTTCCACTCATATGAAAGAGTGTTTCAAATCATTATTGATCAGAGAAATGCAAATTAAGACAACTCTGAGACACCACTACACACCTGTCAAATTGGCTAAGATGACAGGAAAAAATAATGATGAATCTTGAAGGGGATGCAGAAAAACTGGGAAACTGATGCATTGTTGGTGGAGTTGTGAACGAATCCAACCATTCTGGAGAGCAATCTGGAATTATGCCCAAAAAGCTATCAAACTGTGCATACCCTTTGATGCAGCAGTGTTTCTATTGGGCTTATACCCCAGAGAAATACTAAAGAAGGGAAAGGGACCTGTATGTGCCAAAATGTTTGTGGCAGCCCTGTTTGTAGTGGCTAGAAATTGGAAAATGAATGGATGCCCATCAATTGGAGAATGGTTGGGTAAATTGTGGTATATGAATGTTATGGAATATTATTGTTCTGTAAGAAATGACCAGCAGGATGAATACAGAGAGACTTGGAGAGACTTACATGAACTGATGCTAAGTGAAATAAGCAGAACCAGGAGATCATTATATGCTTCAACAATGATACTGTATGAGGATGTATTCTGATGGAAGTGGATTTCTTTGACAAAGAGATCAATTGATCAATTATGCACAGAAGCAGCTACACCCAAAGAAAGAACACTGGGAAATGTATGTAAACTGTTCGCATTTTGGTTTTTCTTCCCAGGTTATTTTTACCTTCTGAATCCAATTCTTCCTGTGCGACAAGAGAACTGTTCACTTCTGCACACATATAATGTATCTAGGATATACTGTGACATATTTAACATGTAAAATAGGACTGCTTGCCATCTTGGGGCAGGGGCTGAGGAAGGGGAAAAATCGGAACAGAAGTGAGTGCAAGGGATAATGTTGTAAAAAAATTACCCTGGCATGAATTCTGTCAATAAAAAGTTATAATTATTAAAAAAAAAAAAGAGGAAAAAAAAAGAAAGATTGGATCATTTCACAACTCCATCAACAATGCATCAGTGTCCCAGTTTTCCCACATTGCCCTTCATTATCTTTTCCTACTATCTTAGCCAATCTGGGAGGTATGGGATGGCATGTCAAAACTGTTTTAATTTATATTTCTCTACTCAATAGTGATTTAGAGCATTTTTTGTATGATTATAGATGGCTTTAGTTTCATCATCTGAAAATTGTCTGTTCATATCCTTTGAATATTTATCAATTAGGGAATGACTTGTATTCTTATGAATGTGAAACAGTTCTTTATATATTTTAGAAATGAGACCTTTATCAGAAACACTGACTGTAAATTTTTTTTCCCATCTCTCTGCTTTCCTTTTAATCTTTTTTGTGTTTATTTCATTTGTACAAAACCTTTTTAATTTAATGTAATCAAAGTTGCCCATTTTGCATTTCATAATGTTCTCTAGTTCTCCTTGATCATAAATTTCTCTCTTCTCCAAAGATCTTATAGGTAAACAATTCCTTATTCTCCTAATTTGCTTATGGTATCAACCTCTATGCCCAAAACAAGAATCCAATTTGACCTTATTTTGGTTATGGGTGTGAGATGTAGATCTATGCTGAGTTTCTAACATATTATTTTTCAGTTTTCCCAGCAATTTTTGTAAATTTTGTAAAATAGTGAATTCTTATCCCAGAAGCTGGAGTTTTGAGGTTTATCAAATACTAGATTACTAGGGACGGCTAGGTGATGGAGTAGATATAGCACCAGCCCTGAAGTCAGGAGGACCTGAGTTCAAATCTGATCTCAGACACTTAAAACTTCCTGGCTGTGTGACCTGGGCAAGTCACTTAATCCCAATGGTGTTAGCAAAAAAAAAAAAAAAAAGTTAGGTTATTATAGTCATTTATTATTGTGTTATGTGTATCAACCTATTCTACTGCTCCACCACGATTTCTTAGCTAGTATCAAATAATTTAGATGACTCCTGCTTTAAAATATAGTTTTATGTCTGCTACTGCTAGGTCACTATCCTTTGTATTTGTTTTTCATTAATTCCCTTGATATCCTTTTATTATTCCAGATTATTAATTGTTATTAATTTCTTCTAGCTTTATGAAATAGGATTTTTTTTTTGGCATTTTGATTGATATGACATCGAACAAGCAGATCTATTTAGGTAGAATTGTCATTTTTATTATACTAGTTCAGTCTATCTATGAACAATTGATATTTTTCCAATTGTTTTGATCAGTACATCAGATATTCTTAACCTGGGATCCATATACTGGGGAGGGGTGGGGGACAGAATAAAACAATTTCAATATAATTCATTTTGTTTTGTAATTCTTTGTATTTTATTTTATGCCTTTGAAAATATTATTCTAAGACTGGGTTTATAGGCTTTCCCATGACACCAAAAAAAGTAAAAATCCTAGATCTAATAATTAATTTTCATTTCTATAGTAATATAAGATATTTGAATCATTTTCCTTACAGTCATTGATGAGATTGGTAATACAAGTATTATTATTCTCATTTTGCAGATGAGGAATCTGTGCTTGCCTAAGGTTGCACTACTAGGTAATGGTTGGGGTTAGAACCAGGATACTAAGGCTGATACTGGCCTCTTGTTCTTCCTTGAAGCAGACACTGTATTTCTGGACTCTGGCTATATTTACTCCAGCAGTCTCTCTCTCTTCTTTTCTGCCTTCCAGCTTCCCTGGCTTTCTTCAGGGCTCAGCTACTTTCTGCAGGAAGCCTGTTCTTATTCACTGTATAAACACTGGAGCCTTCCCTTGATGATTAACTTTAATTTATCTACCTGTAGTTTGTTTGTACATCTTTTTTGCATGTTCTCTCCCTATTAGGTTGTAAGTTCCTTGAGGACTGGGACTGTCTTGTACCTTTCTTTGTATTCTTAGCCCTTAGCAGCAATGAGTGACACATAATAGATGCTTAATAAATGTTTGCTGGGGATTCTAGTTGGTGTACTGGGCCTGGAATCAAGAAGACCTAAATTGAAATCCAGCTTCAGACACTAGCTGTATGACTCTGGGCTAGTCACTTCACCCTGTTTGCCTCAGTTTCCTCACCTATAAAATGAGCTGGAGAAATAGCAAACCACTCTAGTATCTTTGCCAAAAAAAACCCAAAAAACAAAAAACAAAAACAGTTGAGGTCACAAAGAGTCAGACATGACTGAATAACAATAACAACAAATATTTGTTGACTGACTCCCTAGTAGTTTCCCTAATGTATCATGTAGCCTTAAGTCCTTTACAAATCTGAGATTTTATGATTATTAGAGGATGTGATCAAAGTGAAAGATCTTAATTATGTAAGACAGTTCCAGGGGTTCCTGTGTCATATACAGATCAAAAGTGATGATGAAGTAATAGATAGTTGAAAGAGACCTTAAAAAGGTCAACTAGTCTAACTTAGAAATAACAAAATGGAAGCCCAGAAAGCTTAAAGAGCTCAAGCTAATAGGATTTGGCAACTCATTGGATTTGGGAGGACAAGTGAGAAGAGATTTTTACAGCTTGAGGGGACTAGACCTTAGAATCATCCAGTGCAAGCCCTTAATTTTACAGACAAGGAAACTGAGGCAGAAATGACTTTCTGCAATCTCTCTCTTAGTGATATAATTCTCATGGATTCAATGACATCTACAAAGATGACTCTCAGATATACATATATGTGTATGTATATATATATATCAACATCAAAAATCTCTCTCTTGAAATTTGGTTCTGTAGTTTCTATTGTTTGTTGGATATCTGTGTCTAGATATCCCAGTAGCACCTAAAACTCAGAAGGCCTAAGCCTTCAATCAAGAGAACCTGGGCTCAGATCTTACTTATGAAGCTTAAAAGTAAGGTAATTAAGTAAGGTAAGTCCAAGGCCTTAGTTTCCTTATCTGTAAAAATGGGGTGGGTATGACAGTTGGACTAGATAGTCTCTGAGGTTTCTTATGATCATATTGTAATATGGTACCCCTTTTAGATTTGGACAGCTTTATGGAGAGGAGTAGAAATACTGCCACTCCTAAATCTCTGAGAAAGTACTTTTCTTCATAGAAAAATACATGGGGAGAAAAACAATTTTGAGAGGATCTGAGAGAATGTGACCATCAAAGAAAAGTACTTACTGAAGCAGATAGACAAAATATCTTGTTCCTCCGAGGCTAATTTAATATAATTATTATGAGGACTCTGAGGTTGACAATTGGGAAATTCTGTGATTTAGAATGTTTTGATGAATTTGGGACAATTATATATTGTCTATTTGTGGCATATCTAATATTAATGTGAGGTTTTTTTATTCCTCTTCCTCTCCATCCCAAATTAGAAGTGTGCCATTTTCCATAATTTAAGGCAGGACAAAGAAGATAAAAAAGAACTCAGGAACAGCATAAAGGTGGAAGCAAAGTAAGGTTTCCCTTCCTTGAAGTGAGCTGAATTCAGTCAACTGATTAGTCAAGTGATTGGAAGGTTGAGAAATGAGATTACCCTCTGCTCTTGAAAAGAAGGCTTCCGCTGAAAAAGAGCTGATTCAGCTGAGCCTAACTAAATAAATGGCTCATGGAAAAATGACTGAGAATTAAGAGCAGAGCTTGAAGCCTGTATTGCCCCCTTCTGAGCTGATGAGGGGAAGATAGATTACGCATCTGCTACTGGGAATTCAGCTGATTGGAGGAAAAGTTTTGCTTCTGGGAGCTGACTGAAGGAAGAAGGACTTTTTGCTATTTAACTAAACTGGTATAGGAAAGAAGCTTCTCTCCTTTGCTCTTTACTGTCATCTGGGGTTTAAGAGGAGAAAACCCCTCAGAGTCCAGGCAAGAAAGCAGAGCTGAATAATTTGTCAGATCACAGGCTCAAGCTTTTTCTAAAAGATTGTAAGAGTGCCTCAGAGCTTAACAAAACAGCAGTTAGAACTGTCAACCATCATAGAAGGACCTCTGACTTAGCAGGCCACCTGACCTAGTAGTTCATTTGTGGACACAAGTTATTCCCTAAGGAGGCTAGGGAAGTCAAAACATGAAAAACAGAGTTGTGTTTTCTCAGGGACCCATGGATTTCCCTAGTTATGTGTCTCCCTTGTAGGTTTTTATAAGTTTGTATTTTTTCCTACAAACACTATATATTGATGAGAGAGGAGTAGATTATGATATTGTAATTATTCTGGTTTAGTAAATATTGCATGATTAAGAGTTAATGATGCCATTTTGGTTTGTTTAAATGGGAAGTACATCAGTGGGAGCTCAGGAATTAAATTTTGAATAGTAGACATATTTCCCTACTCTAGGGTGATACTGAGAGTGAGTTTCCCTCTCTGAGAAACCATGCCAACTTTCCTCCCAATGGGGGTTCAAATTGGGGTGAATGAGATGGCTTAAGAGAAAAAGAAAAGCTGGGGACTGATTGGATGTTACAGCACATGCCCATTGCTGCAGCTAGACTAGGATGTGTATCACTTCTCTTTGGAAGCCGGGGCTTTCTTAGCTTATCCATAACATAGCTATGCTGCTTTCTAAATAAAGTGAGACATTTCTGCAACTGTAATCAGGAAGCTCTTTAACATCTGTGGAAGAGCATTCTAGGGAGATTTGGAGGTGCTCACATTATGCTCCCTTGCAGATTACAGAGATAATTAGGGTTGCATCTTTTGGGAAGGAGAAGTGCTCACATTGTGCTCCCTCAAAGTATCTTTTGGGAAGGGGAATGGTTGAAGTATGAAAAGAGACAAGTTCTTTCTTCAAGGATCCTCATTTTTACATTTTTTTGATGAATCATTATTTTGAGTTGATTCATCAACAAGTTTTATTAAGTGTCTAATATATTGGATGCTGGGGATGTAAAAACAAAGAATGGAATTCTCTTGACTCAGTGCTTACATTCTAAGAGGAAGGACAACTATATGGTACACTTTTGGTTATGTTTCATATACATATAAAATTATATATGTTATACGTTTAGTTACATAGTTATATTTGTATATTTGTATCTCCTGTTAGAAAATAATCTCTTTAAGTTGAGATTGTTTCATTCACACACATATATAATACTCATATATACATACACACATATAATACATACATGCACATCATACACATATATTTATACAGGTTCTAGAGATTATGAATTGGTAAATAAAAATAAATAAAATCAATCCCTTCCTAAAATTCTGAATGTATCTGTGTGATATCCCCCCATAGTCTATAAATTCGGTAAGGGCAGGGATCACTTTCATTTGGTCTTTGTATTATTACTGCCTAACTAAGGTAATTTATCAATACTTGCTGATTGATTGACCATAAAACCATAGATTTAGAGGCCACAAAATCTGTCACCCTCATTTTAAGTCTAAGGGAAACTGCAAGAAAGGTCAAAATGTCCAGGGACACAGTTAGTGTCTGTGACAGAATCTGAATCCAAGTTTTCCTAATTCCAAATCCAGTGTGCTCTATCTACATAGCTCAGAAATTTGTGTGTGTGTATGTCTGTCTGAGGAGAAGAATGGACAGAGAAAGATAGAAAGAAAGAGACAGAAAGAAAGATGATGAAAGAAAAGAGGGAGGAGGGGAGGAAGAGAGAGAGAAACTAATTTAACTTTTTGATTTTACCCTAGAGAAAATGCAGAATAACTGAAAGACCTCCCTGATCTCCTAAACAATGGATGAGGTCTGCAAAAGGGACTCACAATAGCACACAAATAATATGATTTCCCTTTTTCTCTGGTGGGTTCCACTTTTTGACAGTATCCTAAAATGAGCTCTTCAGACTAAGCTCCACTGTATACATTTGATCTCCCATAGACTGCTAAACAGCCCAGCATTCTAGTGAATCTCTCTTTAAATTAGTCCCATGGAGATCATCTTAGGCGTTTTTCCTGATAGAATTATTCTAAAGGCTTGGCCTCCACTGGAAGGGAAACATTCTTGGTGCTGCTAGACATATAACCCCTCTTCTTTCTGCGTCCACACTGGCTGAATAACTAACCATAATAGCAGAGAACAGGCAGACCTCATTTTATTGCATTTCACAGATGGTACATTTTTTTTTAAACAAATTGAAAGTTTGTCCAACCCTTCATTAAGCAAGTTTTTTGGTACCATTTTCCCAACAGCATGTGTTCACATTGTATCTCTGTGTTACATTGTAGTTTTGTTTAGTGATTTTGAATGTTACTATTGCTTCTAGGGTACTCCAAACCATACACCTGATGGCAAACTTAATAGATAAATGTGTTTTGATTGCATTCTGATTGCTCCAACTCATAGTTTCCCATTTCTGTCTCCCGTCTTTGCTCTTCCTATTCCATAAAATACTATTGAAATTAGGCCAATTAATAACCCTACAATGGTTCTAAGTGTTCAAGTGAAAGGAAGAGTCAACCCATGTAGCAAACTTGATTGTTATTTTATTTTAAGAAATTGCCACAATCCCCTCAACCTTCAGCAGTTACTATCCTGACCAGTCAGCAGCCATCAGCAAAAGGCTCAGGTGATGGTTAGCATTTTTAGTAATAACATATTTTTAATTAGTTACACAATTATTTTTAAAGACATAACACTAGTGCACTCTTAAAAGACTTCATTATAGTATAAACATAAGATTTTTTATTATAGCTTTTTGTTGACTAAAGATATGCATGGATAATTTTTCAACATTGACCCCTGCAAAAACTTCTGTTCCAATTTTTCTCCTCCTTCCCTCCACTCCCTCCCCTAGATGGCAGGTAGTCCCATACATGTTAAATATTAAATATAAGTTTTATGTGCATTGGGAAACAACAAAATTTGTGTGAATTGCTTTATGCAATATTCTCTTTATTGTGGTAGCCCGGAACTATGCTCACAATGCCTCTGAGGTTTTTTGTTGTTCAGTTGTTTCAAGTCATGTCTGACTCTTTAGCCTATTTAGGTTTTTCTTAGTAAATGTGCTAGAGTAGTTTGCGATTTCCATTTCCAGATCATTTTACAGATGAGGAAACTGAGGCAAACAGCATGAAGTGACTTAGGCAAGATTACACAATAAGTGTTTTTGTCCTCAAGAAGATGAATCTTTCTGACTGCAGGCCTGGGGCTCTATCCACTGACATACCTTGTTGTCCCATATCTCTGAGATATGACTGTACAAAGTCTTGATCCTATGCAACTGCTCCTATTCCCAGTCCTGGGGCCATATACACGATTCTCTTCTCTCACCTGATCCCTTTCATCTAAACATCCCCTTTCTCTTTATCAGGATGATCGTCCATCACCAAATTTTCAATCTAACTCCAAGGGACTGGAATTATCCAATAAAGTGATTCATCTCTGGGTAGAAGCAGATTCTGGGAGTCCACTGCCTGAGGAACCGTCCTTCATTGGTTGTATCTATTGCACTCTTAGCATCTCTTTGGATGCTAAAGTCTAAAAGACAGAGAAAAATGAAAAAGCCAGGTAATCTCTCTGTTCTTCCTATAAGTCCATCTTCCCATGAGTCTCAACCAACCAATTTATTTTGGGGTTCCTATTCCAGGAGGGACCAAAGGGTACCAACTAACCAGTTCATCTTGAGGGCACATCCAGTCATTGACCTTTGATCAGGAGGTATATTTTATCCTCTCATTGAAGTATTATTGGGCATGTTCACACCCACTCCAAGTTGGTGCTTTCAAAAGTTCTGAACATGGGCTCACCCTCCCGTCAACTCTTCAAACTGATCAGGGAACTCTCTTGATGAACCCTCAAGTGTCGAATGAACCACCTTTTCTTTTGCCCTCTCTCCAAACCCATTACTAAGCCTTAGATAGTGAGGATGGTCTATATGGTATCTTCTTTCCAACAAGTAAGTTGAAACATTACTTCTGGAGACTATTCCTTAACAGGCAACAAAGTGTGGTGGAAAGAGAAAAATAATAATAATTAGCAGTTATATAGTGTTTTGTGGTTTGCAAAGAGCTTTCTGGGTTGTCTCATTATATCTTGACAACAATCCTGGGAGAAAAGTACTATTATAATCTCCATTTTACAGATGAAGAAATTGAAGCTAAGAGCAGTTAATTGCCGTGCTCCGAGTCAGTCAGTCAACAAGCTTTTATTGAATGCCTACCATGTGTCAGGCACTGTGCTAAATGCTTAGAATATAAAGGTAGGTGAAAGGCAGTCTTTGCTACAAGAAGTTCATGGTTTGATGGAGGGGATACAGTAAATTAGCATCTGAAGCAGAATTTGAACTCAGGTCTTACTGCCTCTAAGTTTAGCACTCCCTCCACTGTGCTGCCTAATTGCCTAGAGTAAGTAGCAGATTCAAGTGAAAAATCTGTCTTGGGCAAGGCATTTCCTCTCTTTTTTGCCTTATCCTCCTCCTTTCTGTAGTGAGCCATTTGGACAAAATCTCTAGTTTGCTCTGGCTTTGACATTGTAGGATTCGGAGTTCTCCCCAGGCCTTGGAAGGTCACATTAGTTTTCTGAGCCAAGTCCATTAACTCTCCTTGGAGAATTCCTCATCTGTAATTTGAGTGGTCTGGACCAGATGATCTCCAAGTTTTCTTCCAGAATAAAATCCCAGGAGGCTAAATACAGCTGTTACTGTTCCTCATTCTCTCTCTGTGGCTGCTGTTGCCATTTGGAGGGAGGGTTGGATGGAGGTGGGAGGGAGACAGATTTGGACTTCCAAATGTTGGCAAGGGGCCTCTGTGAGAAAAGTTCTTCCTGGCCTTCCACAGAGCCACTCCTTCTTTCCAAGCATTCTTAAGGGAGAGTATACCCAGGCAGAAGCAGCTGTGGCCATCACTTACTTCTCCCAGGCAGCCCCTCTCTCAGGGAATATCTGGCCTTCGATGCCTTGAGATACAGGACAAAAATAGTCTCTTCAGGCTTAAGTTAAGGAGTGGAAAGAAGGGCAATACAGGCCACATTACAATTGACTTCCCTTGTCCTTGGTCAAGATCTGCTCACAGAAGTGAACTTCATGGCCCCTGTCCCCTTTGGAGAGAGCCATTCTGGATAATCAGGAGGTATCTCAGCGGCTCCCCTAGCCACTCCTCATGCTTTTTGAAATTTCCACTCAGAACCCTACCCACAGATCCCTGCACCCTTCAAACACAACCCTTCCTCTACATATGGGAACACATACTTACAGCTGGATAGTGAAGTGAATAAAGCAATTGGGCATGAAGACCTGAATTGAAATCCTATGACAATTGGGCAAGTCACTTAACATCTATTTGCTTGGATCCTCATCTGTAAAATGGGAATAATAATAGCATCTACTCCCAAAGTGAGAATAAAACAAGATAACATTTTGTAAGTGTTTTGGAGACTTCGAAGCACCATATAAATGCTAACCTTGCTGCCTGTACTCCATACCCTCCTCTAGCTCAGTGATCTCCCCTTAGCTATTCATGTGCTCTATCTAGAGCTCCCCTTCTCACATCCCCTCTCATATTCATATCCCCTCCCTGTGTTCATATGCTGTCCAAGGATCCTCTCAACCCCTTTCAAGTAGCTTTGGTGTAGAGGAAATACTACTGGATTTCAATTGAGACAAATGAGTTTAAATCCTGGCTCTTCTCTAGCTGATCTTGGATAAATTGCATAATCTAACTGAGCCTCTCTTTCCCCATCTGTAAAAAGGGCGTCATTCATATTGTACCGACTTAGCAGGGATGGGGGGAGGAGATCAGGTAAGACATTGGATGCAAAGTGTTTTGTAAAGTGTTATATAATGTCCCGGTCAACTCCTGGGAAAAAGGGGAAGGGTGTAATCTGTTACCACAGGGCCCCAGGTCCCATGCACCTCACGTGTTCCAGCTCTAGCCTCTCACTCTAGTTACAATTCCTCCTCGTACTTAGCAGCCAGCTACACACTCTAACCAAAGCCTTCCTGACTAAACTTCCCTTGTGCATTCAGCAAATCTTTATTGATCTTTGCTATATACAGAGCCTTGTGCTAGAGGCTGAATCTTCTCCTCACCCCTATTCTTCCCCCTCCCCGTTCAATATTTCCCCCATTCTCCCCACACAATCCTCTACTCAATATTTCCCCATTCTCCCCCCCACTCTTCTGATCAATATTCCCCTATTTTCCCCAGCACCCTCCCTCTCACAATATTTCCCCATTCTTCCCAGCATACTCCTTTGATCAATATTTCCCCATTCTCCCCCCCCCCCCCCCACTCCTCTGATCAATATTTCCCCATTCTCCCCCCCCCACTCCTCTATATATTCCCCTATTTTCCCCAGCACCCTCCCTCGGTTCAATATTTCTCCATTCCTCCCTACTCCTCTGCTCAATTTTTCCCAGCACATTCCCTCTCTCAATATTTCCCCTTCACTCTCTAATCAATATTCTCTTATTCTCCCAGCACACTCCCTCTGCTCAGTATAGTCTCCTCTTCTCCCCAGCATACTCCTCTGCTCGGTATTTCCCCATTCCCCCCCAACTCTCTGATCAATATTCTCTCTCTCCCCAACACATTCCCTCTGTTCAATATTCAGTTCTCCCCCCCCCCCCGATTCTCTCCCACTCCTCTGCCCCTTTCCTATGTTTAAATGACATCCTATCTTCATCAAGGAGTCAACCCTGGAAGATCCAAGCCTAATTGTAAATGAGCTGGGCCAAGGGCTCCAGAAGCCCGGGCACAGAAGCCCCGGGTAGAGGGGCAGTAATCTGCCATCTCTCCTCACTTTGCAGGGAAGAAAGTCCAGAGGGCCGAGCCGGAGAGCCAAACCTCACTGTCCTGCAGCGCCACCTTGTGACCACGGGCTACACAGAACCCCATTTAGTGTGGGGATCCCACAAGAGTCCCGGCACCTAAACAGAAAATCGGGATTTCCAGAAAGGCCAGGGATGCCCGAGGAGCCGAACGTAGATGAAAAGAGCTGTTGCCTTTATCCCAAATCCCTCAAACAGAAAAGCTCTTGGATTTGCATGTAATGCCACGGGCAGGATCCCAGAACAATGGGGCAATTGTAATCATTAATCACATTTATGTAATGAGGTTTCCAAAATATTTATACACACACATGCATGTATGCATGTATGTTATACACACAGAAGCACATAACACATATACATGTATGTGTCATACATGTATGTGTTTTTATATATATAGTATGTGTGTATATAAACTTTTCTAGGGCCATTGCTTTCCTGTATACTAAGTCTCCAGACTCAGGACCTCATATCTGATGGCTTCTGTTTTCCTGGGCGTAAGTCCTGACTCTGTCACACCTTGGGATCAACAATATTTTCCTAAGATATTTCCATATTTCTGCCACATAGATAATTCCAGTAAGGTAACAGAGTTTGAAAGAAAGCATAATTCATTGGAAAGAAAACTGAAATTCCACTGAACTTGGGATGGGAAATGCCATTCACATCTAGAGAGTAAACTATGGAGATTGAATTTTCAACTTTTTATTTGTTTTCTTGTGGTTTTTTTTTCCCTTTTGGTCTGATTTTTTTTTTTACAACATGAAAAATATGGAAATATGTTTAAAAGAATTACACATGTTTAATCTATATCAGAGCACTTGCTTTCTTGGGATGGGAAGTGGTAAAGAAGGAAGGGATAAAATTTTGGAATACCAAGTCTTACCGAAATTAAATGTTGAAAACTATCTTTATATTGATTTGGAAAAATAAAATACTATTGAGGAAAAAAAAAAGAAAGCTGAGCTTGGAATCCAAGGAGAAATGGAGTTGAATTCTATCCCTAAGACTTACTGGATGTGTGACCATGGACAAATAATTTAACCTCTCTAAAGTTCCTCAATTTCTTCATCTGTAAAAGGGGTTAATAATGATACCTATATAATGAGATAATGAGGCAGCTGGCCAGCACAGTAACCAGACCTTAGTTCAAAACATGCCTCAGGCATTGACATGTTATAAAACCCTGGGAGATGTAACTTAATCTCTCTCAGCCTCAGTTTCTTCATCTGTAATAAAATATGGATTTAATGCTATTAATGCTATAAAAAATAATGCTATTATATCTCAGAGGGTCAAAGATGGAGTCTTTATTTCACCATAATCCATATCTATTGTAATCCTCTGAATTTTATTTTATGCATTTGAAAACATTATTTTGAGAAAGGGTTCACAGAATCCCCTCAAATCCCATAGCAGGGAACATTAGTTGTTATGAGCACTTTAGTTATCCATCAAATGAGATGAAATGCATACTTTGTTTGGCAAAGTGTTAATATGAATGCTTGCTATTATTTTAATATGTATAAAGCACTTTGTCAAAATTAGTGTGCTGTGAATCTTAACTATTATTATTATTTTTACTGAGTTATAAGGTTTAGCGATTTATAAGTAGAAGGGACTTTGGAAATCATTAAGTCCAATCCCTATATTCTATAAGTGAGGAAGAGGAGGCTGGAGAAAGGGAATAGCTTAGACAAGATCACCCTGTAAACTGTCTGACATTCAGTGAAGAGATCCCAGTAATGCATTCAGAGTACCTACTATGTGCCAAGCATCGCTAACAGCCAAGTTTACAGAACACTGCAGCCACAGTGACGTGTCTGAAGATGTCTGGGAAGCTTTTCCTACACCTACCCCTATGGCAATCAAGAGACTCATTTGGCTAAAACATAGGGTTCTTGGAAGGAAATTGTGGGAGATAAGGCTGGAATCCACTCCTGGAAAGTGGGTTAGAGGTTGCTTTATGGCATTCCTTTAACAGCAAGCTAAAGAGTTTGAACAGCCCAGTCCGGATGCCTTTGGGTGCACCAGGTAAGGAGGAGCAGGGGAAGTAGCCTTGAAGAAAGGGAAGTCATGGGGGGGGGGCATAATGGTATCAAAAGAGGGCTGCAATTGGAAGACTTGCGTGCAACCCTCGGTCTTTCATTTATAGTGTATATATTGTATAGTGACTCTTGAGCTCTCCAAGTTCAAGACCTTCTTTGTCTAACATGGGGATAATAGCACCTTCCTTGCCCACCTGACAAGGGTACTGCGAGCTAACCTAGGTAAAACATTTGGTAAAGCACCAAGCTAGATGGTGCCATAGTGCATAGAGCACCAGGCCTGATGTCAAAAAGACTCCTCATCCTGAGATCAAATCTGCCCTCAGATACTTCCTAACTGTGTGACCCTGGGAAAGTCACTTCACTCTGCCTCAGTTTCCCCCTCTGTAAAATGAGCTGGAGAAGGAGATGACCAACCACTTCAATATCTCTGCCCAGAAAATCTCAAAAGGGACTGGAAAGGTAGACTGAAAATGACCTAGGTCCACCAGCAAAGCACTAAGCATGCTCATTGATTACTATTTCAGAAAAAATTCACCCCCAGATTGAGATCCCTAAGCCTCTTTCTAAGAGTCTATTGTAAAATGAGTATCCGGCAACCCTCAGAGCTTTGTACCAGGAGCCCGTAACTGGGGTCCTCTTGAGAGATTTCAGGGGGTTGATGAAGCTGTGTTATTTCACCATAATTCATATCTATTGTAATCCTCTGAATTTTATTTTATGCATTTTAAAACATTATTTTGAGAAAGGGTCCACAGGATCTCCTCAAATGCCCGAGGGGTCCACAGCAGGGAACATTGGGTGCTATGAGGACTTCAGTTATCTAGTTATACCCAGGAACTAGGGCCCTGAGGACCTACTTTGGAGGCCCGGGTACCAGTGAACTTCTCTCTAGTCTCCTCACTTTGGGAAACGACTAGGACCCTATTTCATGGGGCCCACTTGAAAAACTGGTTGGCAAATCTGGCATCGGGCTTGAGACTTCAAAGCTGCTGCAGGTGCTGATCCACATGGCCTTCATACAGCTGGAGACTGGGGGGGGGTTGGAGATGGGGTTCAAGCACTCTGTGTTGCTATAGCAACGCCCCTTTGTCAGAGCCAAGCTGAGCTGATGGGAGATTCTCCATCACAGAAATAGCTCATTAAAATGCCAGTTCTTTCTGCAAGCCCACAATCAGATGTCCTTTATCCCTGGAACTGGTAGGGCAGAAGGAGGTCTGGATTTGGGGTCAAAAGCCTGGGGTTCAAATTCCAGTTTCCGTGTGATCACTCTAATCAGTAGCTTCAGTTTCTGAGCATTCTCTTGTATAAAGTGAGTGGGATGCAGTTGGATGGTACAGTGGGTGGAGAGCCAGATGTGGGATCAGAAAGTTGGACTCACTTTCTAGCTGTGTGACCCTAGGCAAGTCTTCTGTCTGCCTCAGTTTCCTTAACTGTAAAATGGGAACCATAACAGCCTTTATTTCCTGGGGTTGTTGTGAGGATCAAATGAGATCATTTTTGTAAAGGGCTTAGCACAGTGCCCAGCACGTGGCAGGTGCTAGAGGAATGCTTGCTTCTTTCCTTGAACTTTCATTGAGAGAATCCCATGTCCAGGACAAGGAAAGGGATGGCTCTGCTACAGTCTGCTCTAGTCAGATCATGTGGCTCTAAGCCTTGGATTTTAGAAAGGAAGGACATGGATAAACTGTCAAAGACTCAAATAAAGGTCAATAGGCTGGTGTGGGACCTGGGGAGCATGTCGTGCCCAAGGGGGCTGGTTGAAGAAATGGCATGTTAATAATATGAAAGGAAGGGGCAGCTGGGTGGCATAGTGGGTAGAGCTCCAGCCCTGAAGTCAGGAGGACCCGAGTTCAAATCTAGTCTCAGACATTTAAAACATCCTAGCTGTGTGACCCTGGGCAAATCTCTTAACCCTAATTGCCTCAGGAAAAAAAAAATAATTATACCAGAGGAGAAACAAAAGGGACATGGCTTGTTACTTATTTCCAAGTATGACCCATTTTCCAAATGGGTTACTCCATAGAGCTAGTAGAAGTCACTGGGATAGAAGCAGCAGAAAAGCAGATTTCAGTGCATTGTAACCAAAATTTTCCTATTAATTTAAACTGATCTGGTTCCAATTTCACCAGAAAAAGGGTTCTTCATTGGGTCCTGAAGAGTCTGTTATGTAGATTTTGGAGGGGGAGTGTGAATTTGGAAAAAGAAAAAATATTCCTTTCTTTTGTTGAGACATTTGGGGATTAAGTAACTTGCCGAGGGTCCCACAACTACTAAATATCAAACAGCTGAGGTCACATTAGAACTCAGATTCTGCTGACTGCAGGACCAGTGTTCTGTCTACTGTAATACCTAGCTGCCCTGATCTGCTAATTTTTATTAACCTTTGATTTCTTTTGTCATCCTATGGATTCTATTTAATTCATTTAAATATATTTTTTGAAGAGGAATCCATAGACTTCCTCATGCTACCAAAAGGATCTATGGCACACAAAAATAATAGGGACCCTGCCTTAGAGGTATTCAAATAGAAGCTAGATGACTACTTTAAAAAAAAGTCTTATTGATTCTTTTTTTTTTAACATAATGATCATCCCCCACCTCAATAGCATGTTTCCTTTTACTTCCTTCTCCCAAAGTCAGTTACCTAGATCCATCTGATCTAGCAATCTCAGCTAACTGTGTTTGTCATGTTCTGTCCTCATACCGTCCACTATGAACAGACAGGAAAGAACCATTCTAACAGACATTTGGAATCAATGCTCCTCTTGCATTTTATCTGGTTCAACTGCCTCTTATTTGTGTTCTCTTTTGTTCTATTTATATTTATTGTAGTCAATGTGTACATACGAATTTCTGGGATGAAGGCAGTATTACTTTCCTCTCTCTACATCAGTGTAACTGAGATCTTCCACATTTCTCCAGACTCTTCATATTCACAGGATGATTATTGAGAACATCAAAGAAGGGATTCTGATTCAGGGAAGGATGGGACTTGGTGACTTCTGAAGTCTATATTAATAATAATAATAGTATTTATATAGTGCTTTAAGTGCTGTGCAAAGCATTTTAAATATGCCCCAAGACATAGGTATTATTATTATCATTTTTGTAGATGGGAAACTGCATGATCTTAATTGCAGAATGGTTAAGTGACTTATCTAGGATCATAGACCTGAGAAAGAGACAAGGTTCAAACTCATCTTCTCAACTCTGAAGTTTTGTACTCTCCATGATTCCTGTCTAAGGAGTCCTTTAAACTATTAGATATTTTCATTTTTTCTTCCTCTTTTTTATATTTAGTATTTTGTTTCCCCAGTTACATTTAAAACATTTTTATATTTGTTTTTAAAAGTTTCAGTTCTAGATTCTCTCCCTTATCCCCACAGCCAGCCCCATTAAGAAAGCACATGTGAAATTATGCAATACATAAAAGTCATGTTATGAAAGAAAACATAGATTTCTCCCCCAACCACCCCCCCAAGAAAAATAAAATAAAAAAGGGGGGGAGGGGAGAGTGTATGCTTCAATCTGTATTCAGACTTTCAGGTCTTTCTCTGGGTATGACTAGGATTTTTCATCTTAAGTCCTTCAAAGTCATCATGGATCATTGTATTTCTGAGACTACACAAAGTCATTCCCAGCTGATCATCCTACAACATTGCTGTTACTTTATACACAGTACGTTTCACTTTGAGTTCATGGAGGACTTTCCACATTTTTCTGAGAGTGTCCTGATCATATTTCTCATAGAATAATAATATCCCATCATAATCATATATCACAATTTATTCACCCATAGCCCAATTGATGGTCATCCCCTCAATTTTCAATTCCTTGCCCCCAGGAGAGAGATGCTAGAAATATTTCTGTACATATAGATCCTTTTCCTTTAAAAAAAAAAAACCTTTTTGGGATTCATGCCTAGTAGTGGAATTGTTGGATCAAAGGATATGCTTGTTTTTTTAGCCCTTTGGACATAGATCATATCTTTTGATCATTTATCAATTGGGGCTTGGCTCTTTTTTTAAAATAAATTTGACTCAATTCCTTTATGTTTGAGAAATGAGGTCTTTACATGTTGTTATTTTTCAATTCTTTCTAGCACTGGCAACCTTATCATGACCATGTGTATCATGACCAGATAAAGCTAATCAACATTGTGTGATATACCATGTTCACAGTTGCTGGAAACATCGAATAATCTGGAGTTTTAAAATGCAATAGTAAGAGCAACAATCCACCTTTTTCCACTTTGAGCAAGTCTTTGTGAAATCAGCCAGAAAGAACATCCCCTGCCCCCATCTTGCCTGGTTATACTATACTTGCAACTCCATATCCAGGGGAAGATTGAGCTAAAACCCAATATGGGATTTATTTCCCACAAGAACGGGGCTTGGATTAGTGATGCCATTCCCAGGAGCACTGGACACCGAGCTTAGCAATGAAACCATTTGGCCCATCACAATTTGCTTTGATAAGTTCAAATAAACTAAGCCTGTTCTCCTGGAGGAAAAGGTGCTGGCAGTGAGTGGGAAAGAGGGGTGAATGGTAGTGTAGGCAGAAACTGTGAGAACAACCAATAAATTCAGCCTTTCCCACATACACACACTCATATATGTATGTGTGTACCTATATATCTATACATACATGTGAGTGTGTGAGTATGTGTATGTGTGTATACACACCCACTCATGGACCCTGCACTGTGATCTCCCAATCCCTGGGCAGACCTTCAGCAAAGCAGATTTCTTGGGGGGGGGGGGGAGAAGAACTGTCCTTCACGTGAATTGGGCTCATAGGCCCATGATGTTTAAATGACTTTTTTAAAGAAGATAAAATGCTGGGAGAGCTAGCCAAGCCCTATTAGGCCAAGGCCACAGAGTATAGTAACATTTGCCAAATGCTATTCTTGATCTACCTGAATAATTTGCCCTGGGTTCATTGCTTTAGAGTTCTTGCCTCCTCAACAGGGGAAGCAGGACCCCAGTTCTCCCCTTCCATCATCCCCGCCTTGGATTCTGGGGGAATAATTCTATTTTTGGCTGTACTCTAGGGCACCCTCCACATCAAGGAGAGGACATAAAAGGTACCCAGAGCACAACCACTGATCCAGTATCAAACGGGCACATTTATTCCTACAAAAGAAAGGGAACATTAAGTAATAAAGAATCATAGAATGATTACAATCCGTTGAAAGGCATGTTCAGTCAATTCCCTGACATCTTTGCCATGGGACTGACTGATCATTAGTTCTTTTACATTTTGCTACCACGGAGTGGTGGCTCCATGGAGCCCCATCAGAGCCGAGGGGGCTCGATTTGCTCCTACTCCTTTCAGAACCTGTTAGAAGGCAGAAAGAACTCTAAACTTCCATGAATAAGAAGGGGGTAAGAAAGGCCAGGAGGGGCAAGTGCTGGGAGCTGGTTGTGATGGGCATAGAGGCCAAAGGGAGGGAAAATCGGTCATCAAAAAAGGAGAGAGGGGATTTATGTTGGAGAGCAAAGGGCATTGAGAAGTGGAGCCAGGAAAGTTTACATCAGGATTTGTGTGGGCTGTATATTGACTAAGAAAACCACACATTAACATTATCTTTATTCTATTGTGTTTTTATTTAT
This sequence comes from Antechinus flavipes, assembly GCF_016432865.1. Lineage (NCBI taxonomy): Eukaryota > Metazoa > Chordata > Mammalia > Dasyuromorphia > Dasyuridae > Antechinus > Antechinus flavipes. The sequence continues at coordinate 58,858,713 of NC_067399.1, forward strand.
TTTGTTAAATATTTCCCAATTACATTTTAATCTGATTCCAGGAATGTTGAGGCTGGGATGTTGGGGCTGCCTCCTGGTTATATGTTAGATAGAGGGAGAGAGCTGACCTTAAAAACAGGAAGAACTGAATTTAGATTTTGCCTGGGACCTATCAAATAATCAACAAGAATGGATTAAGTTCCTACTATGGGTTTGGCACTGAAGAAAACAATCCCTACTCACCAGAAGCTCACATTATAGCCGGAAACAAGAAATATTTTAATGTCTTACCTGAATAAATATAACTAAATTCAAGGTACTTAAGGGAGGGCACTAGGAATTGGAGATGAGACAGATCTCAGAGAAAGGTGTTTACTTGCTAGAAGGTGGTTCTTGAGACTTGAGATAGAAAGAGGAGGTGGATGTGTTGGGTGAATGTGAAAATGGAACATTTCAGGCATGAGAGACAAGTAGAACAAAAGTATGGGGATAGGAGGTGGAGTTCCATGTGTAAAGGACGGAGGGATGGTCATTTTGGTGGAATCAAAGTCTAGGAGGGATAATATCAAATAAGGTTGGACAGATAGGCTGGGGACAGGTTATGAGGGACTCTAAAAACAAAAGAGGGGGTTATATTTAAACCTTGAGGTCACAGCTATGGAGTTATTGATGAAAGAGTGATATGATCAGATGTATATTTAAGGAAAATCCCTTTGGAAGGCATTTGGAAGAGAGAGGGGAGTGGGGAAAGACTTGAGGCAGGGAAAAGAATTAAGAGACTATTATAATATTTTAGATTGAGGTGATGGGGGCCTGAAATTAAGTGATGCAATGTGGTCCTGCACAGGTCCTTTAGATGTTTAGCTCCCCAATCAACTCTTTAAGATTAAGACACTGCAGAGAAGGTACCTATCTGCAGTGGCAGGTGAAGTTCTTCAGTAAACCTTTGAAATCATAGATATGTTAAAAAAAAAAAACCAACAACAACAAAATGGGGTTACCCTCAGTCCAAAGGGCAAAAATGGGTCCAGAGACCATTTCTTGCCAAACCAGAGACCAGGGCTAAATAGGGGATTAGAGTCAATGTTTAGAGATCAATAGTAGATAGAATGGATCCAGGTAATAAAATCTGAGTTGACTGGCCTAGTGGTCAAACTGGGCATAGAGAAACCAAATTGTGCCATCTAATGAGCCATAGATTGGGTGTCAGAGGATCTGGGTCAGAACTTAGCAATCCATGAACAGTGAACATGGACTAAGCATTCTACTAAGAGTTAGCCAATGTGCTACTTGCTAGGGGATACCAATACAGAGGATGAAACAACCCTTTTGCCCTTAATTTAATAGGATTCATAGAAATAATGGAGTCCAACTCCATCATTTGGGGGGGGGAGGAGGGGGGTTAAGTGACTTGCCCAAGGTCATTTAACCAGGAAATCGGAAGTGTCTGAGGTCACATTTGAACTCAAGTCTTCCTGACTTCAGGGTTGGTGCTCTATCTACTGTGCTACCTAGCTGCTCCCACCCCCATCATTTCACAGATGAAGTAATGATTTGCCCATGGTCATAGAATTAGGTGTGTCTGATGGAATTTCAACCTGTGCTTTTCTGACTCCAAGTTCAGTCCTCTATCCACTCTACTATATAAAATAAAATGAGGGAAGGAGGTCAGGCTACATGACCTTTTAAGGTTCCTTCCAAATATAAATCTTTGATCCTCATACATGTATAGATGATCTTTCTATAAACATTTATTAAGTGTCTACTGTATTCTAGGCACTGTATTAAACTCTGGTATACAACAAGAATAATAACAAAAAGACTGTTCTCAAAGAGATTGCAATTGAATGGGAGAGACAATAAGTAAACATAATACATATAAACTATAAATAAGATAAATAGGAATTAATTAAGAGAGGGACATTATTTAGTACTTAAGGACAGCTGGGGAAGGCAGAAGGCAGAGTTGAGGAGTGAGAGTGTTACAGACATAGGAGACAACCAAAGAAAATGCCCAAAGCTGAGAGACAATTCAGCTTTGTCTTGTCTTGTAGAATAACCAGAAGGCCAACGTCCTTGGATCAGAGTATGCAGATAGGAGTATGGTATAGGAATAGTAAAGGAATCAGGTTGTAAAGGACTTTGAAAGACAGAGGATTTTGTACGTGCACACACACCCCTACTCTGTCATTGTTGGGTGGGCCCACGTATCAGTAACACTGAGGGATGCTTATTGATTCTGAGACAGGTGCTATCTGCCTTCTGTTCTGGGTTTAAGCTAATTTTTGGTATAGATAATAAGGGCAGGGAAGTACATGCTGTTTTCCAGAATGAGGCTGGGCCCTAAAAAGGCTCTTGGCTGGTGTCTACAATTCATTGAGGAGAAGAGAATGGGGATGGGGATGGGGTCCTCAGCAAGTTCTCACAATTCTAACAGGCCCCTTGGAGGAAGGTAGCATTCTTGGTCTAGTCAAACATCAGTCACCATTCCCAGCCTTTGGGAACCAGGGAAGGGAAGTGACCAGTAGTCTTGCCCTGTTCTACTGCCTGCTGCATAGACTAGGAAGTTCATGGGAAGGTTTAGGACTGGTGAGCCTTTGAAGCTTCACAGTAAATTGTGTGGATTCTGGTGAGATAAAAGCCTCTTAATTTTTAAATCAACCAAGCTGAACAAAGGCTATATACCTAATTCTGTCAATGAGCTCATCACCAAGAGGGAAAAATGAATTATCAGTGTTTACAGTAATAGGATTTAGGACCTAAATACCTACTCTTCCTAGTAGGAAAACCAATTCACAGTAGGATTTGGGGACCAGAATCATGTCCCTCCCCAACCGATTTCTAGACAAAGGAATAGTAACCATCTTAATTCAAAGCAAGACTTTTAAAAAAATTTATCCCTAAAACATAGTCATCCCTTATGCTGGGTGAAAAAAAAAAAAGAAAAAGAAGGGAAGATACAGTCACTGACTTTGAGAAAGATCTGAGTCCAATTAGGGAATCAAGATTGTTTCATGAAAATTAAAGAAAAATGTTAAATGCTGTGATCAGCTACCAAGTCATATGGTATATATAGTAAATTCTCTGTAATGTTAGGAAGAAAAAAATGTTATTTATGATATTCTCCCTAAATCTTGCTCTTCAAATTTTTCTTATTTTTGTTAAAGAAAGGCACCAATTCATTACAATATCAATTAAATTTCTTTATGGATGAAGCACTGTGCTAATGCCTAAGGCAGGACTCAGCCCAGGCCTACCTGATTCTGTGATATTTTCTGAGTAATTAATCATTTTACTAAAAATAATAGCATTTTAAAAATCAACGAGGTCGCTGGCATTCTTGAAGGTCAAAGACTTCTCATGGTGCTTCTCATGGCTTTGAAGACGGCATTTCTGAGGGTGGCAATCAACTCTGATTGGTCAACAATTAATGAGAGAATGACTATTACAATGAGAAGTGAGCCCACTCCAATGAGGGGCTGAGAGAGTGACATCATGTGCTTCTTAGACAAAGAAATTATCTCTATACCCAGACTAGTCTTAAGCAATCTAGACAAAGGATCTACATATATACACTTGCTTGAGTAGAGTATAATGGGCAGGAGGAATTCACCTTGGATAAGATGGTCAAGATGGGGTACATTTTTGGCAAAGGTCAGTAATGTCCTCCAAAGGGTGGGCTTTGGACAAAGGAAACAGGACAGGGAAAAAACCTAGATCTCCCCTATGATTGGCTATTAATAATCATTTCTCTCCATTCCAAGCTCACTCTCTATCTGATACGCCAAATTACCTCTTCTGGTCATATATAGAAGTAGTTAGTTATAATTGCCTTTCCTGATGCACATATATAAGCAGTTCCACAACTCTCTCTCCTGATGTACACATATAGTTATTCATAGTTACATAGTTACCTTTTTTGGTATATACATATAAGCAGTGCCACAATTCTCTATCCTAATGTACACATATAATTATTCATAGTTACATAGTTACTTCTTTTGGTATATACATATAAGCAGTGCCACAATTCTCTGTCCTAATGTACACATATAATTATTCATAGTTACATAGTTACTTCTTTTGGTATATACATATAAGCAGTGCCACAATTCTCTATCCTAATGTACACATATAATTATTCATAGTTACATAGTTACTTCTTTTGGTATATACATATAAGCAGTGCCACAATTCTCTATCCTAATGTACACATATAGTTATTCATAGTTACACATTTACTTCTTTTGGTATATACATATAAGCATTTCCACAACTCTCTCTCCTGACATACACACATAGTTATTCATAGTTACCTGGTATACACATATAAGCAGTTCCATAATTCTCTCTCCTAATGTACACTTAGAGTTATTCACAGCCACACAGTTACCTCTCCTGATGCACTCACATAAATAGTTATATGGAATATGAAAATTAATTCAGAGAGGAAAAATTAATAATTGGAGGGATCAGGAATCCTTGTGTAGGAGATGACAACAAAGCTATATTTCTCAGGAAACTGATGCTACTAGTCATCCAGAAAAAGGAAACACCAAACAAACGTTGTAGACTTCCTTTTCACCTGCTCTCGCTCTAGTCTAAGGGCACTTCAGAAATACCTTGCTACCCCCAAGGCTTCAATCTCCACCTTTTTTACTTATCTCCACTCATTCTCTCTCTCCAAAAATGCCCAGCCAGAGCTTCTTATTGACAATTTCTTTGCATTGATTCTTGAGGCACTTTTTAAAAATCCCCTAAAGATAGAGACATATATTTTTGGTCATGGTCACTCTAGGGATCTATTTCACTTGACTGTGTTTGTTATAGTTTTTTCTCTCTCAGCTATTAACTGGGTGGATGAAGGGAGTCATTGGACTTAGCCAAAAAATAGAGGGGTATTTATAAAAAATATAAAAGTATGGTTTTTTTTTTCCTTTGGAGAGGCAATTAGGATTAAGTGACTTGCCTAGGTCATACAGTTAGGAAATGTTAAGTGTCTGAGGCCTGAATTTGAACTCAGGTCCTCCTCACTCCAAGATAGGTGCTCTATCAGTCATTTAGCTGCTCCTAAAAATATATATTTTTTAATTTAGTGAAGTTATAAGAGATGACAAACAGGATGCTTTCAGAAAAACTTGAAAAGTCTAACATGAGCTGATGCAAATTGTAAATGAACCAAGTTAATAGCAATATTATAAGATGATCACTTGTGAATGACTTTAGCTATTCTCAATAATACAATGATTCAAAATGATTCTGAAGGGATTTATGATAAAAACATGCTATCCATTCCCAAGAAAGAACTGTTGGCGTCTGAATACAGATTAAAACATTCTTTTTTTAACTTTATTTTTTGAGGCTTTTTTAATCTGTCTTTTTTTCCCACATAGTTATTGTGGAAATGTTTTGCATGACAACACATGTCTAACCTGTATCAATTTACTTTCCTTCTCAAGGTGAGTGGAGAGTAGGGAAGGAGGAAGTGAAAAAATTTAAAACTAAAATTTTAAAAAACAAATGTTAAGGCCCCTCCCCCAAAGAAAGCAGCCTCCATTCAAGGGGTTTTTTTTCCTTCTGTTTCTTTGATAGTTTGTCTTTGATAAATAGACAGAATGAGCAAGAAACTGAAAAAGAATTTAACCCTGGACAGCTTTTATACAGATAAAGAGCAGACTCCAAACCCTGAGGAGACTAAAAACAAACAGTCCCCAGGTGAATCCCCGAAGGAGGAGACCTTATGTCCCTCAGCACAGATGAATCTCATGGAGGAAATTAAAAAGGCTCTCACAAGGGAGCTAGAAGAAAAATGGGAAAAGGAGAGGGAGGCTCTGCAAAAGGAGAGGGAGGCTTGGCAAAAGAGCCTGGAGAAGTCAGTTAAAGAGAGAGTGGATAAAGAAACCAAATCCTTGAAAAATAGGATTAGTGAACTGGAAACAGAAAACAGCTCTCTAAAAAACAAAATTGGCGAAATGGAAAAAAATTCCACAGAACAAAAGAACTCAATTGGACAATTAGAAAAAGATCTTAAAAAAGTGAGTGAAGAAAATACCTCACTGAAAATCAGGGTCGAACAATTGGAATTGAATGACTCGAGGAGACAAGAAGAATCAGTCAAGCAAATCCAAAAAAATCAAACAATGGAAAAGGATGTGAAATACCTTCTGGGGAAGACAACAGACCTGGAAAACAGATCCAGGAGACAACCTGAGAATCATCGGACTTCCAGAAAAGTATGATGATAAAAAAAGCCTGAACACTATCTTCCAGGAAATTATCAAAGAGAACTGCCCAGAAGTCATAGAAACAGAAGGTAAAATAGACATTGAAAGAATTCATCGATCCCCTACTGAAAGGGATCCTAAAATCAAAACACCCAGGAATATAGTGGCCAAATGCCAGAACCCTCAGGCAAAGGAAAAAATACTGCAAGCGGCTAGAAAAACCCAATTCAAGTATCAAGGAGCCACAATAAGGATCACCCAGGATCTGGCAGCATCCACATTAAAGGATCGAAGGGCCTGGAATATGATATTCCGAAAGGCTAAGGAACTTGGTATGCAACCAAAAATAACTTACCCAGCGAGATTGAGCATCTTTTTCCAGGGAAGAAGATGGACATTCAACGAAATAAGCGAATTTCATCTATTTCTGATGAAAAAGCCAGAACTTAACAAAAAATTTGATCTACAAGCACAGAACTCAAGAGAAATCTAAAAAGGTAAAGATTAATCTTGGGAACTATATTTCGGCTGTAAAGATGTATAAAGAATACATGTATACCTTGTTCTAGAAACTAGTTGTGGAAAGGACATTGTACTAGAAAAAAGGGAAAGTGGGGGTACTACATTTCATGAAGAGGCAAAGAAAACCTAGTATATCTGAGAGAAAGAATGGAGAGGAATGAAAATAGTGAGTATTTTACTGCTTTCAGAATTGGCATTAAGAGAAGAATTTTAGACATATTCAATCTATGGTGAAACTTCTCCCACCTCATTGAAAAGTGAGAAGGGAAAAGTGAAAAAGGAAGGAATAAGCTAAGTGGAAGGGAATACGGTAACTGGGAGGGAAAGGGGCAAGTTGGGGGGGGGGAACTCTAAGGGGGGGAGGGATACTGAAAAAGGGAGGGCTGTGAGAAGCAAGGGGAGCTCACAAGCTTAATACTGGGAAGGGGGGTAAGGGAGGGGGTAAGGGAGTAAGAAGGGAGAAAAGCATAAACCGGGGTTAACAAGATGGCAAGTAATACAGAATTGGTCATTTTAACCATAAATGTGAACGGGGTAAACTCCTCTATAAAGAGGAAGCGGTTAGCAGAATGGATTAAAAGCCAGAATCCTACAATATGTTGTATACAGGAAACACACCTGAAGCGGGGTGATACATGCAGGTTAAAGGTAAAAGGTTGGAGCAAAATCTACTATGCTTCAGGTGAAGCCAAAAAAGCAGGGGTAGCCATCCTGATCTCAGATCAAGCTAAAGCAAAAATTGATCTAATCAAAAGAGATAAGGAAGGGCACTATATCTTGCTAAAGGGTAGAATGAATAATGAAGAAGTATCTATATTAAATATATATGCACCAAGTAGTGTAGCATCTAAATTCCTAAAAGAGAAATTAAGAGAGCTGCAAGAAGAAATAGACAGTAAAACTATAATAGTGGGAGATCTCAACCTTGCACTCTCAGAATTAGATAAATCAAACCACAAAATAAATAAGAAAGAAGTCAAAGAGATAAATAGAATACTAGAAAAATTAGATATGATAGATCTCTGGAGAAAATGTAATGGGGACAGAAAGGAGTACACCTTCTTTTCAGCAGTTCATGGAACTTATACAAAAATTGATCATATATTAGGACATAAAAACCTCAAACTCAAATGCAGTAAGGCAGAAATAGTGAATGCATCCTTTTCAGACCATGATGCATTGAAAATTACATTCAATAAAAAGCCACAGGAAAGTAGACCAAAAAATAATTGGAAACTAAATAATCTCATACTAAAGAATGATTGGGTGAAACAGCAAATTATAGACATAATTAATAACTTCATCCAAGAAAATGATAATAATGAGACATCATACCAAAATGTATGGGATGCAGCCAAAGCGGTAATAAGGGGAAATCTCATATCTCTAGAGGCCTATTTGTATAAAATAGAGAAAGAGAAGGTCAATGAATTGGGCTTGCAACTAAAAATGCTAGAAAAGGAACAAATTAAAAACCCCCAATCAAACACTAAACTTGAAATTCAAAAAATAAAAGGAGAGATCAATAAAATTGAAAGTAAAAAAACTATTGAATTGATTAATAAAACTAAGAGTTGGTTCTATGAAAAAACCAACAAAATAGACAAACCCTTAGTAAATCTGATTAAAAAAAAGGAAAGAGGAAAATCAAATTGTTAGTCTTAAAAATGAAAAGGGAGAACTCACCACTAACGAAGAGGAAATTAGAGCAATAATTAGGAGTTACTTTGCCCAACTTTACGCCAATAAATTCGACAACTTAAATGAAATAGAAGAATACCTCCAAAAATATAGCTTACCTAAACTAACAGAGGAAGAAGTAAATATCCTAAACACTCCTATCTCAGAAAAAGAAATAGAACAAACTATCAATCAACTCCCTAAGAAAAAAACCCCAGGACCAGATGGATTTACATCTGAATTCTATCAAACATTTAAAGATCAATTAACTCCAATGCTAAATAAACTATTTGAAGAAGTAGGGATTGAAGGAGTCCTACCAAACTCCTTTTATGACACAGATATGGTACTGATACCTAAACCAGGTAGGCTGAAAACAGAGAAAGAAAATTATAGACCAATCTCCCTAATGAATATTGATGCTAAAATCTTAAATAAAATATTAGCAAAAAGATTACAGAAAATCATCCCCAGGATAATACACTATGACCAAGTAGGATTTATACCAGGAATGCAGGGCTGGTTCAATATTAGGAAAACTATTAACATAATTGACTATATCAACAACCAACCAAACAAAAACCATATGATCATTTCAATAGATGCAGAAAAAGCATTTGATAAAATCCAACAGCCATTCCTAATAAAAACACTTGAGAGCATAGGAATAAAAGGACTTTTCCTTAAAATAGTTAGGAGCATATATTTTAAACCTTCAGTAAGCATCATATGCAATGGGGAAAAACTGGAACCTTTCCCGGTAAGATCTGGAGTGAAGCAAGGTTGCCCACTATCACCATTATTATTCAATATTGTATTAGAAACACTGGCCTCTGCAATAAGAGTCGAGAAAGAGATTAAAGGAATTAGAGTAGGCAATGAGGAAACCAAACTATCACTCTTTGCAGATGATATGATGGTATACCTAGAAAACCCCAGAGATTCTACTAAAAAGCTATTAGAAATAATTCATAATTTTAGCAAAGTAGCAGGATACAAAATAAATCCCCATAAATCCTCAGCATTCTTATACACCACCAACAAAATCCAAGAGCAAGAGATACAAAGAGAAATTCCATTCAAAATAACTGTTGATAGCATAAAATATTTGGGAATCTACCTACCAAAGGAAAGTCAGGAATTATATGAGCAAAATTACAAAAAAGTTTTCACACAAATAAAGTCAGACTTAAATAATTGGAAAAATATTAAGTGCTCTTGGATAGGCCGAGCAAATATAATAAAGATGACAATACTCCCTAAACTAATCTATTTATTTAGTGCTATACCAATCAGACTTCCAAGAAAATATTTTAATGATTTAGAAAAAATAACAACAAAATTCATATGGAACAATAAAAAGTCGAGAATCTCAAGGGAATTAATGAAAAAAAAATCAAATGAAGGTGGTCTAGCTGTACCTGATCTAAAATTATATTATAAAGCAGCAGTCACCAAAACCATCTGGTATTGGCTTAGAAATAGATTAGTTGATCAGTGGAAAAGGTTAGGTTCACAAGACAGAATAGTCAACTATAGCAATCTAGTGTTTGACAAACCCAAAGATTCTAAATTTTGGGATAAGATTTCATTATTTGATAAAAACTGCTGGGATAACTGGAAATTAGTATGGCAGAAATTAGGCAAGGACCCACACTTAACACCACATACCAAGATAAGATCAAAATGGGTCCATGACCTAGGCATAAAGAACGAGATTATAAATAAATTAGAGGAACATAGGATAGTTTATCTCTCAGACTTGTGGAGGAGAAAGAAATTTGTGACCAAAGATGAACTAGAGACCATTACCAATCACAAAATAGAAAATTTTGATTACATCAAATTAAAAAGCCTTTGTACAAACAGAACGAATGCAAACAAGATTAGTAGGGAAGTAACTAACTGGGAAAACATCTTTACAATTAAAGGTTCTGATAAAGGCCTCATTTCCAAAATATATAGAGAACTGACTCAAATTTATAAAAAATCAAGCCATTCTCCAATTGATAAATGGTCAAAGGATATGAACAGACAATTTTCAGATGAAGAAATTGAAACTATTACCACTCACATGAAAGAGTGTTCCAAATCACTATTGATCAGAGAAATGCAAATTAAGACAACTCTGAGATATCACTACACTCCTGTCAGATTGGCTAAGATGACAGGAAAAAACAATGATGAATGTTGGAGGGGATGCGGGAAAACGGGGACATTGATGCATTGTTGGTGGAGTTGTGAACGAATCCAGCCATTCTGGAGAGCGATCTGGAATTATGCCCAAAAAGTTATCAAACTGTGCATACCCTTTGATCCAACAGTGTTTCTATTGGGCTTATACCCCAAAGAGATACTAAAAAAGGGAAGGGGACCTGTATGTGCCAAAATGTTTGTAGCAGCCCTGTTTGTAGTGGCTAGAAACTGGAAAATGAATGGATGCCCATCAATTGGAGAATGGCTGGGTAAATTGTGGTATATGAATGTTATGGAATATTATTGCTCTGTAAGGAATGACCAGCAGGATGAATACAGAGAGGCTTGGAGAGACCTACATGGACTGATGCTAAGTGAGATGAGCAGAACCAGGAGATCATTATACACTTCGACAACGATATTGTATGAGGATGTATTTTGATGGAAGTGGATTTCTCTGACAAAGAGACTTAACTGAGTTTCATTGGAGAAATGATGGACAGAAACAGCTACACCCAAAGAAGGAATACTGGGAAATGAATGTAAACTATTTGCATTTTTGATTTTCTTCCCGAGTTATTTTTACCTTCTGAATCCAATTCTCCCTGTGCAACAAGAGAACTGTTTGGTTCTGCAAATATGTATTGTATCTAGGATATACTGCAACATGTTTAGCATATATAGGACTGCTTGCCATCCTGGGGGGGGGGGGGAGGAGGGAGGGAGGGGAAAAAACGAAACATAAGTGATTGCAAGGGATAATGTCGTGTAGAAATTATCCTGGCATGGATTCTGTCAATGCGAAGTTATTATTAAATAAAATAAAATTTATTATAAAAAAAAAACAAATGTTAAGAATTGCGTTGTGTTTTTTTTTTCTTTGTAACTGAGAGAAAATAAAATACCAAATAAATTTAATTGAAGAAATTGGATAGGAAAAAGTTTTTTTTTTTTTAAAATTCACAGAACAGGTCCAGAAGGGAGCACAGATAAGCAGGGTGATTTTGAAAATAATGAGAGGTTGTTAGGTGGTGCTGAGGGTAGAGCACTGGCCCTGGAATCAAAAGGAGCTGAATTCAAATGTAACTTCAGACATTTCCATTCTCATAGAATTGTTATAACATAATGTTCTTTCTAGTCTCACTCTAACCTAAAGCTTCCCAAACTGGGTTGCGAACCCCATATGGGGATCGTGAAAAATTTGACAACAGTAAAAGTTTTCTGAATGCTTTACATCCCTCAGTATCAAATATTCTGTCAAGATTTAATTCTTTATATAAAAATAAACAAGCACATCCATCTCATAAGTATGAAAATTTGTTTTCATCTATAATAAATTATATGTATGCCAAATAATTGTTTTAAAATAAATTTCTCAATAATCAGTAAATGTTTGATTTGTATACTTTTTAATATACCTATATACTCAGAGTCACATAAAAATTTCTCTGGTGAAAAAATATCACAGGTGGAAAAAGAAGAAGCCTGGCTCTAACCCATGGTTGCAAGAACAATGCTACACTTGTGTCTCCCTCTAAGAGGACTGATACTTCCCCCTCAGCTCTGAAGTTATCTCAATTTTCTGACAGCTGCGATGAAGTAGAATTAGTGCAATGAATAGAGGTCAGCTGTCAGTCAGTCAGTCAAAAATCCCATTTATTAAGTGCCCACTATGTGCCAATCACTGGGGATACAAAGAAAGCTGTGTCTTAGGAAGTCACTGAAACACAATCAGAGTTTGAGAAGTGGAAGGGTCCTCAGCACCTATCTATTACCTAAGCAAAATGAATCCCTATCATGACATTGTCTGTCCTTTTTCTCGAAGAGGATCAATGATAATGTAATGTCTTGCCTTCTCTGTGAATTAAAATAAGGCAAAGCTGCACAAAGTCATCAATGCTATTTTCTTCCAGAGTTATGGACATGTCCAACAAATAATCATCCAGTCTTTGCTTGAAGACTCCAAGGATGGAGAATCTACTACCAGCTGCTGAAGCATCCCATTTCATGTGGGAACAGCTTCTCCTAAGGAAGTTATTCTGTTTTGTTTCCCCCTATTGAGCTTCAGTTGGCCACTTTTCAGCTTCTACCCATTGATCCAAGTTCTGCCCTCTGGGGTCAAGTAGAATAAGCTCGATCCCTCTTTCATATAACAGCCTTACAGATACTTGAAGACAGTTACATGTCTTTTTTTAAGCTTCTCTTTTTCAGGCAAAATATCCCTGATTCCTTCAACCCCTTGACTGAGAGAAAATAACATACGGTCCTAAGTTAGTTAAGCAGGTTCCAAGATCTCCATATGACCCATGGTGTCTGTTAATGAGTTGGTTGGTCTGCCTTTCCCTATCTCCTGTCATATTCCATTCTCCTAGGAGTAGAACCAAACATAGGCCCTTGCCCTCCCTCTTCCAAGTTTTCCCTTCATTTTCTACTTTAGTAGATCATAGGCATGGAATTATCTCCCAGGAAAGCACTCCTGGAGGAAGAATAAAAAAGCAATCTCAGCAGGAGCAAGAATTTAAAATGAACCGATACTAACAAAGAGGTTGGGGCTTTCTCCTCTTTACTGTTAGGAATGATAACTGTCTCCAGCTAGATAGTGCAGTGGGTAGGGTGCTAGCCTAGAGATAGGAAGGCCTGAGTTTAAATCCAACCACAGATACTTCCCTGCTGTGTGACCCTGAATTAGTTATCTAACCTCTATCTGCCTCAGTTTCCTCAATCCTAAAATGAGAATAATATCAGCACCAACTTCTTTTTTTGTTGCTAGGGTCAAATGAAATTATATTTCTAAAAATTAGGTACCATATTAACATTTGTTTATTCTCTTTCCCATTCCCAATAGGGGCTGTAAGAGCCAGAGTTCTATCCTTATGGGACTATTGTGTATTTTATTTTGTTTTGTTTTTACATTAAACTAAAATTTTCAAATTTATTTTAAGATATGTTACTTTACAAATCACGTTGGGAGAGAGAAATCAGAACAAAAAAGAAAAACCAGGGGAGAGAAGGAAAAAAAAAGAAAAAAGAAGCGAACATAGCATACGTTGATTTATACTCAATCTCCATAATTCTTTTTCTGGATGCAGATAGGATTTTCTATTGGGATTGCTTTGGATCACTGAAGTACTGAGAAGAATCAAATCTTTCATAGTTGATCATTGTACATTTTTGCTGTTATTGTATATAATGTATTTCTGGTTCTGCTTGTTTCACTCAACATCAGTTCATGTAAACCTTTCCAGGCCTTTCTAAAATCAGCTTTTTCATAATTTTTATAGAAAAAATATTTCATTACCTTCATATACTACAGTTTACTCAGCTATTTCCCAAATGATGAGCTCCTACTCATTTTCCAATTCTTTGCTACCATAAAAAGAGCTGCTACAAACATTTTGCACATATGGGTCCTTTTCCTTCCTCTATGACTTCCTTGGGATACAGACCCACTGCTGGATCAAAGGGTATGCAGTTTTATGGCCCTTGGGCATAGTTCCAGATTTCTCCAGAATGGCTAGATCATTTAACAACTTCACTAACAATGCATTAGTATCCCAGTTTTCCCACATCCCTTTCACCAGTTATCATTCTCTTTTCCTGTCATTTTAGCCAATCTGAGAAGTATGAGGTGGTACCTCGGAATTGTTTTCATTTGTATTTCTCTAATCAATAATGATTAAGAGCATTTTTCATATGACTATGGATAGCTTTAATTTCATCATCTGAAAATTTTCTGTTCATATAATTTGACCACTTATCAATTGGAGAATGACTTGTATTCTTATAAATTTGACACAGTTCTTTATATATTTTAGAATTGTGACCTTTATCAGAAACACTGGCTACAAAGATTTTTTCCAGCTTTGTACTTTCCTTTTAATCTTGTTTCTGTTGCTTTTCTTTGCACAAAACTTTTTTAATTTAATGTAATCAATATTTAGAATTTTTAAATATTCTTTTGATTCTGAAATCACATTACAATCTGCTTGGCCACTCTACCCTAAGGACTTCTGGGGTCTTTCCATCTGATGGGCAACTGAAACCTCAAAGTGCTGTCTTCCCTTTAGTAGTCCCTGAGAGCAGGTATTGTCTTGCTTTCCTATATGTATCACTAGCAATTATACTAGTGCTCTGCACATAAGAAACATTGAATAAATGCTTTTCAATCATTCTGCTCATTTTATTATTGTTGTTCAGCCATTTTTTAGTTGTCTGACTCTGTGACCCTATTTGGGGCTTTCTTGTTAGAGACACTGGAGAGATTTGACACTTCTTTCTCCAGATTATTTACAGATGAGGAAACTGAGGCAAAAAGGGTGAAGTGACTTGCACAGGTTCCCACAGCTATTAAGCATCTGAGACTGGATTTGAACTCATGACTATAGACCTGGTGCTCTATCTTATTGCACCACCATGCTGCCAATTATTTAATTCTATACAAGATCATTTATGTCTTCCCATGTTTCTCTGAGTTTCTCATACTTATGCTCTCCTTTACAGTAGCACTTCATTATAGGACCATAGATCTAAAGTTGGAATGACCATCTGTTCCAACCTTTCTCCTCTTTCTAATTTGTGGATGAGGAAACAGAAACTAGGGAAATTAAATTTCTTTCCCAGTGTCACACAGGCAGTAAGTGTCAGAGGTGAGATTTGAACCTAGATCCTTTGACTCTTAATGTTATTCTAGTGTAGCTCCATTATCATCATATGCTTTGTCTTTAAAAATTAGCATTTATGAGGTCTGACAATAGCATGTTCTAGAGGCTAGTCCCAGAATGAAGGTCATGGGAATTCACGGGATTGCAAGGTGTAGAATAACAGGGACCTTTGAGATCATCTGGTTCAAATTCCCTCACTTTCCAAGGGAGAAAAATGAGGCTCACAAAGAATAATTTGCCCATCGAAGGCACATGGTAGAACTAGGTTTTGAACCCAGATCTTTGTATGTTCTACAGGCAATTCTTTCTTTTTTCTAATACATTATGGTACAACCAAAACATGGCCTTGTCAATCAATGATACCTCCTTCCTTCTGAAGGAGAGGAGGAGGATTGCTAAGAAAGAATACTGTATACATTGTTGTACACTCCCCCAAGTCAGGCTTCTTGCTTAGACTTTTGTAATACCTCCTTAATTGGTCTCCCTGACTCCAGTCTTTCCCTGTTCGAATCCATCCTCCCACAGCTGCCAAAGTGATTTTCCTAGAGTACCTATATATCTCTTCTCTTTTACTTCAGCCCACCCCTACTCAATAAATTCCAATATCTCCCTATTATTCCCAGAATCAAATGGAAACATTTCTGCCCAGTATTAAAACTCCGCACAAACCTTACCTTTCCAGGCTTCTTACATCTTTCTCAGGCTGCACCGGCTATTTGTGGTCCAGCTATCCTAGCTTACTTGTTGGTCCTCAAACTTGATGCTCCCTCTTCTATTTCTATGATTATGCACTAGCTGTCCAGAATATCTGCAATGCTCTTCCTTTACACCTTCAGCTCTTGGAATCTTTGG
Source organism: Antechinus flavipes (assembly GCF_016432865.1). Lineage (NCBI taxonomy): Eukaryota > Metazoa > Chordata > Mammalia > Dasyuromorphia > Dasyuridae > Antechinus > Antechinus flavipes. The sequence continues at coordinate 58,874,827 of NC_067399.1, forward strand.
CTTTCTTTAGACATCAGTTCAAGCATTCAAGCATCACCTTCTGTAGAAGACATGTCCTTGTCCCTCTAGCTGCTACGTACATCTCTCTCTCTATCCCTCTCTCTGTCTCTCTTTCCCTTTGTCCCTCTCCCTCCCCTCTTTTATTTCTGTTTCTGTTTCTATCAATCTTCTGTCTCTTTTGTTCTCTCTTCCCTTCCCTTTCTCTTCCCTCTCCTCTCTTCCATTCCTTTCCCTTCTCTTCCCTTCCCTTTCACCCCCTTTTCTCCTTTCCTCTCCTTTCCTTTCTTCTCCTCCCCTCCCCTTTCCTCTTCTCCTGTCCCCTTCCTTCCTCTCTCCTTTGTCTCTGTCTGTTTCTCTGTCTTTCTCTCTATCCCTTTCTCTTTGTCTCAGTCTCTCTCTTCCCCCTCTATCCCTCCCTTTTCTCCCTATCTATTAATTCCTTCCCTACTGTCTCCAAATATTCCCAAGTCTCCCATCCTCAAAACTAAAAAAAAATCCACTTTCACTAGACCAAATCTCATTCTCTTTTTCTGTCTTTGCTTCTTTCTCATCTGAAATCCTAAAAAAAGTTGTCTGCATATATTGTCTTTGTTTTCTCTTCTCTCACTCACTTCTCAATCCCTTTCAATGTGGCTTCTGACTTTATCACTGGACTGAAACTTTTCTCTCCAAAACTACCAACAATCTCTATTTAATTTTTTTAAATTTTCAAGTAACAAGTATTTTAATTCTTGTTTTCCCTTTTTCTCCTTATTAAGCAATTAATTTTAAAGATTCTAAAAATATTTTTAAAAAAATATATATATCTCCATGTCAGCAAATAAATTCCCATTTCTTCCTGTTGGAAAATACATATCTATACTTAAAATTTATCACCCCTCTGTCTGGAGATGAATTGTATCTTTCATTATTATTCTTTTTGGACCCAGTCCTTCAAAGTTTTTTTCTCTATAATGTGTAAAAGTATAATTCTCTATAATATGTAATGTGTAAATTGTTCTCCAATGTTTGCTCACTTTACTCTGCAGCAGTCCTTTGAGGCCTTCCCACTTTTCTCTGAAATGTCATTAATTTTTTAATCACACTATAATATTCCATTACATTTACATAACTCATTTAGCCATTCCCCAATAGGAGGAGAGCTCCTTCTTTTCAAATATAGGACTACAATGAAGAGTTGCTATAAATATTTTGGCAGCTAAATGGTATACTGGATAGAGCACTTAACTGGGCTTAAGAAGAGCAGAATACAAATCCTTCCTAGATGTGTGTCCCTAAGTCACTTAATTTCTGTCTGCCTCAGTTTCCCCATAAAAGTGGTGGTAATAATAATAATTTTGGCAAATTTCTGGACATAATTCCAAACTCTTTTCCTGAATGGCTGGACCAATTTCATGGCTTCAATGACAATGCATTACTGTACTTGTTTTTCCACAGCCCCTCCAACATTTATGATTTTCCTCTTTTGTTGTCTTTACTAGTCTGATAGTTTGTGAAGTAGACCTCAAAGTTATAATTATCAGTGATTTAGAGTATTTTTTCATATAATTGCTGATAGCTTGTATTTCTCCTTTGAAAAACTACCTGTTTATATTCTTTGACCATTTTTTTTATATTGGGAATGACATCAATTTAAATCAGTTCCTTATTTAGTGTATAAATAAGACCTTTATCAGAAAAATTTATTGTGAATATTTTCCCCAATTCTTTGTTTTCTTTCTAATTTTTACATTACTTTAGGTCTGTTTGTGTGAATTTTTTAAAATTTTGAATAACCAAAATCATTCATTTTGTCTTGTATGAATCTTTTTATAACTTATTTAGCTATGAACTCTTACCCATCCATACATCTGTAAGGCAATTTCTTCTTTACTCCTCTAGTTTAATTTTTTATATCTTGGTTATATATTCATTTGAAGCTTATCTTGTTGGTCAATTTCTGCTAAACTCTTGTCCAGTTTTCCATCAGTTTTTATCAGGCTGAATCTTTCTTCGAGTAACTGGGTTCTTTTTATTCAAATTCTTTTCATTGTCAAATCTAATGGTCTTTTCTCAATCATCCTTCTTGATCTTTCTGTTCCATTTTACATTGTTGAACACCCTCTTCTCCTGGATGAGCCCCTTTCCTCTCTTGACTTTTATATGATTGCTTCCTGGTTCTTTTCTTACCTAAGCATTCCTTCTACTTGCTGGTTCATGGCTCATTTAAAGTGCCTTTTTGATGTTCTGTTTCTTTATATTTCTCTCTATTTACACCTTTTTTGGGTGATTTCATTAGTTCCAATGGGTTTAGTTATTATCTCAATGCTGATGACTTTCAGATTTATATATCCAGATCCAGCCTGAGTTTTAATTCCACATCACCAGCTGCTTATTGGGCATTTCAAACTAACTGTACAGGAGGAATCTCAATCTTAATATATCTAAAAAATTCTTCTCTCCTTATTACCTTCAACTTGACCCCTCTTCTAATTTTCCCCATCTCTTTAAAAAATGTAGCCATTACCTGGGTGAAGTGACTTGCAATGATCACAAAGGTAATAAATGTCTGAGGCCAGATTTGAATTCAGGAAGAGGAGAAAGTTTTCTTACTGAAGAACCAGAACTTATCCACTGAACCACCTCGTCTAAATAATAGCTTTTAGTAAATCATGCTTTTTGCTATTTAATTAATTAATGGTTTTCAGGCAAAATAGTTGAGATATTTCTGGGAAGATAGTATCTTATGGACCTTTCCAAATATTTTATTCTAAGTTAATAAATTAGACTAGTTTAATGATTAAAAACAAATTTTTAAAAATGCAGCCATTTTTCCACTTTCCAGCACTACTCTTTTTCCAGTCTCCTAGATTCAAAGGATTGACTTTGTTATCCTTCATTTCTTCCTCTTCTTTTCCCCATATAACCCATCAATTACTAAATCTTTCACTTCCTACCTCTTCAACACCTTTCTTGCTAAGCTAACTCTCCATTTACAGAATTTTCATTTTAGTTTTGTCCATTATCACTTACAAAATAGTTTATTGCAACAGCTCAGCTCTCCCCACTTCAGTTCATTCCCCATATTGTTGTCAAAGTGATTTATTTTCCTTAAATGCAGACCTGGTCTATGCAGTCAACTTCAGTGGCTCCTTATTACCTTGAGAATCAAATTCAAATTATGTTTAACTTTTAAAGCACTGAACAACTGACTTCCAACTATCTTGCCTTGTTGAACAGTCTTCTCCCTCCTGAACTCTGAGATCCAGCCAAACCGACTTCTCTGTTTTTCTTTCTGTTTTTTGACATCACATTCCAACTCTTTTTAATACTTTGAACATTCTCCTTTCTCATCTCTACTTCAAAGAGTTCCAAACTTCCAATCTTGATGTGGCTCAAGAACAACCTTTTGCATGAAGCCTTCTTTAATGTCTCCCCTTCCTTCCCAACTGCTAGTTCATTCTCTTTCAAACTATCTTGCATTTTACTACTTTATATTTATTTCTTTATGTTTATTCTGTATATGATAATGTATTTCCTTATTATCTCCTTTGTTAGAATGTAAGCTTCTTGCAAGTGGGGATTGTTTCATTTACTGTATGTGTTTCTCCAGCCCCTAGTGTGATATCTGCCATACAAGAAATGCTTAATAAATGTTTGTTGAGAATGGTTGAATAAGTTATGGTATATTAATGTAATGAAATATTATTTCTCTATAAGAAATGATGAACAGGTTGATTTCAGAAAAACCCAAAAAGACTTACATGAATTGATGCTAAGCAAAGTGAGAAGAACCAAGACAACACTGTACACAGCAACAAGATTGTGTGATGATCTACTGTGATGGAATTTGCTCTTTTTTTTAACAGTGAGGTGGTTCAAGACAACTCCAATAGACTTGTGATAGAAAGAGATGGGGATGAGCCATCCCCATCCATAGAGAGAACTGTGGAGACTGAATATCAATCAAAGTATAATAATTTCACCTTTATAATGTGGTGTGGTGTATTTGCTTATTTTTTCCTTTCTTGTGTTTTTCCCCCTTTTGATCTGATTTTTCTTGTGCAACATGCCAAATATGAAAAATATATTTAGAAGAATTGCACATGTTTAACCCATAGTGGATTGCTTGCTATCTAGTGGAGGGCCTGGAGAGGGAGGGAGGTTGTGGGGGGAGAGAGACAGAAAATTTTGGAACACAAGATTTTGCAAAACTGAATGCTGAAAGCTATCTTTGCATGTATTTGGAAAAATTATAAAAATAAATGCATGTTGGTGAATTGATTCATTCATTCATTCTTGGGATGAGCAGGAAATAACTATAGATGTGAAGACAAAAGAGCAACTTAACAAGTTAATATAAAAAAATAAGATAGTGTTTTTGTCATAGACCTTTTGAATCAGTCCTCAAGCCTGACAAAACTTAATAGAATCTTTATTATAAGTCAATAATGATCCAGATAAATTGCAAAGAAATGTGAAGAAAGCAATCAAGATACATTAAGACAACCACTGCCAATCCCAAAGGACCAGGTCAAGTATGCCAAGGAAAACAGTGAAGCCTTCAAAAGTCAAAAAGACTAGATTTGTACCAGGTCTAGATCTGGTCTCTGAGCTGGGGAGGCAGCTGAGTCCATAAAACATAGGATGGTGAACAGAGCACTTCAACGAGGATCAATTCTGCCACACTTGATGTGTGATCTTGGACCAACCATACCCATTTAAAGCCTAGATTTGAATACCCACAAAGTAATGTGGCTGGACTCAAATCATAAGATATAGACCTGGAGAGAATCTTAGAGGTTACCTAGTCCTACTCTTCCATTTTTCAGAGCAGGAAACTCAGGTACCAAATGAGAGGAAGTGAATTAAGTTCTTAGATTTAAAACTAAAAGGAACTATGGAAGCCTTTTAGTCCTACCCCCTCATTTTACAGAGGAAGGAAATGCAGTCCACAGAGAAGTGGTTTAGGACCTTAGACTTCTAGTTAGGTCCCCCTTTCTTTTAGGATTCTAACATCTCCCTTGAGTTATCACCTTGTTTCAAGTTGAATTAACTCTAGGATTCCAACAGTGAGGAGAGATTCTTAAGGATAAGGAGTTGGATTGATTTTCAAAGGAACTTTCATAGAACCCCTTTCCAAAAGGATCTTTGAAGTCAAAACTATTTTCATAGTAATATTAATGTTTTCATTTGTAATATGGAAAGTATTAATAGATATTACTTATATAAGCAAAAGTTCTTTAAAGGAGGACTCCATAATTTTAAAGAATATAAAAGGGTCCTGAGACCAAAAATATATGAGAACATCTGATCTAATTCAACCCCTTCATTGTACAAAGAAAAAACCCTGAGACCTAGAGAATTTGAGTGATTTGGTCAGAATCACATCAGCTCATAGAGCCAAAAGGTCAGTTCTGTTCCTCTGATTCCAAACCCAATACACCTTTCACTGGCTCCCGTGCCCAAGGTCACACAGCTAGTAAATAGAGCTAGGAATGTTACTGGTAGCATTTGTCTCATACAGAAAATATCAAGATGAACAACTCCTATGAGAAAGCTCTCCAACCTTAGAGATATATAGCCAGTCACTGTGACCTTATCTCACCAAAGAGAGAGCAATGATTTATGTATGAGCAAATCTAGGTTTGAATCCTAGAGGTATGCGGTCTATCACTGTGACCTTATGCTAGGCAAAGTTAACAAACTTTGTTTGGAGTTAGAAAATCTGAGTCTGAATATTGTGTCTGCTCTTTCTTCCATAACCAAACTATTTTTTTCTTTCTGAGCCTTAGTTTTCTCCTATTTACCCCTAAAGTGAAGAGTTAACTAGAATAGGATATTTCTATTTTTAAAGAATGTCTCATCTTATTTTTCTCAATTACATGTAAAAACAATATTTAACTTATTTTGTTTTTATAATTTTTGAGTTCCAATTTCTCTCTCTCCTTTCCTTCCTCCTTCCTTGAGAAGGCAAGTACTATGATATAGATTCTCCATGTGCAATAATGCAAAACATATTTCCATATTAGCCATATAGCAAAAGAGAACATAGACCAAAAACTTAAGAAAAATAAAATCAAAAAAGTATCTTTTAATTAGCATTTAGACTCCATCAATTCTTTCTTTGGAGATGGATAACATTTTTTTATCGTGGGTCTTTTGAAAGTGTCTTGGATCATTGTGTTGTTGAGAATAGCTAAATCATTCATACCTGATCACAGTACAATATTGCTACTACTGTGTATGATGACCTCCTGGTTCTGCTCATTTTATTTTGCATCAGTTCATATATATTTTCCCAGGTTAAAAAAAATTAATCTGCTTGTTATTCTGACTTTCATAAGGGCAGAATTGGATCACAAATGGAAAGCTTGGAATTAGGGATATTTTCCCTATATATAGGGACTTTTTTATATATATAAAATTCCACCTATATTAGAAAATAATTTATACTGAACCTAGAAAGCAAATATAGAAAGTTTAAAGGGACACTCAGTGGTAATCTAATTTGCCTTCTATGATTTTTAGTTAAGTTTTATAGTTCCAAAAGACTCAATCAGACAAATAAATTTTTATTCTGTTCTTCAAAAAATCCAACCTGCTCATCTTTTCTTATAGCACAATAGTATTATATCACAATCATATACCACAATTTGTTCAGCCATTGCTCAATTGATGGCATCCCTTCAATTTCCAATTCTTTGACAACACAAAAAGAGTTGTTATAAATACTTTTGTACATGTAAGACTTAGTTTTTCTTTGATTTCTTAGGGATATAAACTTAGAGGTATTTGGGTCAAAAAGTATGCACAGTTTTCTAGTTCTTTGGGGAATTACTCTTACTTATGGGGAATTACTTCTCAAGGCAATTCTAATAGACTTCGAATAGAAAGTGCCATCCACAGCCAGAGAGAGAATGATGGAGACTGAATGTGTATCAAAGCATAGTATTTACACCGTTTTTGTTTCTTTCTTTCTTTCTTTCTCATGTTTTTTTTTAATCACTTTTGGTTTGATTTTTCTTGCACAACATGACAAAAATGGAAATATGTTTACAAGGATTGTGCATATTTAATCTGTATCAGATTGCTTTCTGTCTTCAGGGAGGTAAAGGAGGGAGGGAGAAAAAATTGGAACACAGAGTCTTACAAAAATGAATGTTGAAAACTATCTTTACATGCATTTGGAAAAATAAAAAACAATTAAAAAAAGAAATACAGTTATCAAAATAATTTTTTAAAAATAGGTTCATGGACTCCAGATTAAGTTTAATCCCTGGATTCTATGATCTCTAAGGTTGCTTTCAGCTTGAATGTATTGTGATCTACTTTGTTAGACTCAAATATTTTTTCTTATGATTGTTTGAGACACTTTACTTCCTGGACACTATGTTTGGACCTGACCATTCCTTCCTGGTTCTTGCATATTATATTGTCACTAATAAGCTTATGATCAAATTATAAGGAACCTCAGTGTTGCTGACTCATTCAAGTGGTCAGTTGGGACTCCTAGGTTTCTGGCTATTGTGTTTGTAATTTTTTGTCCTATTTGTAGAGCTTGTTGCTAACCATAAAAGAAAATTCAGTTGATCTGGCATTAAATAAGTATTGTCTGGAACCAACTGTGTCACCAGGCCTATGGGAGGAAGAGAAATCTAAGACAAGACTTTATCATCAAGAAACTAATAGTCTTAGATGGGAAGACAAGGTTTGCACAGCATAAGATATTTGATGATGGATTATGTGACAATGAATGTTATAGAGGGTCTGAGTAGTTCTTTGGGGGCTACAGTACTCAAAGAAAGACTTTATAAAGGAAAAAAAAACTTGAGTTAATCATCAAAAGATGAACAATATGGAAGACAGAGGATGTTCTAGTAAAAGGAGCTTAAATCTGGAGAAAGGAGACCTCAGAAGTCATCTAGATTGCTTTTTAACCTGGAATTCATGAATATGCTGTTTAAAATTTTTTGATAAACTTTATTGTGATCCTATGAGTATTGTTTTATTCATTTTCTACCACGTTGTAGATGGGTCAAGGTTTTGATTGAAGGAGGAAATTAATTTAAAATAACAAATCTGCTTTATAGCAATGATTTTAATCAATTTTTATAAGCATAGGTTAAATTGTTTTATCTTTAAAATGGGAACAATAACTGTTCGCATTCTGTGTGACCACGGGCAATCCTCTAAGACTTTGGACAACTCTCTGTCACTGTGAATTGAAAATCATTCTAAATCTCATACTTGGAGGAAGTTTCTATCCCATAAGTTCCTTACACTGATGAAACCCATAGGTGGGACAAAATCAAAATCAAATCAAATCCTTGTATTGCCTACCTCTCAATGTTGTTGTGAATGAAAATATTTTTGCAAATCTTGAAAGCACTAAAACAGAATCATATTATTATTTTTTTCTTTATTCTATTCTCTTTGAATTTTACTCTCAGTGGGAATGAAATCTGAAATTGCCCCAGTTCTCTTTTATTCTTTGATGAGAGAGAGCTCTTTTAAGTGAAATTTGGATTCCTAATTGTAATTTCTGTCATGGAATGTGGCCACTATTTTTTTTCCTGTAGGTTCTTATCTCTGATATGATCACATTAGTCCATAAGAAAATGTACTGGCCCAGTATACAAATAAATATGTGCTTTTCCATGCATGACTTTTCAAAACACGGCTAGTAAGTGAAGCCAAACTTGAATTCATGTTCCTTGCACTCTAGCACATACCACTGCCTAAAGGACAAGGATCATTGATTTAGACTTAGAAGTGATCCTGGAAGTCATCCAATCATAGCATCTTAGCCTTGGTGAAAGGATCTTGAAGGCCATTCAATCCAATCCTCTCATTAGAGGTTAAGTGCCCTAGGCCACAAAGCTAATAAGTGGCCCAGCTGGGATTCAAATTGAGTTCCTCTAATACCAAAACTAGTGCTTGTTTTACTGAGCTATATGCTCAAATACACAAGAACGAGACCACATTTCTCAGAAAGCCTCAGATAACACTTTTTTTTTTATTTAGAAGGTAGGAAGTTTTTTTTGCACTTAATAGTATTTTATTTTTTCCAATTACACGGAAAGATAGTTTTCAATAGTCATTTCTGTAAGATGTTGAGTTTCAAATTTTTCTTCCTCCCTCCCTTCCTTTCCCCTTCCCCAAAACAGCAAACAATCCGATATAGGTTATTACCTTTTGTACATGTATTACAAACATGTTAAACATATTTCCACTTTAGTCATGTTGTGACAGAAGAATCAGAACAAAAGGGAAAAGTCACAAAAAGGAAAAGAAAAAACAAAAAATAATTTAAGTGGAAATAGTAGGCATTGATCTGTATTCAGACCTTATAGTTCTTTCTCTGGATGTGGACAGCATTTTCCATTACAAGTCTTTTGGAATTGTATGGGATCACTGAATTGCCAAGAAGAGCTAATACTATCATAACTGATCATCACACAAAATTGCTATTACCAACACAGCTATTTTAAAACACACACATATGTGTTATATATATATATATAATTTTGCCAATTACATTTAAAAACAATTTTTAACAGGTAAAAAAAGTTTTGAATGCCAAATTCCAGAGAGTAAGTGATCCAATATAAGTTATACAGATAACACACCAATTATTAGCAACTTTTAATAATAAGATTCTCTATTTAAATAGAGATGTGCCAGGAAATACGTTGTTTTCCATCAAAGTAGATTTGAATGCTATCTGACACACTTGATTTCTTGCTGTTCTTACTAATAAATTCCCCTTGACATTAAGCCCCTGACAGCTTGTAGGTTCATTATGTTGCAGAACCGATCTAACTTTCAAAGCTAAATGCTTGTCACCATCAGCACTGAACAGGCTTTGTGGAAGGTAGTCACGATATTTTCTGCATAATGTTTTTAATAGAGCACCCGATTTTGAGCATTATTAGACATCTTCCTTTCACTAGAGAGTCCTCCTCCCCTGAATTCTTTGGTTCTTTTGTGTTGGAGCTAACAGAAAGACTATAAACCAATGGCATGCATTTCTTTGCCCTCAGAGACACTAGTTCAACACTAAGTGACCTATAAGACTGCACATCCAAAGGCTTTCATAATAATGGGCTTCCTCTTTCTACTTGTCCACTTGGCAGTCCCTTCATTTTCCTCAGCATCAGGTTTAAGAGCAAAAGGAGAGAAAGAAACAAGCATCTATTAAGCACCTATTATGTGTCAGGAACTGTGCTAAGCATTTTGCAAATCTTATTTGATCCTCACCACAATTCTGAGAGGTAGATGCTATTAGTAACCCTACTTCCCAATTAAGGAAACCAAGACAGACAGAAGTTAAGTGATTTATTCAAGTCACACATTTAATAAATATCTGAAGCTGCACTTGAACCTGAATCTTTCTGCCTCAAGGCTCTATATCATTTAGCAGCCCCTAAAAACATTAGGTTAAGGTTGTGTGAGATCTGAGTAAGAATCCATAGCACTCCAACATCAAGTTCTCATTCCTTTTGATTCTACAAGGAAATTCTAGCAACTGAGTTTGATGAGACATGTATGACCGTGTGCCCAAGTGAATAGCATGGATTATTAGTGAAAGTCAGGAGAGGGAGAAGGTAAGAGATGAAATGATATCAGTGAGTGCCAAAGTGGCCACAATGCCTTAGGCATTGGTTGGGAAAAGGAAGGGAAAGGAAGGGGAAAGGATCTAAGCACTGGTTCTTCACCTGAGACCTATGAACTTTTATATAATATTTTCAATATTTCATTATACTTGCTTTCCTTTGTAATCCTATGCATTTTATCTTATGACTTTAAAAGTATGACTCTGAGAAAGAGTTTCTGGGCTTCCTCAGCCTCACTGACAGAAGGGTCCAGGACACAGAAAAAATTAAGAACCTCTGAGCTAGAGAAAGCAGAAAAGGATTCTTTCCTGCTAAAGGACTTGGGATTTACTGTAGGATCGTAGACCCAGAGCTAGAGTCAGAAAGAGCTAATTAGTCAGTCAATTGTTTGGCAAATGTTTCTTAAACTCCTTCTATGTGCTAGGTCTCATATTGAAAGTTGGGATTACAAAGAAAGGCAACAATTCATTCCCTTCCCTCAAGAAACGCATAGTCTGATGGAAGGTATAATATGCAAATGACTATGTAAGATCTATATGATGAAAATGGAGGAGATAATCTCAGAAGGAAGGCACTAGCATGAGGAGACACTGGGATAGGTAGGAGGGAATTGAGCTGGAAAGGAGGCTAGGAAACTAGATGACAGAGGAAGAGTATTTTAGGTACAACCAGTGTAAAATCACAAAGAAGAGAGACAGGGTGTCCTGCTGGATGAACAGCAAATCGACCAGTATGGTTGGATCATCAGGCAGCTGGGTAGCACAGTGAACGGTGTAGGGCTTGGACTCAGGAAGATCTGAGTTTAAAGCCAATCTCAGACACGTAGTAGCTGTGAGACCCTGGGCAAGTCACTTAAAGATGCCTGCCTCAGTTTTCTCATTTATAAAATGAGCTGGAGAAGGACATGGCAAACAGTATCTTTGTCAAAAAAATCCAAATAGGATCATGAAGACTCAGACAGAATTGAACAATAATGAGTCAGATCATAGAGTTCATGGAAAGCAATAAAATGAAAGAAAATTAGAAAGATAGGAAGATGTCAGATGGCAAAGGACTTTAAATACCAGATGGCTTGATATTTTAATTTTATTTAATTTGATATTTTAATATAGCCAATCCTGGTGTTAGTAGAGAGGCACTGGGGTGGGGGAAGAAGGAAGGTAACATGGTGAGATCTTGTTAAAAAACACACACACACACACACAAAAAAACAAAAACCTCATTTACAAAATAGTGAAACTAGAATTTGAAACAGATCCTCTGATTATATGGGCAGGAGATGTAACACCTGACCTTAGTAATATGAGCTTTGTGAGGTCAAGGACTGGCTTCTTTTTGTCATCATATGCCAGGTGACTAGTACAGACCAAAGCACAGAATAAGTGCTTGATAATTGTTATTGAAAGAATGAATAAAAGAGGTTCCATACAATAATGGATTAGGAGTAACTTTAGGATCATAGAATTTAGAATGAAAAGAGAAATTAGGGATCAAGACCAACCTCCACCCTTTAAGAAGAAATTCACAGAAGTGAAATAATTTGCCCAGTATTGTACAATTGATTAGAAGCAGAGCCAGGTTTAAAAACTAGATCAGAGCCAGTTTCTTTCTGTTGTACCAGGAAGAGAAGCCTCGGGGCCATGAATTGAGCTCTAAACTTCGAGTAAAATTACCCATATTCAAATACCTGGCCTGGAGACTGTGTGATTCTGAGAAAAACATTTAAACTCCATGGGCTTCAGTTTTTCCTTCAGTCAAATGAGGGATCAGATCAGCTGATCTCTAATATTTCTTCTGATTCTATAAGTTTGAGCCTATTCTTCAGATTTAAATACCAGTCCTTGGGCCCGGGGATACCCACATTTCCAGGTCAAGATATTGAGCATTAAAATATTTGTTCAGAAAACATGGAGAATGATCTGATAATTATGGTCTCCTGAAAATGCAAGGGAGTGGACAGTTCCTTTCCACTAGAGGGCAGATCAGACTGTAATATACCCAAGAATAAATAAATACTGTGACCAGCAGGAATGCAGTTTCCCCAGCCACACTCTTCTCTGATGCTCAAATGCCTCCTGAAATCAGGATGCAAATAGAACTACTGGTTAGCACTTGTATGTTTGCCCTCTTCACTGCTGAGAACTGGGGATATATGATGGTTTATGACTTCCCCAAACTGCCCCAGGTGGCTCTATAGTGACTTGGAGAGTTTGAGAATGTCACTGCTTCAGAAAGTGCCTGAGTTTCTTTCCTCTTAGACATCCTCCCTTCAGTTTTTTTCCCCCAAGGCAATTGGGGTTAAGACCCTTGCCCAGGGTCACACAGCTAGGAAGTGTTAAGTGTCTGAGACCAGATTTGAACTCAGGTGCTCCTGATTTCAGGCTGGTGCTTTATCCATTGTGCCACCTAGCTGTCTCCCTCCCTTCAGTTTTTAACTATCCCAAAGGCCAAGTGGGAAAGGGGGCAGTGGAAGACAGCAGTGGCCCTAATTTAGGAACATAAAGAATCTTTCCACTTTGGGAAATTGCTTGGTATTCCTTACAGATCTAACGAAAGGTTTTAAGGATCTATTGGAAAATATCAAAGAAGAAATTGAGCTTAGTACAAAGTCTATAATTGAGAAAGAGGTGGACTGAGCTGGACAAGTTTTGGTAGCAACTTGTCATCCCAGGGTGGTTCCTCACTGTTGCTTAAACCATATGGTGCTGTCCAGTGCTACAATTTCCTTCTCAACTTAGAGATTTTAAAAAATGAATATATATATATGTGTGTGTGTGTGTGTGTGGAGAAGTGATATGTGCTTCTAAGTTTTGACCATTACATAAACATGAGGTATAGAAAGGCAACCTGGCATAGCAGTTAGAGGTAAGAAAACTTGGTCTCGAGTCTTGACCCTGACTTATACTGACAATGTGACCCTGAGCAAGCTATTTACTCTCTTGGTGTTTAGGCAACTCACTAGAGAAGCTGTCAATTTGCCCTGATGGATAAGGCTTCCTTGTCAAAAATTCTTTATATCAATGACATCATTATCTAGTCACATTCTATAAATGTAAGGTAGGGTTTTGCAAAACCTAGATGCCAGGTCACCATGATGCTCCAAAAATTTCATCATAAACGTCTGACACTCAGAGTTTGTCAAGCCTTGCTCTTTTGTTTTGAAATCAAATTCTAATTCAACAAAATTTAATAAGTGCTTTCTATGTTCAAAGCACTATGCTAGGCACTAGACATATAAAAATTAAAAATGGCACCATTCTTATGCTCAAGAAACTTTCATTCTAGTAGGGAGGAATAGGATAATACAAGTACATGAATATCCCTAACTCGGAGTGAAGGCAAAAAAGAAAAAAAGGGTCCAGCAAAGAGATTGAGAAGGCAACCATGTTTAAAATGTGGGATGAGGATGATTAGCCAAATAAGAATATTAGAAGGGAATGGTCAAACAGGTGCCATCAGTCTCACAGAAGTGAAGAAATTCTGGGAACTTGTGTATAATTCATGATCAAGTATCAGGTGGACTATAGAATCTCTGGGTTCCTTGAAACCTTAAGATTCTATGATTCTAGAAGTCAGGAGATAAGAGCAACTATTAGGGTAGATAAATAAGGGTTGAAAAATAAAGAAAAGTTCAGAAGGAGTGGTGGGATTGAAAAAGGCCATTGGATTTAGTCATTAAGACTTCATTGGTAAGTTAGACTCAGAACTCTCACCAATCCATCAAATATTGTCTATTTAATAAATTAGAGAAAATGCTTTTCCTAATAGTAGTTATTCATATTCATCTCTCTTAACTCCTTTAATCTCTTAAGGTGAAATAAATATTAAATATTTCCTTATTAAAAATGAAATCCATGGTAAAACAGAGATAATCTTTTATATTATTTTAGGTGTAAAAAAAACACCAATCAAAGTCACTTCAAATCCTCACTATAACAGCAAATAACTCCTCTGTACTTTTGAGAACACAATCCCACACCATTTGGTTCATTCAAGGTGACTAATCAAATCTCTTTGTAAGAATTCTCTTCATCTTTCTTTGCAAGTTAAAGGTTAAAATAATTTAATCAAGAACAAAAACCTTGCCCTCTTCTTTCCAGCTCTTTTCCAGCTTCTATGCAACCATGAAAGGGAAACAGTGTTTTCAAACAGTTCAGTGACAATTAAAATTTCTGTAACGTTCCTTTGGGTTTTTAAAGCTACAATAACAGTTACTATCGGGCAACAAGGTGGCACAGTGCATGGAGTGCTGGACCTGGAATCTGGAGAACCTGATTTTGGATCTAATCTCAGATATTTACTAGTTCTGTTATCCTGGTCAAGTCATATATTTACTAGTTCTGTTATCCTGGTAAAGTCATTTCAACCAGTTTGCCTCAGTTTCCTCATCTGAAAATGAGCTAGAAAAGGAAATGGCAAATTACTCCAGTATTTTTGCCAAAAAAGACCCCCAAATGTCAAACCTATTGAAAATAATTGAACACTATAACAACAGTTACTATAGCCTCTATAGAAGAGGTTTTTGAAAGAGATGTAACATGACATACAGTTATACTATTCAAAGCATTTCATATCCATTATTTCAGAATCATTAAATTCTCTTCCATATCTCTTCCAAACAGTCTCTTTCCTTAAATGGCCGGTTTTTTTCCTTATCTGGTCCTTTCTTAGCAGACTTTATCTCTTACTTCACTCCTCCAGCACTGAAGATCATAGAGCTTAGATTTAGCTCTGGAAGTGACCTTTGAAGTCATCTAACTCAATCCTTTCATTTTACAGTTAAGCAAGCTAAGATTAGTAAAGTGACTTGCCCAGTATCACTCAGATAATAAATGGATAATAAATGGAAAGGTGAAGGTTCAGAGTTAGTCCTCATAACTTTTCCCACTGATCAATAACTCCTTTGTAACTTAAAAGATTTATAAAGGAGTCCTTGTTGTTCGTCCTTTGTTTTTGTTTTTTGTTTAAAAAAAAAAGACCATTATGCTATGACATGTAAGTGAATTGGATTGAAGTGAGGGAACAAGATCCCCTGCCTCACTTTCCCCTACAGAGCCAGCTGGGTCCAGTGGCCAGATATAGATTGGAATGATGGAGATGACCCTGGATGCAGTGGGAGATTTTGACTTTTTAAGCTAAGGTCTTCAACAATCTTCAACAGCCAAATGATGGCCAAGTGACCTATTAAAAGTCACACAGCTAATATGTTTCAGAGACAGGATATGAATCCATATATTCCTGACTCCAAGGCTAATCTGCTATACACTAAATCATTTGGCTTTTCAATATATTTTTATTATCTCACAAAGACCTGCCTGGAAAATCTGGTTATGATCAAATCAAGTCAACAACTGTGTTCCAAACACTGTATTAGACACTAGGGATACAAAGAAAGACAAAAAGTCCCCTGCTGTCAAGGGGGATCAAAGCTTTACATTGATACATAGTTGTTTGTATATTGTATCTCCTATTGGATTGTAAGATCCCTGCTTGTCAAGGAGGTTACAATCTAATGGGAGATACAATAAGTAAACAACTATGTATCAATGAGAAGCTTCTTCAACTCTTGTAGGCTTCTAAGACCTGTCACTAGTAGAGATCAGTCAGCCAGAAAATGAACATTTCTTAATTACCTACTTAATTGTCTTAATTTCTTAATTCTATAAATATATAGCCAGGCACTGTGCTAAACCCTGGGGATTAAAAAAAGTCAAAAGACAATTCCTGTCCTCAATCTACTGGGGGGAGACAACAAGGAAACAACCATGTCCATACAAGATGGATGTAGGGTAAATTGAAGATAATCACAGAAGGAAGGCAGTTGACCTCATTAGTCCCCAATGAAATGAGATTCTGTCATCCTGTTGGCTATTGTCCCTTTTCTTTTAGGGCCAGATGTTCATCAAGCTGCAGACTCTTTCTGGGATTCAAAATTCATCTGAACACACTCTTATCTCTGCTGGCCCCTGATTGGAGGGGACTTGGCAAGAACTCTTAAGCAACTATATCCTGTTGACATTTGTATACCACAATCAAGGACGACACCCTTTGGGGATGGCAAGATCTCCCATGCTGTAACCACTGATGAATCCAAACCCAAATTTTTCATAGGTCACCAAGTGATCTTTGAGAAGGTCTGATCCGGCTGTTTAATTGTAATGAAATAATCAGTTATCCTGGCCAATATTAATTCATCTTGCTGAACTACTTATAACATAGCTTTGAGAAAATAATTTTTAAAAATTGGTTTGCAATAGTTCACCAGGAAAATGTTTCTTAATATAGTTTTATCATATATGAAATATTATCCCTTTAGACATTAGTAAGGGTCAGTTAGGGAAAGGAGGGGACAGAGCATCCAACCTGGAATCAGAAATATCTGAGTT
This sequence comes from Antechinus flavipes, assembly GCF_016432865.1. Taxonomy (NCBI): domain Eukaryota; kingdom Metazoa; phylum Chordata; class Mammalia; order Dasyuromorphia; family Dasyuridae; genus Antechinus; species Antechinus flavipes. The sequence continues at coordinate 58,891,811 of NC_067399.1, forward strand.
CAAATTTAGCCTGTGGAAACTTCCTAGATGTGTGATCCTGAGCCAAGTCATTTTAGCGCTTGTCTGTCTGAGTTTCCTCAATTCTAACTAGAAATAGTAGAATTAGCACCTCTCTTCAAGATTTGTGTGGATCAAGTGAAGTAATATTTGTAAAGAACTTTAGCACAATGCCTTGCACATAGTTGGAACTTAATAAATGCTTATTCCCTTTCCTATTTTCTCCTCTTACCAACCTTTAGGTAAAGGTATATATTATCTGAACATACATGCATATATATATATATATATATATATGCATTTTGTCATTCTATTATTCAATTATATCCAACTCTTCAAACTCTATGGGGTTTTCTTGGTAAAGATATGAAGTGGTTTTCCATTCTTTTCTCCTTTATATATATGCATACATGTATATATACACAATATATTATTTCTTATCTATATTGTATATATATTATATATTGTTACATATTATATGTATAATATATGATATTATCTAAAGATGCATATGCCTTTAACTATAACATATATCTAAATACATGCATATAACCTAAACACAAAGTAACATATACACACATGTGATACATACATGTGTGTATGTGCATGTATATATAAACATGGTATTTAACTTCTTTGGGCCTCAGTTTACTAATTTGTTCAATGGGAGAGTTGCATTGGAAAAGCTTAACTTTGTGATGCTATATATATGCATATTCATGTATATGTATTTTGTGTACATGTAAACACAGTGTATTAATTAGTTAATTGCACTAATAAAAAGAAAATGCAAGAGAACTTACAAATCCACACTTGATACTTATGACTCATGATTGTCTGGACCATAGTCCCAGATAGTGGAGAAGAAGACACAAGATTAATTCCCTTGGGCATCACTGTGACTGGAAAGACATCTAAAATAGTAGCATTAGGGCAATATGAAGGAGGAGGGAGAAGAGGTTGCTTGCTTCTGGCCATTATTGGACTGTGTGTGTGTGTGTGTGTGTGTGTGTGTGTGTGTGTGTGTGAGAGAGAGAGAGAGAGAGAGAGACAGACAGACAGACAGACAGAGACAGAGAAACAGAGACAGAGAGACAGAAAGAAAGAAAGATATAAAAACAGAGAGAGAGAGAGAGAGAGAGAGAGAGAGAGAGAAAGAGAGAGAGAGAGAGAAGAGAGAGAGAGAGAGAGAGAGAGAGAGAGAGAGAGAGAGAGTAATTGAATAGGGTCATTTGTTTAGAGAGAATAATTCAGATCCAGGTATGTCTTTGAAGTTTGGGGGAAAGCTCGACTTAGGCTCCCCAGGAGACTCTTAAGGTGGGTGTGTTTCTCTCTTAGTTCTCTGATGTACTGGACTGCAACAGAGGGAGCCATAGGCTATATCCTCAGTTCTCCTCCCCAGGGCATCTGTATGCTCAGTATATATTTAACAAAATATCTAGGGGATAGATAATGAGGGTGAGGGCACGTGGAAAATATAGCTGAAAAGGGGGGACAGATGTCAGATTTCTAGTCCTGGTGAGTTCCTTTGTAAAAAACTTCAGCTGTATCTCTGAGAGGATCAGTTTCAGAGGCTCAGAACAAGACAACAATATTGATTCTAGTTTATCCTTCCTCTTTAGTCTCACTTTTACCGAGAGAAGCCTTGTCAAAATATTCCATCCCACCCTGATCCCCTGGTGTGTTCCTTGGAATTTAGGACTAGAAGAGAATTCAGAGAAGCATGTAGTCTACATAAGTTGGTGCTTATTTATAGCCAGGAATTGTTCATCATGATTTTTCACGTCCCATCTCTCCCTGAGACAGGATGGCATAGTGGAAAAGTCACTAGATTCAGAGCTCGAAGTTCTAATATTGACTTCCAGCTTTGCTGGGAAACTAATTCACTTATCTCCTCTGTTCCTTAGTCAGGTTTTGGGAGGGTCACTAGACAGTATCAAATATCTCTTTCCTCTCAAGATTTATGATCACATGAAATATTTGTAAAATGCTTTGCAAATCTTAAAGTATGATATAGATGTTAGTTATGAGTAATAATAATTCATCTCCCATAGAACCTGGTCATATTGTCACTGGTTCCTGAGCTTGTATTGTTCTGTGACTGCACAGTTGAACACACTGTAATTTGACTTTAACATGGTAATATCGTTTTGGTTCTTTTCAACAACCAACTAACATGACAGGGCCAAAGAATATTGCCCTGATTATGTTTTCTTCATGCCTCCTGAACCTCAACTATTTTTTGAGAGGCAATTGGAATTAAGTGACTTGCCCAGGGTCACACAGTAAATGTTAAGTGGGAGACTGGATTTGAACTCAGGTCCTCTTGACTCCAGGGCTAGTGCTCTATCCATCTTGCCATTTAGCTGCCCCTTCTATAAGAATCTTGATTTCCTATTCCTAGAACCACCTTGCATCCCTTTCTTTCCAATTTCATCTCATATTTATAAGTGATTTTCTCCCATTAAAATGTAAGCTCCTTGAGGGCAGGGTCTTTCTTGCTTGCATGAATTTGTATCCTTAGAACTTAGCACAGTTCCTGACACATAGTAAGCACATAGCATCATCATCATTATTAATAGCAGCAGCTGCAGCCCTCCAAGGCTGGTTCTACCTTGACTTTTGTTTTTTAGTCTCTTAGCCAGGATTCCTGTTCTCTGCAGGTTGACAACAACCCTTGTCCCTTTCTGTCCTGCCACTAATGCCTGAGACTTTCCTGATCCTTGAATACAAATGTAAAGTTTTATACTTAGGTTCAAAAATCAATGCTGCAAGTAGTATAGGCATAGCCATTTCACTGAATTTTGGTCAACAGTAGATATGCCATGCAAAGAAACTAATGTAAATTTGGGATGCCCAGGAATAAGGAGGTAATAATTTCATTCTATCAGAGTATTTGGTCAGATCACCCTAAAATATTATACTGATTTTTTTTGGAAAAAAATATGAAGTAGGAGTTTCTGGAAAAAGCCAGTCAGGATGGTGAAGGTCCTAGAGTTAATGGAATATGAGGACTGGTTGAAAGAATTAAGGCTGTTTGGCTGGGAGAAAATGATACCTGTATTTAAGTATTTGGAGTGCTTTCATGTGGGAGAAGGATTATACTGGTTCTATTTGGATCAAGAAAGCAGAACTATAGAAACAATAGATAAGTTATTCATTTTTAATTAAAACTTTTTTATTTACAAAACATATGCATGGGTAATTTTTCAAAATTGACCCTTGCAAAACCTTGTGTTCCAAATTTTCCCCTCCTTCCCTTTACTCCCTTCCCTAAATGGCAGGTAATCCAATATATGTTAAATATGTTAAAATATATGGATAACAGTTATTCAGAAAGATATTTAGATGTTATCTAAGAAAAAAAGCCCACCTTCTTTAAAATTAGAGGTCTTCCAAAATGAAATGGACTACCTTAGGAGGTGGAGGGTTCCTTTTCATTGGATATCTTCAGGAGAGATAGTTACTTACCATATATGTTAAGGCAGCTAGATGGTTTATTGAAAATCCTTGTTATCAAGGATTTCCAGACTCAGAAACCAATCTTTGGTATGATCTCAGAAGACCTGAGTTTGAATCCTAGCACTTACTAGCTTTATATGTGATCCTAAACAAATCACTTAATTTCTCTCAGTTTCCTTATCTGTAAAATGGAGATAATAAAAACACTAACCTCATAGAGGAGTCTTAAAATCCAAAGAAAAAATGTATATAAAGGACTAAAAATCTTAAAGCTCTATATAAATCTTCACTATTTATAATTAAAGTACAATTTTTTTTTCAGGCAGATGTTGAATAGATTAGGTAGCTTCCAATACTGAAATTGTGAGGCTGTGGTATTTCTCACTTTCTTTGTCTCTGTAGACTACTATAATCAAAGTGGATAAACCTACCTTTCTCCCTCTCATTGTATAAATTAGGAAATTGAGGCCCAGAGAGGCTAAGCAACATGTCTACATATATGTAAACATACATATGTACATAAAGGTATGTGAGCAGAAATAGCATAGTGGAGAGAGTAATAGATTAGGCATTAGGACAACCAGTCACTTTCTGCAGTCACTTGCTAAACTGTGTGATCCTGGACAAGTCACCTAAAGCTCTGTCTGCCTCAGTTTCTTCACTTGTTAAATGGTATATTAATGATACTTACCTCCCAGGATTATTATGAGGATCAAATGAGAGTGAATTTACATAAAGTGATCTGAGAACCCTAAAATGCTGTATAAATGCTACTATTATTTGACATTAGCAAATTCACTGGAAGGATGAAGGGAGTCAGTAGGAGACCTATCCAACACTTAGCACACAAAACTGTTTGTTGATGTGATTTGATTTGCCATCACTTCTATTCACTGAAGTTCCCTTTGCTCCATCTTTGGTAGGAGTTTAGCTAAGTTTGAATGAGGGGGAGGCTAGGGCCCCCAGCATCCCCAAATCAAAGACCTGAATGCCTGAGCCTGTAGAGGACCCACCATTGGGATTAGCTGAAGGATCTCTATGGTAACGACATGGAGAGGATTATGAGAAGTCATGCTGAACAAAGACAGTTTGGGGAGCTTTGTTGTATGCACTCCGATGATATGACGTAAAGTGAGCAGTACAATGCAGGCTGCTAATACAAGTCTCCTGAAATCCGGAGGAGGAGGAGAAAGGGAGGGAGGGGATGCAGGAGAGAGTAGGAGGGAAAGATATGAAGGCAGAGGAACATCACTGCAGAAGGTAATTCAGTTCTCTTCCCCACAACATCCTGGCAGGTCAGTACACTGGACAAATGAAGGTGGACGACTCAGTTCTTGGGGAGGAGAAGAAAAACAAAATGTTGAGGATGGAAAGGATCTCATAGATTATGCAGAATCACCAGCTCATTTGACATATGAGGAACTGCTCAAGATTAGAACTGGGGATAGAATATCTGGCGGGGGGTAGGGGGATGGGATGTCAATTACAACAACCTCTAACTGGGCAAGTCTTTCCCCCATTTAGCCTTAGCTTCCTCTCTTGTAAAATGTGGAGGTTGAACTCAATGATCATTAAGGCACCTTTCTAGCTCTGGGAATAGATAATATATATATTTTTATTTTCAAAACATATATACATGGATAGTTTTCAACATTCCTCCTTAAAACCCTGTGTTCCAACTCCTCTCTCTCCTCCCCATCTCTGCTCCAGCTGGCAAGTGATCCAGTATATGTTAAATATGTGCAATTCCTCTATACATATTTCTACAAATATCATATTGAACAAGAAAAATCAGATCAAAAAGAAAAAATGAGAAAGAAAACAAAATGCAAGCAAACAACAACAAAAAGATTGAAAATATTATGTTGTGATCACATTCAGTTCTCACATTTCTCTCTCTAGGTGTAGATGGCTCTCTTCATCACAACTCCATTGGAACTGGTCTGAATTACCTCATTGTTGACAAGAGCCATGCCCACCAGAACTGATCATCCTATAATCTTGCTGTTGCTGTGTACAATGATCTCCTGGTCCTGCTCATTTCACTCAGCATCAGTTCATGTAACTCTCTGCAGGCCTCTCTGAAATCATCTTGCTGATCATTTCTTATAGGGCAATAATATTCTACAACATTCATATGCCATAATTTGTTTGATCATTCTCCCGTTGTTGGGCATGAGATTAGATAATATTTAAATCCATCTTTTGTGCAGTGGTTTTTCAGTTGTATCTTACACCTCATGAGCCCCTTTGGGATTTTCTTGCCAAAGATACTGGCTATTTTCTCCTCGTTTTACAGATGAGGAAATTGAAGCAAACAGCGTGAAGTGACTTGCCTAGGATCACACAGCGAGGAAGTATCTGAGGGGGAATTTGAATTCAGGAACTTGAATCTTCCTGATTCCAGCCTGGCACTCTATCCAGTGCACAACCTGGTTGCCCTACACCAATCTATCCACAAGAAAATAGATGAATAGAAGAGGCATAAGGGACTTTGAGAGGTAGTATGTTGTAGTGCATAGACTGCCAACCTTTAAGCCAGAAAGAAATGGATTCAAGTCCTCCTTCTGGTACATAACAGTTCTGTAAAGAAAAACATATTACCTAAGTTCTTAGTGAGACGAGCAGCTCAAGCAGTTCAGAACTATGTTACAGAGTTGTCAATACACACCACTAGAGAGAATATATGTGCCCATAGATTCCTATAGCAAATGAAATCACAAGTCCAGACTAAAATAAAAGTGCTTTAGAAGTGTACTACTCCAACATATCTCCTCTTTTTACCACCCTCTTCACCATCCTTTCTCTTCTTTTTTACCTGAAGAGAGTAGCTCTTAAAATATATAGAAAAGGGTAAAGGAGCCTTATTAATAATGTCTGAGGAGGTTTTCCCTGTCTCTACTTTGGGCAAGTGATCAGGAAAGATTTTCCCATAACCCAGTGGAGGAATAATGGCCATGGAGAGCAAAGAAATGAACTGAAGAAACTGAATGGAATACACATGACTGTGTGATCAATCAATCTAAAACATCTAAGTAACTATTATGGAAAGAGAAGTTTTGGTGGAATGATAAGTTTAGAAGTTGGATTGACAGGGAGTGAGAAGAAGAGAATGAGAGAAGAGAAGGTAAAGGCACTATCGTAGATGGTCTTTTGAAGGAGTTTAGACAGAGGATAGAAGAGACAGAGGATGATAGTGATCAGGGATGGAAAGAAGTGAGGGTGTTGGTTTTTTTTTTTTTTTTTGAGAAGAACAAAGACAGGGATGGACATGTCTGTAGGTAGTATCGAAGAAGATGTTAGATAGGAATATTACTGTGTGTAAAAATCATTGACCATAAATAACAGAAAAGTAATGGGAAGACATATGAACTCAGACAATGTGAATTAAGAAGAATCAGGGAAGCAATAAACACAGTAATGACAATCATATAAAAGTAAAGAACAAAACAACAAAAGTATCAGAATTGAATGCTATGAAAATTTAATGGCCTAGACTGGCCCCAAAGGAAAAAAGATGAGAATTCATCTCTTCTTCTTTTCTGAAATGAGGCATTATGGGTGTGCACATTCCATGTTATGTGGGATTTGATTAATGTGTTGGCTAATTTTACTAAAATGCACATATATCTTTTTAGATTATTATTAAATTAGAGATATTAGAGAAAGATATTAGAGATAACTGTCTGAGAGAGGAAAGTATGATAAAAATATTTTAAGTATAAAAATTGAAGGAATTAAAAAGGCCAACTGGGTTGATGGGAGTTCCTTGTGTGACCACACCAGCAATTTTTCTTTCCCTATCAGAATCACTTATTTGTTGTTGTTTGTGTTGTGTTGTTACAATTTCTCTCTTGAGAAATTCCCATATCCTTTGGGCCAACTGCCTCCTGGAAATTTTAGATCAAAGAAGCCCATATAATCATATCCCTTTATAGAATTTGGGAAAGGGTTGGGAATATGGAATAGGCTGTTGGTTATTGTCAAGAGGCAGGCAAGGAAGACTAGGAGAGCCTCCTATTTGTGTCCAAATAATTATGATAGGTGACATTTATATCTCATTTTTTCATTGTACAACACTCTCTCTGTACTTTCTCATTGAAACCTAATAGCAACATTTTGTGAGGTGCACGAAACAATAATGGCCAATCCTAGGATCGACAGAGGTAACTGAGATTTGGAGAGATAAAATGATTAGATTAAGTCATGTTATGTTAGCAGCAGCACAGAAATCTTCTGATTCTTAAGAATAGTGTTCTATCTATGACATCATAATTTCTCTAAGATAGAAAAGGCAGTTTATCTATATCTATATCTATAGATAGATATATAGATATATGTGTCAGTCCTAACACCTGACACAAGCATTACAGAGGAGATTCACATTTTTAAATTAAAATGAATTAAATTTCATCATCATGATGCTCCTTAGGAGATGTCCACAGAACACTACCCTTTTTTGAGGACACAGAAGTTTCCCTTTTTATTGGAAACTCATTTTCTTCTCATTTCCTTGTTGCTAAAATATTCTATTTCTCTTCCCTTCCCCTTTGAGCTCTCATTACTCACTTTGGGCCAAATTTATCTCATACCATTTAATCATTTGAAACATGTGTCCAAGATAATCATTTCTGAGAAAAGAAAAAGGCTTGGGGGACACATTAGCAAGAATGAAAAAACAATAGGTCAGATGTCAGTAATATGATTCAGTGCTGGAAAAAGGTGCTGGATTTGGCATCAAGATATGCATTCAAATCCTCATTCTGTCTCTCTCTATCCAAGGCAAGGAGGCAAGACATGACCTCTCTGGGTCTCGGTTTCTTCAATTATAAAGATAAATAATAATTTTAAAGATATCTTCCACCTCTAAATAAAGATCCTACATCCAATTCTCTCATGGCCCAGAGTCAGAGTCTGGAGTTCTCACTACCTTCCTAAGAATCAGGGAGTATCTAAGCTCAAGATTTATAGCTGGATTGGACCTTAGAGCACAAAATGATGGAGCCAAGAAATCGCCTAATTTAAGCCCTTAACTTTACAGATTGAGAAACTGAAATTCAGGGAAGGTAAAGAATTTCCCTAAGTCATACAGATAATAAACAACAGAACCAGTATTTGAACATGAGATATTAGGTAACAAATTCAACTCAATTGAACAAATCTTCAAATTTAGGTTTAGATTAGCTGGAGTCTTTCAAAATGTTGGTGGTAGGAAGATACAGATAATATGATAGATTGGCTATAAATGCTTTATATATAAAAAATCCCACAAAGCAGCAGCAGGAACCCGATTATTGTGATACTCCTGAATTTTAGAACATAAAGCAGTTTGAGGGACTACTGAACATTTCACTTTCATTTCACCTCATCTCTGCATTGTCCAAAAAATTTCTCCCAGGTCTATTCTCGTCCTGGTAAGCCAGGTCAAGAACTGGGTTATTCCTCCTGACTGTGGTCACTGGTCATCTTCTCCAAGAAGTGTGGAATTGTGAATACTCCTTTTACTGCCAGTCATTATTAACTGAGGGACTTAGTATCTCTGAACTTCTTGAATAATAAGGATGTACACAAGGCTGGAAACAAATATCTCAGGATCTTTTTTAAGTCAGTCATTCTCAGGAAAGAAATAAAACAGAAGATTCAGTAAAATAATAATAATAATAATAATAATAATAATCCAGACTCAGGCTTACCAGCAAAGACATCTGTTTTACTTATCTTGTGCTGACTGTTACCATACTGCTGAACTAAGCAAGGTGAGTAATAATTCCCTTCTACTCTTCTAGGGAGAGGCTCAAATAGTTCAGACTCACTTGGCAAAACATGGCAAGAGCATAGAGAGAAACAGGTGCAGCAATACTTTTAAAAACCTCCCTGAGGAGACCTACTGACTTTGTGGATTAATCCGAATTGCTTTGATTTCATCCACTTCATCCATGATATGATGTAAAAAGAAGCTCGAGGCCTGTGGGGCTTGCTGCTTCATCCCAAAGTGACATGTCCTTCAAAAGTGATGATACGTTTCCTTGGAAATGACCAGCACTCAAGAGGATGTGTTCTATCCAGGGCAGACCAAGAGCATCTACTGTTAGGCTCCTGTCACATCAGAATAAAAAGGATCTGGCTCATGAGCTCTTTCAATTCTGGATTTTTATGCCCTCCTTCCAGAAGCTTTGTGAATCTGAGCAAGTCACTTAACCTATATCTTCTTCACTTTCATTATCTGTAAAACAGGGATAGTTACATTGAAGCTCAGATGAGATAACATGTAAAATGCTTTACCAACCTTACAATGCTAAGCTTTGTGAACCTAAGCAAGTCACTTAACCTATGTCTTCCTCACTTTCATTATCGTAAAACAGGGATAATAATAACTTTTTCCTCTCAGGGTTGCCATGAAACTCAGATGAGATAACATGTAAAATGCTTTGCAAACCTTACAGTGCTAAGCTTTGTGAACCTGAGCAAGTCACTTTACCTTTGTCTTCCTCACTTTCATTATCTGTAAAACAGGGGCAATAATAGTACTTTCCTCTCAATAATAGCATCACATCTGATTTTGTGAAGATCAGATGATATGTAAAAGACTCTGTGAACCTTAAAGTGCTACATAGATGTTAAATATTATAATTGCTTAAGATAGAGAACCATTCTTCAATAGATAAGTGATAGTGGTTTCAAGAGTTGAATGAACAATTCTCAAAAGAAGAAACACATACTATTTGCAACCATCTAAACACGTTCAAAATTACTAATAAGGAGAGGATGCTTATCACAATATCTCTGAAGTATCACCTCACACACATCAAATTGGCCAGTAGTGAAAGATGGAAAAATTCAATGTTGGCAGAGATGTGGGAAAACAGACACAGCAATTCACTTACTTGTTCCAAATGTTTTGGAAAACAACTTGGAATTATTTAAGAAAAGTTTAAAAACATTTTTACTATTACTGGCTTCATGTTCCAAAGAAATTATTGCTATCAAGAAAAGCCCTATATGAATATGTAATGTGTACCTAGCACTTATCTTTAACTCCTTTCAGATTATCTTTCTCTGACCTTGGGCTGGCTCACTCATCCCACTCGTACCCACACTTGAGGTTGAGGTGGTATCCCCAGTGAAGCTTAGAATCTTAGAGGTAATTCTTGGGGGGGAACACTCTCCTCCTACTCACCATTGAGCTACACCTGAGCGCCCTCTGGTGTACTTCCCATTCACACAAAATTAGTCACAATGACACTATTAACTTTTTAAAAATTGTTGATGGTTTTTCCATCACCCAATTTCCCCCTGTATTTCTCCCTTATATTCTACCAGAAAGCCAATTCATATAACTAGGAATATTTTACAAAATTTTATTTTACTTTTTAGATTATACATATACATTCTTTTTTAAAAAAGATATATATTTCCACTGAATGTATGCTCCTCAGTTGGAGAATGGCTGCATAAGTTATGGTATAGGAATGTAATGGGATATTATTTTTCTATCAGAAATGATCAGCAGAATGATTTCAGAGAAGTTTGGAGAGACATGAACTGATGCTGAGTGAAATGAGCAGAACTGGGAGATGATTGTACATGGCAACAAGAAGATTATACCATGATCAATTCTGATGGACGTGGCTTTTTCCAACAATGAGATGATTGAGGCCAGTTCCAATGATCTTGCTATGAAGAAAGCCATCTACACCTAGAGAGAGGGCTATGAAGACTAAGTGTGGATCACAACATAACATTTTCTCTCTTTTTGTTGTTGTTTGCTTGCATTTTGTTTTCTTTCTCATTTTTTTCTTTTTTGATCTGATTTTTCTTGTGCTGCAAGATAATTGTTTAAATATGTATATGTATATATATAGGATATTTTAACATGTTAACATATATTGGATAGGGGAAGGGTTGGAGGAAGGAGGGGAAATTTAGAACACAAGGTTTGGCAAAAATCAGTGTTGAGAAATTATCCATGCATATGTTTTGAAAATAAAAAGCTTTAATAAAAAACATATTTCTATATGAGGCAGGTTGGGAGAGAAAAATCAGAACAAAAAGGAAAAACCATGAGAAAGAAAAAAGAAGAAGGGAAAAGGTGTAAATAGTGTGCATTGATCCACATCTAGTCTCCATAACTTCTCTGGATATGGATGGCTTTTTCCTTCAAAAGTTCATTGGGATTGCCTAGGCTGAATTGCTGAGAACAAGTCTATCATAGCTGATCATCATACAATCTTGTTGCTGCATACAATGTTTTCCTGGTTCTGCTCACTTCACTCAGCATCAGTTCATGTAAATCTTTCTTAACTTTTCTAAAATCAGTCTAGTCATCATTTTTGATAGAACAATATTATTCCATTAATTTCATATGTCATAATTTATCAAGCCATTCCCCAATTGATGGGCATCTTCCAATCATTTTCCAATTCTTTGTAACCACAAAAAGAGATGCTACAAACATTTTTGTACAAGTAGATCCTTTTCTCTTTAATGATCTTTTTGGGATATAGACAGCAGTGACCCACTGGATCAAACAAAGGGTGTACACAGTTTTATACCCTTTGGGCATAGTCCCAAATTGTTCTTCAGCATGGATGGATCAGTTCACAACTCCACCAACACTGCTTAGTGTACCAATTTTCCCACATTCCCTCTTACATTTATCATTATCTTTTCCTGTCATCTTAGCCAATCTGAGAGAGATGAAGTGGTACCTCAGAGTTGTTTTAATTTGCATTTCTCTAATCAATAGTGATTTAGAGCATTTTTCATATGGCTATGGATGGCTTTAATTTCTTCATTTGGTAATTGTCAATTCATTTTTTTTTTACCATTTATCAATTGGGAATGAAAAGAAGAAATATTGTTTTATGCTGAGGCAATTGAGGTTAAGTGACTTGCCCAGGATCACACAGCCAGGAAGAGTTAAGTGTCTGAGGTCACATTTGAACTCAGGTCCTCCTGATTTCAGGGTGGTGATCTATCCACTATACCAACTAGCTGCCTACAAGGAATATTTTTTAAAGAAAAAGAAAAAGAGGAACGAGGGTAAAAAATCAGCAAAGTTAAATCAATACATTTCCCAAATCTGAAAATGTATGTGATATTTCACATATACAGATCTTGAGCTTCTGCAAAGAAGCAGGAAGAAATGTCTTCTCCCATCTCTTTCTGGAGACCATGCTTATTTTTTTTTGTTCTTTGCATTTTCTATCATTTTGTTATTGTTCTTACCACTTATACTGTTGTAATCACTCTTTGTGTCTTTTAGAAATAAGTCTGTGAAGTTCTAAGAAATAAGCAAAAAGATGCAGAGTGAACAAAACAAAGCTAAAAGAACAATATACCTAATTACTACAGCTGTGCAAAATGAAGAAAACTTTAAAGGAAAATAAAACCCAGACAACAGCTAGAATTTAGATGGTGTGCAAACAGTGGATGTTTAGTGGTCAAAAGCAGGTGCACTTGCTTGTTGTCTCAATTCCTAAATCTGCATGCCTTTCTGGATCAACATCACATCTGGGGACCAATGAATCATGGTATGTTGATGTCTGATTGACACCATCTCAAGGAAGAGTGAACTTTTGGGGGTGGTTGTAATGGGCTGAGGCTTGAGTTGATCCACTGAGGTCCCAAGCACGTGAGGCTAAATAGTAATTGAACCATACTCTATTAATATATAAGCTTGGAGAAAGAATGGTCCCCACCCACTCTTTGTGCAAGTCCTGATGTGTTATATAGGAAATGACGATTCTGGGTGGAGGCAGGGGAGTGAAAAAGAAAGGAGAGGAGAGCTCAGATCTCTCGCTCTCTCTCGCTCTGCTAGCTGGCTTCCTGTCGCAGCTGCCCCTATAGCTATCGCAATCCTTCTTGCCCATATTGCTATCGCAATCTTTTTTCACCTCTTCACTTCAATAAAGACTGAAGATTTTTCCCTTAACCTGAGTTCCTGACTCCGGCTGATTTTAAATACGCGGTCATTACAGGTGGTGATGGGAAGAACGTGAATAGACCTAGAGTTTGGGTGCGAGCATAACCAGTGGCAAGTGGAGAAAAGTGTATGAGTGGGTCTATGTCACTTAGGCTTGGGTCATGATGTGGGGAAAAGGATATGAGTGGGTCTATAACACTTAGGCTTGGGTCATGATGTTTGGAAATGATAACTTCACTTCACTTCACTTCAAGGACCATCCATCCTGATTCAGAGTATCACAATAAAAAACTGGAGCAAGAAAAAAGCTTAAAGAACAGCTGAGAGATGCCTATGGTTTTAGGATGAAGGATCCAAAGACCAGATAACGAAAGTAATTTACACATCACAAGGCTCTGCCCTAATAAATTTCAGAGCCATGTCCCACTCCTGGGGATTTGGATTCTAGCCTATTGCTCTTTCTATGCTACCAGGCTGGAGTCAGTAAATAAATTATCCAGTGAAGACCCCAATTACCCCTCTTCCAAGGCAAGATAGCCCTGGCAGGAGACCATCAAGTAAATAGGAACAAAAGGCTAGCACAAGGATGGGAAGAGCTCTGCTGTCCCAGCATACAAAACATGTGGACTGCATACACACACAAAATGACATTGAATGACTAAAGATTGGCTGTCCATATTGTTTAGGGACACTTTCCAGAGCATAATGAATAGACTCACTCATGCCCTTTTTCCCACTTGCCACTGGTTGTGCTCACACCCAAACTCTAGGTCTGTTCACATCCTTCGCATCACCAACCCCAAAAGTTCACTCTTCTTTGAGCTGGTGTCAATTAAGCATCAACATGTCGTGATTCATTGGTCCCCAGATGTGATGTTGACCCAGAAAAGCATGCAGATTTAGGAATTGAGACAATAGTTGAAAGTCACTAGAAACAATTACTTCCCTGCTATAAACCTCAAAACTGAATAGAGACCTTCTTTGCAAACAGCCCTTAAGCTAGAACAGAGAATCAGGATTTCAAGGCAAATAGATGTTTAGGTTCATTTGTTTTAATAATAGCATACATTAAGGTATAAAACTCCAATGTGGGTCAACATTACTCAGCATTTAGTTCAGTGTGGCAATGATGCTTTCAGAGTAAAGTAGTGACCCAATACCTTCCTTTGCAAAGGAAAGAAGCTTATAGCTTGCAACTTAGAATGCCTGTAACTTTGATAATTAAAGCTGAGCAAATCGCAAAAGATAGGACTCTGAGAAATGAATTTGGATCGAGAAGAACACATCTTCTTTCCCTGCTGGCAAACTCAACATTCTAAAGATCATTAGAACATTTGTCGTCAGTTAGTTAATCATTCAGAAATTATCCATTTATAATAAGAGAAGTGAAGAGAATGAGTATTTATTAGGTGCCTACTATGTAACAGGTCTTGCACTAAATGCTTTGCAAATAGCATCTCATTTGATCTTCACAATAATTTTGTGAGGTTAGTGCTATTATGATCCCCAATTTATAATACAATATAATTTTACAATAAATTTACAATACAATTTTACAATAGTGGCAAGCTAAGGATCTCACAAATTCTCTTTTTGTGGACAAATCATGTCATACAGACATGATTTAGATCTGGAAGGAGCCATAGAGATTGTCTAAAAATTCATTCAGTAGAATTTAGGCTTCCTTAACATTGGAGATACTAATAGGAAAAAAAAGATGAGTCTGATCTCAAGGAGTTCATACTCTAATTGGGGAAGAGAAAACCTAAAAGAGAGTTTGATAGAAGACTGGTGGAAAGGCACAAAAGCCCTAAGGTTTCAGTATCAGTAGGTCAGATGACTGTGACATGGTTTTGGAGGATCGATATAGAAAACTGAGCAGATGGTAAGGTCTGAGGGACCTTAGAAATCAGCAGTAGGGCAAATGCTAAGGCTTGAAAGTCCTTCTCACCCTATTTTAGATGGAGAAACTTAGGCCCAGAAGGGTTAGATTATTTTTCTAAGGCCATATATCTTGTGGCTAAGACATAATTTCAATAGAAATTTCTTGATCCTCAGATTCATTCTCTATCCATAAGATCACATGAAAGCAGGAAGATAAAGAAAAGAAAGTTTGGATGTGGTTCTCAAAGTATTAAGGAGAAAAAGATTCTAAGATAAGAATAAATTGTATCTGCTGGTTTAAAGAGCCCCCATAAGTGGTTTACCACAACAGTTCTCTAGGGAAGCAATAAGTAAGAATGATGACTAAAGATCTCACTTCTGGAAAATGTGAAGAGAAGATTTTCTAGTGAACTGCAAAGAGAATACTGTTAATATTCCTCCTATAGCCAATTGACTATTATCTAAACCCAAAGTTCAGGTTAGTATTTCTACTCTAAAAAAGATTTTCCATCTACTCATCCACTTTTCAGGTTATCATGCAGCAGGAAGTGTTCCTTTGGGGAAAAAAAAGGAAGAGGTTCAAGGTAAAAACAAAGAAAAAACATCTGAAAAAGAAAAGGAAAAATCCTGACTTGTATTAAGGGTAGAGGGTGGAAGGATGTGATTCAGAAGAGAAAGGGAAGAACACTTGGAATTGTGGGACACACTTAAAATAACAGACACACAGTCTTTTCCCATTGAGGAAGAGCTGGACCTTCTGAAGAGGAAGCAATTGCTTGTATTTCCTCCAAAAAGTATGGTCTGCATTCACTGGTACTATCAGGGGAGGACTCATTTCAGTAAGGATCAAAGGAAGAAAAGAGAATGTTGAAGATCAGAGATTCCCTGTTGAAGTATACTGAGGGAACTAATCTCCCAAAGGGCTGAGATTTTTTCAGGGCATTCATCTAGGACATGCAAAGAACATCCTAAAGCTTCCCAGGCTGAATTACCAGTGCTAACACTTGTTGGCTTATGACACCATTATTAAGTGACTTATCTAAGATCACATATATAGTGTGTGTCTGAGGTATAAATGGTACTTCCAGAAAGAACAGCAAACATTGCTAAAGATTACAGGGTCTTGGGCAAAACTCATACTCACAGGTGGCTTTCTTATCACTGATTCCCAATTCAGAGGCGCAAAGGAGATAAGGAAGGAAATAACTGGTTAAGAAGATGGTGTCTCTATTTCAGAGTCCGATTCTTTTGTCCATGTATACTCTTTTTGTGTTTAATTTATACTTTAACATATTTAACATATATTGATCATCCTGCCATCTAGGGGAGGGGGTGGGAGGAAGGAGGGGAAAAATCAGAACAAAAGGTTTGGCAATTGTCAATGCTGAAAATTATCCATGCATATAACTTGTAAATAAAACGCTATTTAAAAAAAAGAAGAAGATGGTGTCTGAGAATGGGACTTGGATTTCTAGGAGATGGTTTAAAATTAGGTATTAATTTTAATTCAGCAATCTGGTTAAGTACGTGGAATTGCCCTAGATATTAGCCACACAAATACAAAAATTCAAAATCTCTTTCTTTGAAATAGCAAGAGCAGGTAAGATGTCACATGTAGGCAAAGAAATATAGTGCAACAAAAATAGAGAAGGGAGAACACACTTACAAACTGGTACATCCAGGAAGGCTTCATGCAGGAGGTAAACTTTGGAGGAAGACAAGGTCTTTGAGGGTAGACATAAGGAGGGGGTGGTATGTTCCACACACAGAGAATGGCTTAAGCAAATGCCAAGAGGAAGGAGAGAAAGTAGCCAATTGGGAGAGACTTTTAGTCTCTTTTGAAAAGAAGATAAAGTTTGTAAATGAAATTGTAGGAAATAAGTTAATGAGTCCAATTGTGAAGGGTCTTTGATGCCAGGTTTATCTTTTACCCGGGAGGCAATAGAGATTCATTGCAGAATTTTAAGCAGAAAAGAGAGAGTATTAGATCTATACTAAGGAAGATAAGCTTATCAATCAAATAGATTGGAGAGTGGAGTGTGACTACAAGCAAGGAGACCAAACAGGAGCCTATTATTGTATAAATGAGAGGTGATAAAAGCCTAAATGAAGATGGTGGCTGTGGCAGTAGAGAGAAGGGCATCAAATGGTCCAATCAAAATGGCATTGAACATACACATTCAACTTAGAGTCAAGGGATCTGAGGAATCATTTGCCATCTGAGGGATCTTAGGTGGGTCTTATAATGTTTTGACATCTCAGTAAGGTCTCAATCTAAATGATCTCTTGGGTCCTCCAGCTCTAGACCTATGAGGTTCTGGGTGAAACAGCATTTTGAAACATTTTGAAGCACCTACTATGTACTAGTCATTGTACTAGGGGAGTGGAGATAAAAGAACAAAAATTAAGCCGAACCTAGACACAGAAAGCTTTATTCCAGTAGTGTGAAGGGAACAAAAATATTCCCACTGATAAATAAATATGCAGAAAGTATTGGGCAACCTTGTTACTTGATCATTCATTGTTTGGTTCCCCATAGTGAGGAGTAAGTTGCATTTTCTTCTGGGTCCAGATTTGTGTGATTTCACTGGTTTAGGGAACTCCTGATGAGAGAACTTTCTCACTAAGTGCAGATTGCCACTTTGTTTGAGGTTGAAATGAAGGCTGAGGTCTATGGTCATATAACCAAGGGAGTGTTTGAAACAGGATTGGAACTTATGTTCTTGACTCCAGGTTTATTGTTCTATCCACTGTACACCTTAGCTGCCTCATGGCAAAGGGCTATATAAATGTTAGCTCTTATTTCCTGAGTGTATTGATACCAGGCACTGATCTGGGTATTGGGGATAGGAAGACAGATATAGTGAATAGTCTCTGTACTCAAAGGACTTAAATACTATTGGAGGGAAATAACTTAGGTAAGTAATCACAAAGGAAGGATGGAAGGAAGGGAGGAAAGGAGAGAGGAAGAGAGAGAGAAGAAAGGAAAAGAGGAAGGAAGAAAAGAAGGGAGGGAGGGAGAAAGGAAGAAAAGGTGAAGAGAATTAAGGAAGGAATGAAGGATGAAAGAAAGGAGGAGGGAGGGAGGAAGGAGATAAGGAATATGAAAGAAAGACATGAAAAAGAAAGAAAGGGAAGGAGGGAGGAGAGGAAGAAAAATGAAGGATGAAAGGGAGACAGCTAGGAAGAAAAGAAGGAGAAAAAAGAAGGGAGGATAAAGGAAAGAAGGAAGGAAGGAAGGAGGGAAAAAAGGAGGAAAGGAGGGAAGGAAGGAAGCAAGCAAGGAAGGAAGGAAGGAAAAGAAGGAAGGAAGGAAAGAAGGAAGGTAGGAAGATAGGAAGGAAAGGAGGAAATGAAAGGAGGGAAGTATAAGAGAAGGTAAAAAAAAACAGGAAAGGAGGAAAGGAATAAGGTAGGAAAGATTGAACCTGTCGAATTCTCATGGATGAGTAAAAAATCCCTCTGTGCCACCTCACAGACATGTCCATGCTCATGCGCGCGCGCGCGCACACACACACACACACACACACACACTCACATCACATTCCGCTTTTTGCAGCTCAGGAGGTATGATTGTCACCGGTGTTACCATGGAGACCACATGGGCCCGCTTTGCTCCAAGTGGCATATTGTAGCCATGATGACTTCTATTTCCATGCTTGTGCTCTAGAAAGATTATTTTTAGACTTCCCAGTAAAAAAAAAAAGCAGAAGAGTAGGGGGTGGGGGGCCATATGAAGAAGAGTCTGTTTTAATCCCGTCACATCGCTTCACGGTGTTCTGCCGAGGGGCTCCGCAAGGGCAGTCCCAAGGCCATGCCCTGTAGATCTGGTGATGTTTTGTACGTCTGTCGCTGGAGGACCAGAGCGTCAGGGTCTGAGGGCACATCACCGAGGGCTGGAGATGACTTTCTCTGGCCACAGCTCAGGAGGCTGTCAGTTAAGGCACAGGCGGTCTCTGACCGGTGTTTGCTGAGGGACTTCCCACAGGGGAGATATCAAGGATCTTGTGATCTATTCCAGGACACATTCTTATGATTAAAAACAACAAGAATTCACATTTAGGCAGCTGAGTGAGACAGCTGATAGAGTAATGCATTTGGGGGTTAGGAAAACCTGGGTTTGAATCATTTTTCATACATCAAATCTGTATTTCATTCTGTATTTCAACTTCCTTTTATCCTTATAAGGATAAAAATGGGACCCACTCCATGAGTTGTTATGAAGATCAATACACACACACACACACACACACACACACACACACAAAGTGCTTTACAAACCTCAAATAATGAAAATTGTTTTATTAATGTTACTAATAATAGCTAGTATTTAAGTTCTAATTATTATTGTTTTTAAGCTATTATTATATCCTGCTTTATAAAATGCTTCCTCACAACCCTGTGGAGTCTGTAGTATAAGCAGAATATTAGTCCCCTTTTACAGATGAGGAAACTGATATTTAGGGAGGTTAAAAAAAAACTTGCCCACAATCACCCAGGTAGTATCTACACTGGCTTCTTGCAAGATTAGGGCCCTTTCTCCATTGGCCCTCTAAGGCAAAATTCATAGTAGGAGGCACTTGGCCATGAACTGGGAACCTCCGTCTGTAGTCAGATGTCTTGTCTCTGCGTTATTATACCCCCAAAATATATTCAGAATATAGATATTTCAAATCTCTTGAATGAGGGGGTTTTCCATATGATAGAGGGAGGAAAGACTGGAGTCAGAGAGAAAGTTTATTATAGTACTTATGGCCTTGAAAGTCGGGTGGAAATTGGATAAATAGAGGGAGGGAGCCGAGAAAGGCATTTTAGGGGAAGGAATAACATGAACGAGGTAGCAATGAACACCACATTTGAGAAGCAACAAAGAGACTAGTGGGGCTAGAGAAAAGGGCATTTAGGAGGAGCTGGTTGGATATATTTGGTCAGACAGGGTGAAGCCACAGGATTTCAGATGACAGGAGAACTAATTTGGGTGTGATTCAATAGACAATAGAAAGCTACGATAAGTCTTTGATTAGAGAATGGAATTATGAAAGAAGTATTTTAATAAAGCATCAGGAGTCAGAAAACCTGGGCTGAAACAATTATATTAGCAAGAAGCTTGACTTTGGAAAAGTGTGTGTGTGTATAAATAGAGTATACATACATATGTGCGCACACATATATGTATTATTCATGTATGTGCATTTATATTAACTATTATATGCATGTATATGTGTGCATATGTATGTATTATGTATTGCAAAAGTGGGTGGGTATATGTATTTATATAGGTGTATGTCGGTGTATTAATATATGTGCATCTATATAGGTGTAATGTATGTGTACATGGTATTTACATGTATGTTTGATTGCATGACATGGGAGACGCTGGCACAGGACCATCAGCATGGTATGCCCTTCATCAGAGAAAGTGCTGGCTCTCTGAGCAAAGCAGAAGTGAAGTAGCTCAGAAGAACTGTGAGATGCACAGATTTAGAAAATCCACTCCAAATGTTCCCATGGACTATTTGTGCCCGACCTGTGATAATGCATTCTGAGCTCGTATGGGTCTGATCAGCCATAGTCAGACACACTGTTCTTTGACTTTAGCATAGTGGAATCACTTTGATCCTCTTCAAGAACAAAGGATAACAACCATAACCATATGTGTATATATACAAATATATGTTCATACATAATGATATAATATCAAAATTAATATATGTCATAAATATATAATATCCATAATATATTATATAAGTATATATATATATTTATACATATATATGTGTGTGAGGAACTTTGGGATGAAAAAAGAAAAATATATGTATATAGACTGTACTTAGAAAATATAAATTTGCTTTTAAAACATGAAAACAAATTACTTTTCAAAATTACCATATTTATATTAAACAAAAGCAGTGAGTTATCATTGGTCTATATATGGCCATTGTTGCTCCCATGGTATTAACAATAGTAATAGCAGATTGCTGAGGCAATTGGGGTTAAAAAACTTGCCTAGTGTCACACAGCTAGGAAGTGTTAAGGGCCTGAGACCAGATTTGAACTCACGTCTTCCTGACTTCAGGGCTGGTGCTCTATCTACTGCACCAACTAACTGCCCCTAGTACTTTAATTTTTATAAAACACTTTACAAATATTTTCTCTTTTAATCTTCACAACCACCCTAGGAGGTAGATAGTATTATTGCCTCCATTTTACAATTGAGGAAACTAAGGTAGAAAAGGGATGACTTGCCCAAAATCACATAGCTAGTATAAAATGGGATTTGGACTCAGATTTTCCTGCCTCCCAAGTCCAGTACTTATACTTACATACTGTACCACTTAGTTGTATTAGAAATTAAAACCATCGAATTACAAAGGAAACCAATTATATTGAAATATTCAATTAAAAAAAAAACCAAATCAATGGACCCCAGGTTGAGAATTCCTGATTAGGTCATGTATATAGACAAACAACTCCTTGATTTGTAAAATGGAGATTAAATGACATTCATTAATATTATATTGAATATTTCAATAAATCTGATGCAATCAATGAAGAGGTTTTACACGTCACAGGTTACTTATGCCTGACCATCCTATATGACTTTAGTCCATAACCTTATGAAAATCCTCCCTAAGGTTGTCCACCCAACACACCAGAGATGCTTTTCAAGTTCTCTTGACATTGCTCCAAGCCCATGAACTGTCTATTCAATGTCTCCAGAAATCCTTTTTGGCTGTCCCTCATACCTAGAGCACTCTCTTCCCCCACTCCCTGGCTGAATTTGTCCCCAAAATCCCACCTTTTACAGGAAACCTTCTCCAGTCCCTCTTAGTTTCATCAATTTCTTTCTGTTAAGTATTTTCCATTTATCTTGTACATAGCTGACATTGAATTTATTTGTTTTCATGTTGCCTTTTCCATTAGACTGTAAGCTCCTTAAGAAGGAGGACAACCTTTTGCTTCTTTTTGCATCCCTAGCACTTAGCATAGTTCCTAGAATAGTTCCAAGAAAAATACTACTGTTAAAAGATGGATCTTTGCTTCAGGAATAAACACAGGGGTCATTAAAAGAATTGTATTGATTAACATAGAAATATATTTAACATGATTGTACATGTCTAACCTATATCAGATTGCTTGCTATCTTGGGGAGGAGGGATGGAAGAAAGGGAAGGAGAAAAATCTGAAACTCAAAATCTTATAAAAATGAATGTTGAAAACTCTCTTAACAAAAACTTGTTAAGAATAAGATAAAAGAACTGTTTTTAAATAAAAGAATTGCATGTTTTACCATTGGTAAGGCAGCCCAGTCTGTTCCTTACTTGTTGCTCTTTGGACAATGCACCTGCAACATCAGCATATTTATAAAATGCTCAGTAACTAAATTAGTTTGCAATGCCATAATGCAGGGGTTTCGTTCATACCCAAGAAGGTGTTTTGGTCAAAGGCCCATCCACCCATTTTGCAGGATTTCCCAAGTGTGTTTCTCCCCACAATAACCCCAGCAGTTTCTCTCAAAGGTCCTGAGGCAGGGAGGAGGTGACCACTGGCACTACCCTTGATCATTCTGACATCAGGGCAGTGGCTGGTTAGGGAGAGGAGTGGCTGATTCAGAAAGCTTACAATTTAGCTTTCTTCAAAAAGAATCTGCCCAGGGACTCAACCACAACGAGCAGATTAGTATGATTTCCAGTTACCAAATTTGAGAAAAGAATGTTATTGAGATTCCAAACTCGAGAAATGAACATTTAATCCACATACAATCTGGAAGGTTTTTTATTTCTATTTTTAAGTCATTACCAGAAAGCACAAAAAGACCATGTTTACTGTGTCCCAAATGAGACGCTGTTAGTTGATGGTGTCTCTAATTTTCCTGGGTTACAGCTCCCCAGGACTCACTGAAGGAATAAGCCAAGAATTCATGAATCGGCAATTTCAGTCAATCTCCTGTAACAACCAAGTTTCTTTTCTTTAAAGTTCTTTAGATAGAGCAAAACCTTTAATTAAATATTGGTTTTTTAGTGAACCATGAAAACCTCAAATGCTATCTGGACTCAAAATGGCATCAGAAATAGAGAATTCTACCCTAGAGAGGGGAGAGCTTGATTTTTATTTTTTATTAAACAATGTTGGAAAGAGGGTTGACGTAATTTACCTCTAATCAATTTCAGGAAGTTAATCACTAGTCAAAAACCCTTGATTTAGTCTGATGGGATTTTTCCCCCATTATGAAATGAATCCTCATTGTTTGACAGAATCAAGCACAGAGCCAAGAGATTGGATTCAAATTCTAGCTCTAGCCCTTCTAACTCTAACTGCTCTAATCCTCAGCTTCCTGATTTGTAAAATGCAGATCACCAATATTTACACTATTTAACTCATAGGGTGGGTCTAATGAAATCCCTTCCTATTGGTGTGTCATTGGACTCTCGGTTTCTTCATCTGTAAAATGGGGATGAGAAATGAACTAGGTATCAGGAATAACTGAGTTCAAATCCTGCCTCAGACACTTAATAATTATTTTATCTGAGCAAATCCTTTAATTTCCCTATGCTTTAGTTTCCTCATCTATAAAATAAGGAGACTGAATTCACTAACTTATAATGTCCCTTCCGGATTTAAACCTAGAATATTTGCCATTCCTTCTTCATAGGATTGGTTTCAGGAAAGCATTTGTTAAATCAATTGTGATGTAAATAGCTTTTTACCACCACCACCACCACTACCATTATTGTTGTTGTTGTTATTTTTCTCCTAATTCCAGTTCTTTGCAGCCTTTTTTTTTTTTTTTTTGAAAAGAACTTCCAGTGGGTTGAAAATTAATGGAAGCCAGCAGTAAGGGAATAGCAGAGGGGATGGGCTGTGCTCTGTCTGGTATTTAATTTAGTTTGAGATGCTCTTCCTGTCAATCTGTTTGGCGCCCAGAGGATGAAAACATGGATTGTAAGCTCTCAACCACCCAGCCCTGAAGGCCCAGCTCTCTATTTCCAGAAATACAAATATACAAATGAGTGCACAGAAAGGAGGAGAGTAGGAATCCCCATTGGCTTTATGTCACAGGACACCAATGGTTGAAGAGGGAATGATGTTACATAGTGGGTCACTTTGGAATGGCACCTGAAAATCATTTTCCCCAACTTAACTATGATGACAAATAGGGGACAAGAGGGACTAGTTCCAGCCAGGCCCTGGGCACTACTTATAAACACAATCCTGATTTCAGCTGACTCTTTGAGTGGGCTAAACTTGGCTTGAAAAATAAAATAATCCCCTGTGGTTGGCAGATCTCAAATTAAATGATTCAAATACTATTCAGGCTGATGAAAGGGTTTTATCCAATTTCCTTTTGACCACATCCTCCTCTGTAAGGGCAGGAAAGGAACGGATTCAGGGAGAAACAATATTTTTAGATCTCTAATCCTTAACATGGATGAAGTTTATTAAATATGTATTCCTTTTTCTTGACAACAGAAAAAATGAAGAGATGGGGAAGAAAATCAGGGACTGAGAAAAGCAATGTTATTATGGAAATGGAGCTTCCAGAAAGATGTTGCTTTGTTCCCAGGGTCCCTTTCCATCCTCTAGCTTTGTGATAATGTCTAGCACAAAGGCTCCATCCTAGGGAAAGCTCTATCTAAAAAAATTGAGAGAGTGCTCCTGGGAAAGGGACTTATCTTAATAGGAAAGCGGGGAAGGGGGGGGGGGGAGGAGAGATAGTCTTAAGACAACATCTTGAAATGAAGGGTAAAAATCAGAAATCTATCTATACCATAAAAAATCGCTCCCCCTATTTTTCACAAATTAGAGAATCATTGGGATTAACAGGGTCCATTTTTAAAAAGTAAAAATACCCCCCATGAGGACTTAGGCACTCAACCTTTATGATTTAATGTGCTAGCATCACAGCTCAGACTCCTAGGAAGCTCAGACCTAGGGGAGCCCCAGAAG
The DNA here is from genome assembly GCF_016432865.1 of Antechinus flavipes. NCBI lineage: Eukaryota > Metazoa > Chordata > Mammalia > Dasyuromorphia > Dasyuridae > Antechinus > Antechinus flavipes. The sequence continues at coordinate 58,917,027 of NC_067399.1, forward strand.
CCATTTGGCCCAATTCTTACTTGAACAAGAATCCCCTCTTCAGCTTTCCCATTGGTTAGTCATCCATCCTCTTCTGAGGACTTCTAGGGAGCCCCACTATCTCCTAAGGTGACGTGTCACACTTTGGGATTGCTTGAAGTCTTCAGAAGTTTTTCTTGACATCAAAATTAAATTCTCCTTTTTGCAAATTCTAATTCTGTTTTAATTCTGAAAATTAAATCCTCCTTCATGAAGCAAACCTTCATACAGGGGGAAATGGCTTATCACAGTTCCTGAGCAACTTCTCTGCTTTGGGATCAGGGTATGGGCAGAAGTGTCCTATTTGCTACAGGCTGGCTATACTCAGCACCAACTGAGTACACGAATGCTTTGGGGATTATAAATCTATGTCTTTGTAAATGAAATGATTCTGTCCCTGTCTCCCTTCTTCCTTCAGTTCATTTTGTGGCAAGTAATATTCTCATGAAAGGTAAGGGTAGGGGTCATCCTTGGACCCATCCCAGCAGAAATAGTGAACTCCAAGAACATGGCAGAGAAAGTTCATGTTCTTTGTAGGTGATGCTGAGCCTGCATTTGGGATTGCCTCTTCTGGATATGGTTTTTCTCTTTATTATGGGTGATTGACTAGTGATCCTGAGAGGTGTGTGGCTAGTCTTGCAGGGAACTTGGTGAATTTATGAGATTGAAGAGACTGGATCTTATGGTTGGAACTGACTGGGAGCAAGGGGGGTTTCTGCTCTCAGAGAAGATGATTACTGACTGGAAAAGGAGCCCACTGCCCATTCTAGTTTACCAGAAGATATCATCCTTCATAGGAATAATGCTGAGGGAGGTGATGTATAAATTGCCTCTTCAGTAGTTCCACAAACTGCTTCATATTTTCATTTGTAAGGTTCAACCTCCTAGGAGAGTGTAAGAGTAGTTATAAATCACTGTATCCTGTTTCATCTTTCTTCCAGTGCATACTTGTGGGCCTTTTGTATGGAAGAAAAAAACATGCGTCCTATACCTATTTCATACTGTGCATTGCTTTTCTACTTCTCCCTTTAGCCAAGATTCTAGAAATGAGCCAAAATCAGTTTTAAATAATATTCCCCCGTATTCTACAATGAGTAGGATTAGAGTGTAAACAGTCAACAGATGAGAGAAAGTATCTAGTCATTCTACTTGGAGATCGGGCTTCCCTAAGACTGAATCTGATCAGTGTGTGTGTGTTGTGTGAGTGTGCATGTGTGAACATATGTCTGTGTTTGTATCTATGTCCAGAGAAGGGTGCTTTGGATATTCACAGGATGATCTGAAGGCCCTTCAATATCCTGGCTGCCCACCTCTTGATGTTTTCCAGTTTCTCAATAATCTTTCTAAAATATGGCATAAGGAATTGAACATAATACTCCAGATAAGTTTTGGTCAGAACTGAGTAAAATGAGATGAAGTATCATTAGTCCTAAATACTCTGTCTCTCTTTACATTAATTTTGTGGATGTTGAATCATGCTGTTGACTCTTATTCAATCTATTAGTAAATCAACCAATTTTTATTAAGTATCTACTATGTGTCATTGTGCTAAGAAGTAGAGATTAACAAAAACATCCAAAACTAAGCCTTTCTTCAATAGATAAGTAGCTAAATAAAGTGAACAAATTTTTTTCAAGAGCAGAATTACAAACTATTAAGAACTATTTTGAAAAATTGATCAAAAGCAATAAAAATAAAAGAAATAGGATTTAATATATCTCTGAGGTTTCACCTCACACCTAGAAAATTTTTTTAAATATTGGACAAGTTGCAGGAAGACAGATACATCAATACATTTTTGGTGGAGCTATAATTTGGTCCAACCATTCTGGAAAACAGTTTGGAATTAGACATTTAAAATGTTCATATTTTTAACACAGATGTTTTGCTGGTAAATATATATTACAAAGAGATCAAGAACAAAAAGAACAATTCCATACATTCAAAATATTCATAGCAATGCCTTTTAGAGTAACAAAAAACTGGACAGAAAGTGAGTTTCCATTAATTGAGGAGCTAAACTTTTGCCCATTAAAGTACTAGAATATTATTTATTATTGTTCAGTCATTTCAATGGCGTCTGACTCTTTGACTCCATTGGGGTTTTCTTGGCTAAGACACTAAAGGGCTTAACATTTCTTTCTCCAGCTCATTTTACAGATGAATAAACTGAAGCAAACAGGGCTAAGTGACTTGTCCAGGGTCATACAGCTAGTAAATGTCTGAGGTCATATTTGAACACATGAACATGAGTCTTCCTGATTCCAGCCCTGGTGCTTAATGCCCTGAGCCACCTAACTGGAATATTATTACAATGATGAATATGAGGTATTCAGGAAAACATGGGAACACTTGTATGAACTAATTCAGAATGAAATAAATATAACCAGGAAAACACTGTGCAATGTCAATAATATAAATGGAAAGAAATGAAATGGAATGATGTTTAATTATAATGACAGAACTTGGTCCTGGAAAAGAAATGAGGAAATACACTCCCTCCTTTGTGGAAGAGTTGAAAGACAATAGGTTAGGAATGATGTAATTATATACTGGTTAATTTTGCTGAACTGTTTTTCCTCTTCTTTGTCATAAGAGAAGGCTCACTAGGCAGTAGAGCAGGGAGTTGTATATTTGGAAATGATGTTGATATAAGAAACAAAAGACATTAATACAACTTAAACAAATCCACTGACTCTCTAGCTTCATTTTCCTTGATTTCTGCAGTTTTTAATACTGTTGAATTAAATTCCTAATTAAATTAAATATTCCTACAGCACACTAATAATGTCATTCCCCTACTGAAGATCTTCTTCCTTTTTGAATTAAAATTTTCTAAAATGCTGTCTATATTTGGTATCTCTGTCCTTTTCTTTTACCCTGTGCTTAATCCTTTGCAAATTGGCTCCTGATCTCACCACTTGAACAAAAACTGCTTTCTCTAAAATCACCAATGACCAAATTATTTGTCAAATCTTATAACATTTACTTGATTCTTTTCCTGGATTCTGGTTGGTTAGTGTATCATCTTTTATAGCCAGGGTACATTATTACTTCCTGATCATCTTCATGTCATGCTGCTAGGTATATATGACCCTTCTGGTTTAACTTTAACTTAAATAATAGCTGGCAGTTTTAATTTCAACTCTGATAATAGTAAGCAAGTCAGCAATATCATGATGCCATGGTCCACTTCAAGAAGGAAAGACAAACAACAATATCTTAAAAAATTAGCCAATCACTCCAGATATCTCTCCGATTTCCTTTTCCAAACACTCTTCATCAGCTACTCTGAACCTATTATATCGTTTTCCCTTAGAATATGAGCTCCTTGAGAGCAGAGACTGTCTTGCTTGAAGGTATTTGTATCCCCAGAATTTAGCACTATGCCTAGCATGAAGTAAAGAACTTAATGTATTTTTTCATTCATTCTTTCATCCATCTGTTCATTCATTCCTTCATCCATTCATTTATTCTTGCTCTCTGAAGCATTTGACGTGGCTGATCAATCTCTTCTCCTGGATATTCTCTCCTCCTTAGGTTTGTTTAACAGTTTTCATTCTTCTACTTGACTGACTGACCAATCCTACACAATCTCCTTTGCCGGGTCATTATCAATACTATGATACCTACCTATGGGTATATTTCAAAAAGTGCTAAAAGAACTGCCACCTATGATTACTGAGTCGCACTATCAGTGATATTTAAAAGACCATAGAAAATGGGAAGGATACCAAAAAGCTGAAGAATGGCAAACGTCCTGATTTCTAAAACGAAGAAGAGGATCAAGTCTGAATCTGCAGGTTCATGAGATTGATTTAAATTTCTCAGAAAATTCTAAAAAGCATCATTAAAGAGATATTGCTGAATATCTGAAAAGCGACAAAGAATGAGTCTGGTTTCATCAAAAATAGGCTGTATCAGACTAATTGCATTCTCTTTTTTGATGAGATTACTAAACCACAGATTAGGAGGATATTATTGATATGGGGGATATTTGTAAAGCTTTTGATAAAATATGTCATGCTCTTCTTATAGGGAAAATGGGAAGATTGAGATGAGACAGTAATACAATCATGAATTGTATTAATGCTCTCTCTTGGCTTCTCTTCTTCTTTTTTCTCCTCCTTTCCCCTCCCTTCTTTTGCCCTCCCCTCCTTTCCTAAGCAGCCTTTTCCCACTAAATCCAGAAGGAGAACAATGGAACCATAGAATTTTTAAGTCAAAGGGAATGTCTACTTCAATCAATTATTTTCTCACTAACACCTATATATAAGCAGAATTTTGATTAGGATAATTTGGATTGATGGAGTTCCTGGAGGAAAGCCTAGATCATAATAAATTCAGAGTTCAAAGGGGCCTTTGTAATTCTCCAATCTAATCCTTTATTTCATAAATGAGGAAAGTGAGGTTCAAATAGAAGGAATTTATCCAAAGTGAGGGTTTGAGGTTTGATAGGGAGGCCTTCCCAAAGGAAATCAAAGAGCATTCAAGAATGCCAGGAAGTAGACAAGGGACACAGAAAGGGAAGCAGATAGGTGCTGATTAAATGTCACTTAATGTAATTTGGAGTTCTATTGGCAGCAGTGGAGTAAGAGCCATTTTACACAGAGATGAAAGGTGACCCATTGCTCTTGCTGGATAATTTTTCACTGAAATGTCCATTAAGGGCAAACATATTTTGCATTCAGCATTGTATGCAAAATATGTTTGTAGGACAGTTAGGTGGCACAGTGGATGGAGCACTGAGCTTGGAATCAGAAATATTATCTTTAGATACTAATAGCTGTGTGACCCTGGGCAAGTCACATAACCCAATTTGTCTCAGTTTCTTCAACTGTAAAATGAGTTGGAGAAAGAAATGACAAACCACTTCAGTGTCTTTGCCCAAAAAACCCAAATCAGGTCACAAAGAGTCAGACTTGATTGAAATGACTGAATAACAACAAATGTATATATACACACATACATCTGTATATACATATATGTGTGGTATATTTTAATAAATGGAAGAATATTTTAAATTAATGGAATCAAAAGGACTTTCTAAAAAGATTTAGTTAATTCCGACTCAATGGAAGGCAAAGTTAATATTGAACCAACAATAGTTTATGAAACAACCAGCAATGTCTGGACCTCAGTTTTCTATCCAAAACCAGTTGAATCTATTTGTTTTTATCATGAGCTTACATTGCTTGTTTAGAACTAGTTTGTAGTCTTTGCCAAACTAAATCCTAGATGCCTCTAAGTTCTCCAAATCTTGGCTATCCTTCAAGACCATGACCCCACCTTAAAGATTTTTTCCTTTATCAAGCCTTTGTTGATTTCCCACAGTTGAGAATGATCCTCTCATAGACCTCACTCAGCATTTCATAGCCAGTATGTATTTAAATGATTCACTTTCTGTTAGTTTCTTTAGACTTTTACTAAAATCTTCCTCTAAGAACTCATTTTGATATGGAGGAAATTTAGCCATTAGCAAAAAAGCTATGCCATCAGAGCATCTTACAAAGATGGGAATGGTTTGAAAATATTATTTACATGTGAAAACAAATCTCCAGATTGACCTGGAGCTTCTCATTCATTTGTTGGCTAGCTGTTTTCAAGATGATCATAATAACTCTTGTTTTTATTTTTCATAATAACTCTTAAAAGCTCTTAAAAAACGAAATACATACATAAATATTGTATGGGTATCTCTTGGGATTTTTAAAAACTAAATTTTATTTTTTAAAGGACATAAATCCATTTCTCTCCCTAATATTTTTGCTTCTATTGGAACAAAAAAAGAGAACAGAAAATAGCAGTAAATTTTTTTTACTGAGGCAATTGAGGTTAAATGACTTGCCCAGAGTCACATAGTTAAGAAATGCTAAATGTCAGAGGCCAGATTTGAACAAAGGTCTTTCTAACTTCAGGGCTGGTGCTCTATCCACTGCACCACCTAGCTACCCCAGGAAAACAGAAAATAAAAGCCTTGTAACAAATATACATATTCAAACAAATATCTGAATTGGTACTATCCCCCAAATATATGGCTCCTTCTGTGCTCTAAGTCCATCACCTCTCTGGCAGTAGGTAGGTATGTAACATAGTTCATGTGGCAGTTAAGGAGTACAGTGGATAAAGTATAGGAAACAAAACTGGAACATCTGGGTTCAACTCTGTTCTCAGACACCTGCTAGCTGTATGAGCCTGGGTAAGTTATTTAAATTCAGTTTGCCTCAGTTTCCATACATGCAAAATGGATAATAATAGCCCCTATGTCCCAGAGTTTAAGAGAGAATCAAATGAGACAATCACAGTAAAGCTCTCAGCCCGGTGCCATTAGCTGTTCATCAGTAGTGCTATGTAATTATGGTTTGTCATTGAGTCGATCAGAAGCCTTTTTTTTTTTTTTTAATTTAAGAGGGTTAAGTGGCTTGCCCACAGTCACACAGCTAGTAAGTGTCTGAGGCCATATTTGAACTCAGGTCCTCCTGACTTCAGGGCTGGTGTTCTACACCATCTAACTGCCCTCCCATCGGAGTTTTAAAGTGAAGACTAAGTCTTAGAAAGATTGCAATCGTTGCTGGTTTAGGAAAAACTCAAGTGGAAAAAATTAAGAGATACTTGAAGTCTTGAAGAAAGAATTTATCACATGCTCTCTATTGGTCTGGAAGTCCCATAGTATTAGAGACCCTTATGTGCTCACATGATTTTTATTCATCTTTGAATTTCCTCAAGCAATTGAAATGTGTGTATGTATGTTTGTGTGTGTATATGTATGTTTGTGTATGTATATGTATATATACATACACAAACATACACATGTGTGCATACATACACATAATAGGTACATTTACACACACATACATACACACAGAGTGCTCGTTCAGAAAAGTGATTCAGGTGTTGGATTGCATCATTTCCCATTGAGGGAGGAAACCTGTCTGGTTCCATTCTCACTTATATTCTTTTCCCACCTTCCCCCTCCCTTTTCCTGTCATCTTTACCCTCCCCCGGTCCCTTGGGAAACACTAGCCATGTTTTCACCGGAGCTGAAGGTCCACTCTTTGAATGTTTCATTGATTTGCTTTTATCATTCTAAAAGGCTATTTTTTTATGAACCTTTTCATTTGATCTAAATACAGCACAAGGCCCTGATGGAAATGGAATTCTATAAATAACCACCAACCCAACTCAACTAAAGCCCTTTTTTTCTAGAGATAAAAAGGAATTTTAAAGAGCAGGGATGTTTAGATCCCCTTAACTCACAAAAGGCTATAGTGCAGTCTACACTGCAGGTCAGAAATCTGTTTAGCCTTCTGTCTCCCCCTCAACTCCACAACCCATCTCCTCCCTCCCCCAAACACATGGACTCTGTTCTTGTTCTTCTGGGAAGACCTGGGAACAGGAGGTCCCGGGGGCCAGGCTTCAAAGGAAAACTGCCAAATGTCTGACAAGAAAGGTAATCAGAATAGCCTCTTTTTCTTAAACAAGTATTCAGCAGGAGTACCAAGCAGTGCCATGCCTGAGGAATATAAGTGAAGTGCTTTGCCAACTTCAAGGCAGTCACAAATGTTAGTTTTTATTGTTATTTTTATTATTTCTGTGAGTAGGACTAAGGATGACTGAGATACACCAGGTACTCCTCAAGCACCAGGACAGCCACCTGGTGGATGGAGCACCGGCTCTCAAATTAGGAAGACCTGGCTTTAAATTCAGCCTCAGACACCTACGTTTCCTAGCTGAAGCTAGTCATTTAACCCCAATTTTTCACACAAAAAAAATAAAAATAAAAATAAAAAGATACTCCTCAAATACCTTCCCTTGGAAATTACCTCTCATTTTATATATCTTTCTATGTAAATATATAGATACACACACACATATATAAATATACATGTACACATATGTGTGTATACATATATACATATATATGGTGTGTATTATGTACACACACATAGATATATGTATATATCCTACATGCACAATGCATGATGTTGTTCCCCGCCCCATTCCACCATGAACTCTCAGAGGGCAGAAACTTTTTGCTTTTCAGCTCCCTTAGGACAGAGCTTAGCACATAGCAGGTACTCAAAAAATGCTTGTTGACTGAGTTCAGGGTTGGTCATACAGGGAAGGGATAATTTGAGGGCCTTTGAGACTCCCAATACTTCTCTTATATTCTCTTTTATTACCTAGAAATTCCAATAGGAAGACTCGCTTTTGTTGTCGTTTTTGTTCAGTCATTTTTCAGCAGTGTCTGGGGGGTTTTATTGGCAGAAACACTGGAGGGCTCTGCCCTTTCCTTCTCCAGATCATTTTACAGATGAGGACACTGAGGCAAATGGGGTAAAGGGAGCTGTCCAGAGTCACACGGCTTGTAAGTATCTGAGGCCAGATTTGGACTCAGGACCTCTTGACTTCAGGGTTGGCACTCTGGAGTGCCTCTAGCTACCTGTAGACTCACTACCAGGTTTAAAAAAAAACAGACATAAGTATTTTTCATGGTGAAAAATTTACAGTATTCCTCTCTCTAGTTCTTTTCCATGAGCACATTGATTAGGATTTGTCCCTTGGTACCATCTCTGATGTCAGCGCTATAATACTCTCCCCACCACAATATGAGAGAATTGGAAGTAAAAATATTGATGACTGTAGTTCATGCTAAGGTTCTTTCCAGCCTTAATGATTTCTGACATGAGACGTCAGAATATTACAGAGGATGTTATCTTGGAGAGGGGATAGATTCCTGTCTCTGCCACTAACTAAACTAGCTCAGCAATCTTCGTTAATCACTTCCCTTTTCTGGGCCTTGCTTTCCTGAGATTGGTAAAACAAGGAAATTTGAACTAGATGAATGCTCAAGGCAGATCGTGACACCTGCCAGTGAGCACTGGGCAAAGGATGGCTTTCTGTTCTTGTTTTAGCCTCTGGGTCAGTTGTTCTTTTCTGAATAATAATTGGATCCTGGCCCCCATTTAGTTTTCTTTTCCAGAGGAAGGAAAAAAGGCTAAAAATATGAGGGAGGTAGAGAGTTTGGGTTGAGCTGAGCAGGCTAGAAATGAATGAGGATGAGAGAAGAACCAATTTGGGATTAACAGAGTTGGGGTGGGGGAAACAATGAGAAAAATTTTAATATGGATCCTTTTGAACAGCCAGTCCAAAGTTCATGGCCTAGAGATCTATCTGGTCCCAAGAGGAAGAATAATTAGAACAAGGATGATCTCTACTAACTTTCTCAACCAGCAAGTTCTTTTTTTAAAAAATTTTTAAAGCTTTTTTATTTTCAAAACACATGCATAATTTTCAATATTCATCCTTGCTAAATCTTATGTTACAAATTTTTTTCTCCCTCCATTTCCTCCAGCCCCTTCCCTAGACAGCAAGTAGTCCAGTATATATTAAATATGTGCAATTCTTCTATACATATTTCCACAATTATCATGCTGCAAGAAAAGTCAGATCAAAAAGGGAAAAATGAAAAAGAAAACAAAATGCAAACAAATAACAACAAAAAAAAGTGAAACTGTGATCCACACTCAATCCCATAATCCTCTCTCTGGGTGCAGATGGATTTCTCCATCACAAGTCCATTGGAACTGGCCTGACAGTTGAAAGAGTCATGCACATCAGAACTGATCATCCTATGATCTTGTTGCCATGTACAATGTTCTCTTAGCAGCACTTCATATAAGTCTCTCCAGGCCTCTCTCAAGTCATCCTGCCAATCATTTCTTATTCAACAATAATATTAACATTAATATACCATATGAATTTATACTTCAACTGATGGGCAGCCACTCCGTTCCCAGTTCCTCAGTAAGTTCTTTAGAGCTACAAAATCAAATCTTACTTTTTGGATTTGTAATGAGATGAATATAAATATAGTTTAATATTTCACATTATCAATTTTTTTTCCAAAATGCTTATAAACAAAAAAATTAATTTGATAAAGAGTCATCAAATGACTCAAATCAAATCAAATGACAACTCTGCTGATTAGATTCCTTCTTTTGCCAACTAAGGATGAGAATGAAAATCTGGTTAAAAATTTCATGATTAGTCTATGTTCAAGGCTTGGAATCATTCCCTATGATAATCAGACTTATACCCCATACAGTGGTATAGTAGAAACAGCACTGGACAAGGAAAGGAGGAAACCTCTCCATCTCTGGTTTTTTGCATGCCTTTCTCAGACACTCAGCTTCCCCTACTTTAAAATAAGGGTGTTGGTTTTGATAATCTCTGAATCATTTTCCAGCTCTGACATTCTATGTTTTAAAGATCTTTCAACCCAAACATCTCACATTCTAAGCTTCCCATGTTCTCTGGCATTCTGTGTTCTAAAGCTCCTTCTATTTCTGATATTCTATAATCAAAGATACCTGCCAGTTCTGATATTCTATATTCCAAGGATCTTTCTAGTTCTGGCAATTTGTTCTATGGTTCCTTTCCAGGTGTGTCATTTCCCCAACTCTATCATTCTATGTTCTAAAGTCCTTTCCAGATTAATCATTATATGTTCTAAATTTCCTCCCAGGTTTTACATTTTAAGGCCCCTTTCAGCTCTGACATTCTATGTTCTAAAGTTCTTCCCGTCTGACATTTTTTGTTTGTTTGTTTTAAGGCTCTGTGTGTCTGTCTGTCTCTCTCTCTCTCTCTCTCTCTCTCTCTCTCTCTCTCTCTCTCTTTCTCTCTCTCTCTCTCTCTTCTCTCTCTCTCTCTCTCTCTCTCTCTCTCTCTCTCTTCTCTCTCTCTCTCTCTCTCTCTCTCTCTCTCTCTCTCTCTCTCTCTCTCTCTCTCTCTCTCTCTCTCCCTCTCTCTCTCTTTCTCTCTCTTTCCCCCCCTCTCTCTGTCTCTCTCTCTCTTTCCTTCTTAGAAATTTTATTCTTAATAGCATTTTCTTTTTCCCAATAACATATAAAGACAATTTTTAAAAGCCATTTTTAACATTCAGATTTTCTCTTTCTCTCTCTCTTCTCATCCACCTCCAAAGACAGTAAACAATTTGATATAGGTTATATATATGCAATCACATAGAACATTTCCTATTAGTCATGTTAAGAAAGAAGAACAGATCAAAAGGGGGGAAAGCAAGGGGAAAAAAGGAAGTTAAAAATGGTATGTTTTGATTTGCATTTAAACTCCTTCAGTTCTTTCTCTGGAAGTGATTAGAGTTTTTCATCATGAGTCCTTCGGAATTATTTGGATCATTGTATTGCAAATAAGATCTATTCACAATTGATCATTGTGCAATATTGTTGATACCATGTACAATGTTCTCCTGGTTTTGCTTATTTCACTTTGCATCAGTTTGTGTAGGTCTTTCCAGGTTTTTCTGAAACTATCTTGCTTGTCATTTCTTATAGCATAATAGTATTCCATTTACAATCATAAACACCAACTTGTTCAGGCATTTCCCAATTGAAGGGTATTCTCTCCCATTCACATTTCTCATCTCACTGAACACCATATGGGCCCAAAGATTCAAGCTAATTTGCTCCCTTTTCCCTTTGGCTTTTCTCAATTACATATCCACAGATTATACTACCAAGAGATTTAGTTAGCATAGAGTGGGTAGTCACTAAGTCCTAGAAAAATCTTTAGCTCAGGCATTGAATTTTTTTTGAAGTTTTGAATTTTGGGGGAAAAAAGCAAGCTGTTCATAAGAGAGATCTACAGTTTCATGATCTACCTTCTTTTTCTATTTTCCTATGTGTATGAAAATACCTCTTTTATTTCATGTTTATTAAGTCCAGAATAAAAATATTTTTTTAAAAAGGAAGAAAAGAAAAAAAATTGGTCCTTTGGGTATTCCTGAATGGGAAAGATCTTTCTTAATTTTTTAGGACATGTAATTTCAGTAAGGATACTATATGTCCCATGACAGAAACCCTGTAGACCTGGCACTTATTGGTTTAAAGGAATGACCTCTAGCTCATCTAATATAGGGTGTCTTAAAAGTTTTGAAGCAGGGGCAGCTAGGAGGTGCAGTAGATAGAAAACTAGCCCTAAGTCAGGAGGACCTGAGTTGCCTGGCTGCTATCCACCCCCTATACCATATTACCTTTCCCTTTGTCTTCTTTATAATATAATGAAGGCAATCGGGGGAATTCCCCAACACCCTTTTCCCTAATACTGAGCTGCTGGGCTGGGGTTTGCTAGGTTCACTCCATGGTCCATGTGTGGGGATGTACCTGTGGGAGCTGTCCCACACTCTCTGATTCTGCCCTGGAGTTCTTCTAGTCCCTTATAGAGCCCCATAGGTTTATGCTTGAATTATTTCAAAGGGAATACAATCCTTCAGTGCTGAGCCAGAACACTTGAGATGACTCTCATAACTCCATGGAATGCCCTTGCAGGGCTTTGGTCCAGCACCCCAGGAATGGGAGGTTCCTATAAACATCCCTATTACACAATAACTCCTCAAGACATCTTGGAGTATACTACCTGTCTTTTTCACTGTCTTCTCAGTAAATTATTTTCCTGGATTTTCCTCTTCTGGTCATTGTCTAACATCCCTGCAAAGAAATGAAATGAAGGGAAGAAGACTGGGATAATGTGGAGAGCACAGGGTTCCCAAGGGAAAGCCTTCCCAATCAAAGAGTAGCAGGGATGGAAAAGCTAAAGTATGGAGTGTTTAACTGTCAGGAGTTAGTCAGAGTCTAAGAAAAGAATGTCGAAATATCCCTCAGGGGGTACAAGTTACATTTGGTAAATGCAGTGACTGAATTTAAGAAACTACATTAAAACTGAGAGAAGGAAGCTCTTCTGGGACCCGGGGTGAGACTTCATAAAGACAAAACCAAGGCTGTGTCAAGAGCATTTTTCACCAGATGGCAATGTTCCAAGAGATGGGGAATGATCCACAGTGGCTGTCTCCAGGAGCCACATCAATGACTTAGCCTTCCTGACCATACCTGGAAAGAGTATTAACCATAAAGATGTCAATTAATTAGACAATTTGGAACATATGCTGAAATGGAGATGGCCCAGATGGGGTCTATTCTGGATTTCACTGGGTACATCCCAGGGAAAGAGGCAACAAGAATTCCTTGGACCAGCCATCTGTTTCAGAAAGTGCTGTTGGATTTGTCTATTTCATGGGAGACTAAGAATCTTCTACCTTCCTGGGTGAAAGGATAAAGTTCATGGATTAATAGGTCATAAACCACAAAGGATCTTAGAAGATATCATTTGTTTCACAACATGACTAATGTAGAAATATGTTTAATATGCTTGTTCATGTATAACATATCAGATTGCTGTTTTAGGAAGGAGGAGGAAAGGGAGGGACGGAGAAAAAATGGAAATCAAAATGTTATAAAAGTAAATATTGAAAATCATATATATATGGTTATATATGTGTGTATGTTTGTATACATGTATATAATAAAAGCAGATCTAAACCACAAAAAAGAGATCACTTGGTCTGACCCATTCACTTTGCAGAGACCACAGGGAATGACTTTTCCAAGAGCATACAGCAGTAGATCAGTGACTGAGTCATGTTCCCAAAGTCTTAGATTTGGAAGGGATCGTTAAGATTATGATTTTGAACTTTCAAGTTTCTTTCTCTTTGGGGGTTTTCTTGGAAAAGATACTGGGAGTGGTTTGTCATTTCCTTTTCTAGCTCATTTCACAGACATAGAAACTGAGAAAACAGGGTTAAGTGACTTACCCAAGGTCACATAACAGACAACCAGTAAGTGTCTGATGCTCTATCCATGGTGTTGCTTAGCGGTTCCTTGTGTTGCCTAGCTGACCCTCAGTTGCCATATCCTGATTATTCTACTTCTACAATCTCTCTCTCACATCATTACCTTTTCCCCACTCACCTCCATCTTTGTTCAGTATGGACTACCACAATAGCTTAATTGGACTTTCACCAATCCTTCATCGACACTTCCATCAAAATAATCTTTCCATGCCATCTGACAATGTCAGTCTCCATTCAAAACTTTCAATGGCTCCCCTTTGCCTTCCAGATGAAAAATGAATTTATGTGACTCTATCATCAGCCTGACATTTAAGACCATCCACAGTCAAGAATCAGCTTTCTTTTCTGGTCTTATTTCTCAGTACTCATTGCATGTCTTCTGTGTTGTAGCCAAACTAAACTAGTTGTCCCTTGAACTTCCAGGTAGTTTATAAGATATCCCAATGTTAAGAATATGTCCTCCTCATCTCAGAATCCTCATAATTCTTTCAAAGTTCAGCTCAAGTGTAAGCTTCTTAGGGAAGCTTTCACTTTCACTATCACCCTGCCTCTCTTCTCAATTAATTGTTGTTAATGCTCTCTCTTTTCTCAAACTTGTCTACTTGTACCTTTCATTTTTGCCTCTTATAGAATGGAAGGTCCTTGAGGCAGTCATTATTTTTCCTGTACCTTCATGTACCCAGTACATGTACACTATAGACCCTGCAATAGACATTGCAGAATATGAACTAGAGAGATACAGTCATTTATTCAAAGATTACACAGCTAATGATAATGACAGAGCTAGGATTAAAACTCACGTCTTCTGCCTACCGGGTCTTTGTTCATTCATATGACTTTTTTGGTGCTGCCATCTCCCCTCAACCCCAAGCAAGGCTGAATCCCAGGTTAGATATGGCAGAAGTTAAGGGACACATTGAGATGTCCTGAACACAGGTCAAGAGCAGTACTTGCTGTTTTTCTACTCTGATTCCCCAGAGTCATTCTCCCAGAATTCTGAAAAAATACATGAACAGGATGGAATGTTTCTGGCTTCTTTAAATCAAGATTCATCACAGTACATTCTCAGAAGCCAAAATTCTCCTCTGAAAGCATCTGATGTTAGCTTAAGCTTCCATGGTCCAAGATTTGGAAGAATCCCCAAAAGTGATACTTTCTATTTTCTTTGAATTACAACAATTATTACTGGTCCCTTGCCTATAGGGAAGAATGCAGCTAGTTCCTGGGAAATTTAATCATAATTATAAGTTTCTAGAACTTTAGAATGTTGTAATTAGAAGAAAATGCAAAAATAATCTTATTCAGCCCCCCACATTTACAGAGTGGGAAACTGAGGCCAAACAGATGAAGTGACTTGCCCAAAGAAATATTACACATTATGGACAGAGAGAGTAAGACTGGCACCCAGGTCTCTTGTCTCCCTATCCAGTGTAGTTTCTATAATATCTCAGTGCAAATTAAAAGAAAAATCATAAAAATAATAATTCCCATTACTTCAAGAAGTTAATTATACATGGTGGAGTTACAAGGATAACTACTTTTTTGTGGCTGTAATATAATAGAAAGGATGCTAGATTTGGTGCCTGACATATATCAGCTCTGTCTCCCCAAGTTGGGTCCCCAACTGGAAGGGAAGGAAAAGATTCCTTCAGCTGCCTTTCCTAGCTGAAAGTATTTTCCTTTTCTTTAAATTTACCATAGTATTTTGTCTGGATGATGGGGTTTTTTGCACTTATCTCGCAAATCATACATTAATAATAATAGCTAGAACATATTTAACACTTTAAGATTAGCAAAATTCTGTACATGTTAATCTCATTTGATTCTTACAATTTTGTGAGGCAGGTACTATTATTATTTTCATTTAGAACTAAGAGATCGAGAGAGGTTAGTAATTTGCCCAGGTTCACACCACTAATTGATATCCACAGTAGGATCTGAACTCAGATCAACCTGACACCAATCCAGTGATCTCAGCCACCGTACCACTTAGTTGCTTTATGAAAACTCCCTGCAGTTGTCTCCTTGGCTTGGCACTTTGGCACTGACCTAAACCAGATGTACGACTTAGGAATTAATGATAAATAAATGCGGGAAAGCATAGCCATGGGAGCCAGCTAATGCTCTCAAGGGCAAACCAGCAGCACTGTGAGGCACAGCATTGATTCTGGGAGCAATCTATTTTTACAGATCACTAAGGCCCAGTGAGAGGCTGCAGTTCCCTAAAATTTGTCTTCTTCCTTCCCCTTAAAATTCTCTTCTTCACACTCCTATCTTGTTCTTAATTGGCTGTCACCTAATCCCCTAAACCATTAAGCCATAATGGGTCTTACTTAGGGTGTTCCACCCTACCCTTTCAGTTTCTTAAATCCCTAACTCCTTCCAGAAGGACAGGATTTCTGATGCTGACAGATGGTCGGGGAAGTTTCAGCAGTTAGGAAGGCTTGGAGATAAAGAAGGCAAGTGTTTGGGGAATCAGGGGAGCCTTTTCAGTGCTTTACAAGAGACACAGGCCATTGGCCACCTGTCATAGCATTTCACCGGCTTGCCCTAGCTCATTTATTTTCTGAAAACATACCTACTCAGCACGTTGAAATTGAAAGGAGGTGATAGATAAGAAGGGAAGGAAGCTCTGCAAGAAACCCTATTTATTATTAGTCATTAACAATTTAATGTGGATTTTAGTCTGAGTATGATGTTGAATCACACATAAAAGATTAGAGCTAGACATACATCTCCCTTATTTTACAAGGAAAATGAGGAACCTGGGAGCCCGAAGAAGTCTCCTGAAAGTTACCTCGCCAGTTGGCAACAGAATCAAAGAACCAGATCTTCTGACTCCTAATCCTTCTAATATACAATGTTCTACCTTGTTCCTATTGTGGCCCATCTCTTGCTAAATCTTAGCTAAACCTCTGCTGCTACTGAGTAGTGGTTGGAATATGGCTCACAATCATGCTGACTAGATATATTACTATTACTACTACTACTACCTACTACCTACAATTTCTACTATCTACTACCTTCTCCTCCTCTCTACTACTGCTATTGCTACTACTACTATCATCTACTATTTACTACTATCTACTACCACTATCACTACTACTACCTACTATTACTTCTATCTACTACTACCTATTAGTACTATTGCCTCCTCTTCCTCCTCCTCCTATTATTACTACTATTAATACATACTACTATGACTATTACCTACTACTACTGCTACGACAGCTACAACTACTGATTACTATTACTATTACATTTGCTACCTATTACTACTCTCAATCACCTACGGTTATTATTATTACTACTATTACAATAATTAGTACTATCTAGTATCTACTACTATTGTTACCTATTACTATTACTAATATCAACTACTCCTTCAACTATTTATTTCTACAACTACACTTGCTACCTTTTACTACTACCACCACCAATACCTTCTCCTCCTCTTCTTCCTTCTCTACCTAGCACTTATATAGGGCTTTAAGCTTTGCAATGTCTTTTGCATATGTTATTCCATTTGATCTATACAACAACTCTGTGAGTTGTTACATTTTATGTAACATGAAAACATTTTATGTAAGTGTAAAAATATTACATTTTATAGATTAAGAAATTGAGACTGCGAGCAATTAAGTGATTTGCCCAAAATCAAACAGCTACTAAGGTCTGAGGCAGGATGCAAACTTGTCTTCCTGATTCCAAACTAGGTGGAAAATTACAGCAAATAAAGGCCTCCTTTCTCAAATATATAGAGAATTGAGTTAAATTTATGGGAATACAATCCATTCCCCAAGTGATAAATGGTCAAACAATATCAACAAGCAATTTTCAGACAAAGAAATCAAAGCTTTCTATATAATCATATAAAAAGTGTTCTAAATCACTATTAATTATAGAAATGCAAAACAAAACAGCAAGATTATCCTTTCTAGATTTCTCATTCCCCTCCCTACAGAAGTTATTCTTCTCCTTCTTCCTCAAGATTTCCATAATTCCCTCTTGTCCATTAGTTGAAGAACTTGCTCTTATTTTACTAAGAAAATTAGGGGTATTTTTGTGGGAATACTCTCTTTACCCAGTCTCTTCATTTCAAATTCCTTGACATTCCCACTCACTCCTCTTTTCTCCAAATCTCTGACAGAAACAGTGATCTTGTTTCCATGCTGAGACCAAAACTCCTACAAGAGTATTTAATTCCATTCTCTCTCATCTTCTTTTGAAGATTACATCTTCAATCATCCCTTCTTTCATGAATCTTCAACTTCTTATTGATTCACTCCCTCCTATCTTCAATGATGCACAAGTTTCCCATATTCTTAAAAAAAAACTTCACTATCTTCTCCCTTTCTTTCTTCACTTTCATAAAAAATTGTATTCATTGCTTTTACTTTTTCTCCTCTGATGAACTGCTCTTCACTCTTCACAATTGAGCTTCCAATATCACCAGATTGGAGATAAGAAACTGCTCTTACACCAAATCTAACAGTTTTTTTCTCAGTCCCAATTCTTCTCTAACTGCTGCCTTTGAAATTGTATTCTTTCCTCTACTTCCTTTTCTTTGAGGATTTCATGATATCCTTCATCTCCTGGTTTTCCTCCTACAGTTTCTCTAGAGCTGTATTATTATTATGTATTATTAATAAACTATGATAATTAGCTGAAGCCATAGGAATTGATGAATTCACCAAATGAATTAGTATAAAGGGAGAAAAATTCAGGAAAATTTCTCTCACAGTTTGTGGGCATGATATGGATCCAATAAAGGAGACAGAAAAGGATAGATCATACAGTAAGGAGACCAGGTAGAGATGAGTGTTACTGAAATCTAGAAAGAAGAGAATGATAGAATCAAAGACTGTGAAAAGATTAAGAAGAATGGTCATTAGATTTGGCAATTAAGAGATTTTTAATCACTTTGGAGAGGGCAGTTCCCATTGAATGATGAGGTTGGAAGCCAACATTGCAAAGAGTTAAAAATATAAGAGTCCAGTAAGTGGTAATAAATAGCAAAGCAAGAGTCTGAAACTAAGTGCAATGATTCCAAATTCAACCTCTCTTCACCCTCTCACACTGTCTCCTAAAAAAGCCTCAAAACACCCTCATTTTCTAAATGAGAAAAATATCTGTCATGAAGATAGCAAAATACGAGGGGCATCTGGGTGGCATCATAGTGTACAGAGCAACAAATCTGGAATTGGGAAAACTTATCTTCCCGAGTTCAAATCAGTGCTCAGACACTTATTAGCTGTATGACTCTGGGCAAGTTCTTAACTTTGTCTCAGTTTCCTCATCAGAAAAATTAACTGGAAAAGGAAATGGCAAATCACTCTAGCATCTTTGCCAAGAAATCCCCCAAATGGGGTCATGAAGAGTTGGACATGACTGAACTTTCTGAATAATAATAAAGGCAAAATGCTGAGAGAAGAACTCAAACCCAAGGCTTTAAACTCTCTATACCCCAAACTCTCTTATTCCACATGGCCTCTCCTTATGCAATGGAAGGCTTAGTCTCCTATAAAACTACTTTCAAGCATCATCAAAATGTTTTTTTTTTCTGGGTAGGCGGCCCTTGTCCCTTGAAATTAGGCAGCTGGGGGTGCATCTTACTAGCCCTTCTCCAGAGATATATGGTCCTCTGGGGTTTATCGTTCCTTTCTATTCTTATAGTGTGGATAAACTTGCCTGAGTGAGCTCTTTTTGAAGAACCCAGAACTTTTCTTCTTTCTGTAGGATAATTACTTTTCTATTAAAAATTCCCACCTTAATATAGAATCTTAGAAAGAAGGCAAGCAGCCATATTTGGGAAATAATTCACTGTAACTACACACTGAGCAGCTCCAGGAGGCGGAAATAGTTCCAAAAACACTAAGTTCTTAAAAAGGCCTACTACCTGGCACATTAGTGCCATTAGAGTGAACGTTTTATAATAATGGAGGCACAAGTAGTTTATTTTGTAATAATTGCTTTCATAACCCATAGAGAAAATGCATCAACTCCAAACAATTAAGTAAAGTGGCACCATTAGTCCTTCTGGAGTTCTGCTATTTGGAAATATCAGTTACTAACTTTACATCTAGCTTTTTTTTTTAATCGCCGATACAGAAATTACTGTTGGAATTAGATGAAATATACTTAATGTTCAGAGAGAGGATAGTTGAAAATAATATCTGCTTCTTCAAGTTACAGAACCTTTTGTTGCTCCCCCCAAATAATAATCCCTTAAATGTACAACCTCAAGGGTGTTATTACCAAATACCTGGGCTACTTTAAAGGTGATAACATTGACATAAGGATTTTCTTCACTGATGCAATTGTTTGTACTTCAATTACACAATTCAACAAGCATTAAGTACCTAACGCTAGGAGCCAACAATATCATACTCTCTGACCTCAAGAAGCTTTACTTCTATAAGGTTGGATACAATATGCACATAGATAAAGAAATAAAATCTTTCTCTCTCTCTCCCTCTTCCTACTTCCCTCTCCCCGCCCCCCCTCCTCTCTGTCTGTCTCTGTCTCTGTCTCTCTTTCTCTCTGTCTCTCTCTACCTCTCTCTCTCTCTCTCTCTCTCTCCCTCTCCCTACTTCCCTCTCCCCACCCCACCTCCTCTCTGTCTGTCTCTGTCTGTCTCTGTCTCTGTCTCTCTCTCCGTGTCTCTTTCTCTGTCTCTCTGCCTCTATCTCTGTCTCTCTATTTCTGTCTCTGTCTCTCTCCCTCTCTCTGTCTTTCTCTTTCTCTCACTGTATTGGGGGTAAATGAGGAGGGAAAGGAAGGTCAATATTCAAGAAAAGCCTCAAGGAGAAGGCAATACTTGAATTGTGCTTTGAAGGATTCTATGTGATAAAAGTTTGGAGGTAGTGAATTCCAGATGAAGCCACCTTTATAAAAGCCCATGAAGAGAAGAAAGGCTATTATATAGAGGGAGCAATTAACAGACCATTTTGATCAGGATAGCAAGGACATGAAAGGGAGTAATATGAAATACAGCTGAAAAAGAGGATCTTAGGCACTTTGTGCTAGCCAGAGGATTTTAATAGAGAACACTTTTTGGAATCTGTTTTAAGAGTCAACCAGATAGCCATGTGGAGGATGATTGGAGAAAAGAGGTAGAAGATCAATTAGGAAACCAATGTAATAGGGAAGAGGCTGTATGAGTGAAGAGAAGGAAATTTTACCAAGAAATCTTATGGAAACAGAATCAGTAAGCCTAGGTAAATAATAAAGCCTCCTTCCATACTTTTCCATCCTGTATGATTCTTGTCCATGTCTTTCTGTTAACCCTCCAAAGAACAGCCCCTCAGTCAGCCTTCCTCTGGCTTGGCCCCATATTTCAAAGATATCATTTCAACACTGGTTGTCCATTGATTATCTCTCATTCCAACTATATAAGTGATATACTGCCTTTTGTAATCATGTGTCCTTGAGAATGTCAGAGAAGTATTTATCTATATGGTCCTATGTCAAATAATTAATTGTTATTTAGATTCTGATATCCAAAGTAACAAGCAGAGTTGTTTTTGAATCATAAGAACATTTACTGGGGATTTGAAAAAAATGTATATGTATATCCTTTACATATATATGTGTGTGCGTGTGTGTGTGTGTGTGTGCGTGTGTGTATATATATATATATATATACATACCCATATTATATATATATGCATACACATATCCACATATATTTTCCCAAAAGTATTTTATTTTTCTAATTACATGTAAAGATAATTTTCAATATTCATTTTTGTAAGATTTTGAATTCCAAATTTTTCTTCCTCCCTCTTTTATCCCTCCCTTCTCAAGACAGCAAGCACTCTGAAATAGATTATACATGTACAATCATTTTCTATTAGTCTCACACACATACATATATAGATATATAGAACACATACAAACACACTCACACAGATATCACTAGTATGAGTGTTGGAAAACTGTCAATGTAAAAGAGATGGGCTGACAGTAAAGCGATAAGACATCTGCCAACATATTACTGGCAAGGTACCTTCCGGTGAAGTATGTTCAGTTGGACACTCGTGCATTTGAGCTGATGGTCTTTCTATTGGATTGTCCTCAGCTGGAATTCTTACAGAGCTGAGCCATATTCTCATTTCCCTTGCTGCCAGAGAGATAGTCAGCTTCACATTAATCAAAAGTTACTAAGTCAAGTGGCCCAAGAGGCCAGTAACTAACTGCTAGCTGCAGGATCATGCTAGGCTGTTGAAGAAATGGCAACATTTCATTTGTCTTTTTAAAGACTAATGTCTGAGATATACCATGCTTGTGGCAATCAGCCTTCGAACAGTGAAGTCCTAGTAATGGGAAGTCCTGGTCAATGAAGCAGCAAAAAGGAAATATCTGGATAGGATTCTCCAATTGGTCAAATTGGATATTGAATATTTGTATCATAGAAGAAGCACAATGCATGTGTTAAGCATGGAATGCAGAACAAACTCTACCCAAACAATAGCGATTTCTCCCAGATCCAAACACTATGGACCATAAACCTTAGACTGCTTCTTGTGATGTGGTGCAGCCAACTGAGACCTACCATCTGCTTCCTCTTGTCCTTTGGGTCACATAAAATGTTGATTCGTCTAAGGTTCCATGAATCACAGCATCATCAGGAGAATACTGAGATGAAAAAGAGTGACTTCCTACTGGGCCTGTGTCCCAAAGAGATCATAGTAGAGTGAAAAGGACCACATATGCAAAAATATTTGTAGCAGTTCTTTTTGTGGTGGCAAAGAATTGGAAAATGAGTGAATCAGTTATGGTATATGAAAGTAATGGAAGAGTATTGATCTATAAGAAATGATGAATAGGCTGATTTCAAAGAAGCCTGGAAAGACTTACAAGAACTGATGCTGAGTGAAACCAGCAGAACCAGGAAACATTGTACATAACAACAGTAAAATTATATGGTGATCCATTATGATAGACTTAGCTCTTCTCAATAATTCTGTGATCCAAGGAAATTCCAAAAAAAATTGGATAGAAAATGACATCTGCATCCAAAGAAAGAACCTTAGAGATTGAACATAGATTGAAGCATACTGTTTTCACTTTTTTTCTTTTTCTTTCTCATGATTTTTCCCTTTTGTTCTGATTTTCTTCCAAAAATGATACATAAAGAAATATGTTTTTTTTAAAAGAATGTATAGGTATAATCTATATCAGATAAATTGCTGATATGGGGAAGGGAGAGGTAAGAGGAGGGAGAAAGAAATTGGAACTCAAAAATCTCACAAAAATGAATGTTGAAAACCATCTTTACATGTAATTGGAAAAATAATATATTATTACTATTAAAATTTAAATAAGCATTTAAAATTGACTAAAATTAAAATTAAATTGATTAAGAGGAGCTTAACAGTCAAAGAGATAATTTCATATTTGATCTTAGAGTTAATAGGAAGCCATAAAGGAAGGAAGGGAGAGAGAGAGAGAGAGAGAGAGAGAGAAGAGAGAGAGAGAGAGAGAGAGAGAGAGAGAGAGAGAAAGAGAAAGAGAGAGGGGAAGGAAGGAAAGAAGGAATGAAAGAAGGAAGGAAAGAAGAAAGGAAGGAAGGAAGGAAAGAAGGAAGGAAGGAAGGAAGGAAGGGAAGGAGAGAAGGAAGAAAGAAAGGAAGGGAGAGAAGGAAGGAAGGGAGGGAGGGAGGGAATTTAATTCCTCTTTAATCCTTTTTTTTTAATTCTCTGTTTAATTCCCCATTCTGGAGTGTTTTTTCTGCTGTTAGCCTCCTATAATTCATAGCAATTCCATTTAATTAATTAACATCTATTAGCTTTTACAATGGTATATTTACTGAGAAAATATAGGAAGAATAGAAATACAAACATTATCTTCTCCTTTTATACTACCTCAGTCCCTGGGAAGGGTAAATTCCAACTTAGAGCAGTTTCTCCATAGTGCTGGTCCCAGTAATTTGACTTCTAAAGATATCTTAGCTGCTGGATGAGTCTGTTTCAGCTCTCGCTAGGCTGGGTCAGACAGGTCGCTTGGTACTTCATTCCTCACCATCTGGAGGCTAGCACATACTGACACAGACTCCGTCCACCTCTGGTGGCTTGCCATTTTTGGATGTTCACTAGGTCATGGTACTCCATCTAAAAGTCAGAAAGCTCAGGTATAATCCTGACAGAAGCACATCGGAGTTAAAGTTCTCTGGGCTTTGGCTTTGCGCTAGCTCTGAGTGAGAGAGGGCTCCCTCTTCCATCCAGAGGCCTCACAACATCAACTCATGTTGATGAGTTTAAATCCAGACTCAGTCACTTACTAGCTATGGGGAAATCATTAAACCCTGTTGCCTCAGTTTCTTCATATGTGAAATGAACTGGAGAAGGAAAATGATAAATATCTTTACCAAGAAAATCAAATGAAGTAATTAAAGTTGGGCACAATTGAAATGACTAAACAACAGCAACAGTCCCTGGCACCTACTTAATAATGTTTATTAATAAGTGCTTAATAAATGTTATTTGAATAAATTATTATGAACTACACAGGGGATATAAAACTAACAGTTCTATATCTGCATTCAAGATAGAAAATTAGTTTAAAGTGCAACCATGGGGACTAGTTTAGATATAAGGATAATATCTCTGAAGATTGGGATGGTTAAATATTGGAAAGCTGATAAGGAAGCCATGAAATCTTTTTCTCTGGAAGTCTTTACACATAAGATAAAACCAAAGTTATTTGCAATGGCTGAGGAATGGTCCTTCTGGAAGAGGGGGGAATGGATTGGACTGAGTCCCCTCAATTCCTTGGAGGTCTGTGATTCATGGAGACAAGAAACATTTAGCAAAGAGTTCCAAGCTTTAAAAGCTGGATTGAGAGGTCTGGTTTTTCTCTTGTGTACATTAGTCAGCAGCAAATGAGTTTTAAATTTCAATTTTGAAATGCTCTGCTAATGAGAATTGTTTCCGACATCTTGGATCTGAATTGCCTGATTTGATTTCTTGGGCTAGCACAACTAAATTCCTTGGAATAGTGTTTGGATAGGCTGGTAACCATGATACCTGTGACAGTAACAAAGCCCTGCATGATAATTGATGGCCTGCCATTGCCTACCTGGCTAATACTTAATGCATCAAACAGTCCAGTCAGTAACAATAAGGAATAGGAAACAGATAGAGAGGTTGACTGTTCAAGGACAAATCATGACTCAGAGATGGAGCTGGAAGGTCCACCTGCCCTAACTAACTCCAGAGATCAGACCAGAGGGAAGAAATACACAGCAAAAGTCCATCCCACACTCTGTACCTACTTGGGTCAACAAGCACTCCCATTTTGGAATACTGATTCAAATAAAAACATTTAAACAAAAGAATCAGAAACACGTTGTGTTCATGAACTTTTGTAACCAGGTGAGAGATAGGGCAGCCGGTAATGTCTCCTTTACCTCCACCCAGCAGTCCATAACAGTTCTTGCTTTACCTTTTTCAGGAAAGAAAAGAGTCAAAAGGGACAGTGAAGTCATCCCTTTTCAGTTACACAAGCCACCTGACTCAGAGAAAAAAAGCTTAATTGTAGACCTTATACCTAATAGTAATGCTTTCAATTATAATTCACCACAAGGCTTTGGGTAGATTTGTGTAAACTGTCCTCTGTGAAATAAAGTTTAAGGCACTTACAATTCTCAAAAGGCATTTTTTTAGAGTTAACTGATAGAGTCTGCAAAATATTTGCCATGATCTGAAGTTCCAGGAAGGAACAGGTATAATAACAATTTGTAAAAACAAGTGTCATTTTTTTTATCCCTCTGGTCCTGTGATTTCATTGCCTTTTCTAGGAGGAAAACATGAAAAACCAACGTCTGTGATATCATCAGTCACCAGGATGCTAGTTCACATTTATGAAGTGCATATAATGGGGAGATTGATTAATGAGGGCCCAAGTCTTGGAGAATGCTTAGATTTGCCTTTCCTTGGGGGCATAGAGCAAACACAATATCCATTGGCTGGTTACAGTTCAATCGACTGCATGAACAGTTGGGGAGGAAACCCATTTCTAGCCATGTATGACTGAAGGGCTGATAAGTGTGATAATGAAGTCTTCTAATTGACTGGGGAGTCACAAGAACTAATGACTCAGGAGGCACCGATCCAGAACTGAGTTCCCATAACTCCCTTATTTTCCTTGGCTTCTTAATAAGAGGAAAGAAATAACTGTTGTGAGATGCTGGGTGGGAGGTGGGGGTGGGGGTCTCTCCCACTTGGATACCATGTTTTATGTTTTCAGTCAAATGATTATTTTAAGATGAGAGTGACCAGGTAACCAAATGAGCTTAGCAGATGCATCAAAGAAATCAAAAATTCTATTGGCAGGACAAGCTGATAGCAACGGCTGCTAGAGAGATCTCCCTGCAGGTAGCTATTGACAATAGCAGTTTCAGGGATCTTAAACTCATAGTGATGGACGGAAATGTCAGCTTTGGATTTTAGAACACTGAATCTTGAAGCCTGGCAGAGAATTACACCAAAGAGGAATTCATGAGAACTTTACAAATGGCGAGGAAAGACTTGTAGAGAGAAGAGTTGGCAGATATACCTTGGCCACATGTGGTCTCTACCCATGTGCCTCATTACTGTTGTAGTTTAACTTTGAACCCATTCTCTCTGGGGAACTTGTAGGGGAAGGGTAGAGTGTGCCCTCAGTAATGGGGAGAGAGAATTTCTTTTGTTACTGCTGATCCTGCTGTGCCAGCTCAGAAAAACCTTTTCTGTAAAAGTGAATAGAGTCTGTCTAGTTGATTAATAATAGTGGACACACTGGTGGAGATATAGGAGCTAAAGTACAAGAAAACGCGGTGTTAGTCAGTGGAATCCTTAGAGAGGAGTAGTCTATAGCCCTCTGGGAATCTGGCCCACTAATGGGAGTGGGAATTGGGAGAATGAGTCCAAGGGGAGCGCTACAGGTATTTTATGCCGTGCTTTCCACAGAGTATTTCTTCTAAATGCCCACAACCACCTGGTAATGCAGATAGTTAAAATTATTTTTCTCTTCTTTTTTACAATTGGGGAAACTGAGGTTCAGCCAAGCAAAACGGCTTGACTGAAAATTACACAATAACATGTCAGCACAAGAACATCATATCCTGAATCTCTTTGAAACTATAACTCCTCTTTTAGTAACAGCTTAAATGTAGCCTATGAAAGCTCTGGAAATTCTTATCCCAGCTCTAACTTTCACTGATAAGTTGGGTCCAGAGAGGGTTGGTAAATCACACTCCCCTTCAGAATTCTAGGAATGGCCCTGAGGGATCATGAGTATCTTTCTAAAGCTATTGGTTCAATCTTCCAAAGCCAATTACCAATTAAAGCATTTTTCCTATATCCTTGAGTGACCCAGCGTTTAGCACCCAGTATCATTTAACAAATTAACATTAATTAGCTCTTACTAAGGGATATTAACTGAGAAGATATAACAAGAACATAGGTTTTAAAGCATTTCTACCAAACATCAAATGGTACATTCTCCCCTACTACCCCAGTCCCTGGGTTACAGCACACACTCTCTTATAGATTAGTTTTATTTCCAAAAATTATGTAAAAATTACTGCATGTTCAAGAGAAAGGCAGAATTGTGTTATGGTATAGATTACAGTGAGTAATTAGGTGGTATAGTGGATGGAGTGACAGACCTGGAGTCAGAATGGAGTGAGCTCAAATCGAGCCTAAGATACTTACTGTGTGACCCTGAATAGGTCAATTCATCCTGTTTGCCTCAGTTTCCACATCTGTGAAATAATCTGGACAAAACACTCTAGTATCTTTGCCAAGAAAAACCTAAATGGAGTGATGGATATAGTTATACACAACAAGAGTCTGAAATAGGATTTTTAACCTCTTTAGTGTCAAGGACTCCTTGAGCAGTTTGATAAAACATATGGATCAAATGAGATTTTTTTTTAAGTTACATATTGCTTTTCTTTTTTTTAATCTTTTTTTATTATAGCTTTTAATTTACAAGATATATGCATGGGTAATTTTTCAGCATTGACAATTGCAAATCCTTTTGTTCCAACTTTTGCCCTCCTTCCCCCCACCCCTTCCCCCAAGTGGCAGGTTGACCAATACATGTTAAATATGTTAAAGTATAAGTTAAATACAATATATGTAGACATGTCCAAACAATTATTTTGCTGTACAAAAAGAATAGGACTTTGAAATAGTGTACTATTAGCCTGTGAAGGAAATAAAAAATGTAGGTGGACAAAAATAGAGGGATTGGGAATTCTATGTAGTGTTTCATAGTCATCTCGCAGAGTTCTTTCGCTGGGTGTAGTTGGTTCAGTTCATTACTGCCCTATTGGAACTGATTTGGTTCATCTCATTGCTAAGGATGGCCAGGTCCATCAGAGTTGATCATAATATAGTATTGTTGTTGAAGTATATAATGATCTTCTGGTCCTGCTCAAATAAGATATTTGTAAAGTGCTTAGCATAGTACCAAAAACTTAGTTGGTGATTAAGAAATACTTATTCCCCTCCCTTTTCCATTCCTGTTCTCAGAATAATGTTTTTAAATGAAAAAAAAAAATAAAATGTGCAGGATTACAAAGGAAATCAATCAAAATGAAGGAATAATGTTTCACAGACCCCATGAAATCTATCCTGGGGAAGATGTGGAAGGGTATGTGTGGATCTCGTTTTAAAACTAAAGTATAAATTTTCATCAGCCATAGGAATAAAGGAATAACTTCTCAAGAGAATCAGAATTTTATCAGAGAAGAAAAGTTCCCTAGCTTCAAAGGGGGGGATAAGGGAAACATTTTCAGGGAACTTTAGAGTTTAAAGATTATTAAGGTCAAGCTCATCTTTGAATTGGACCACCTAGAGGGAATGGACTTGCCCAAGGTGACAAAACCAGTTAATAGCAGAGCCAGAATTAGAGTCTATTATCTCCAGACTCCTAGACCAGTGTTTTGGCTGCTACATCATGCTGACCCCTGGACTCTTATCCCTCCATTGAGCCCAGGACAATTTCAAGGCTATTGTGCCGCTAAGGTATTTTACTTCCACCATTGCCTGGGTCCTTAGGTGTTCTCATGGATTTTGCTTTCTGGAGATAATTTTCTCATCTAATTTAGAGAAAAGAAGAAAAAAGAAATGGAGTCAGAGAGAAAGTATCACATGACAATTGGCTAGTGTATGCATTTCTATGACTTTAAAGCTCAAAAGTCTTCTTTATAGGCTGAATTCATTTCTTTTGTGAAAATATTTTTCAACCAAAGGCAACAGCTTAAATTCTAAGCTAAATCAGGGTCCCAGGCAATGACAGGCAGAGGGGGTGGTGGTGGCAAAGAGTATAAAATCAGGGGGTCTATATTTAAATCCCCTCTGCTCACAACATTGCCTCCCTTGCCTCAGTTTCTTCCTCTGCATAATGAGAAGCCTACATTAGATCTTTTTTTTTTTTAAATGGCCTCTTCCAAATGTAGACCTTGTGAAATGGCTATCTGATCTCTTCAAAACCCTTTTAATCTTATCACTGTATTTCCTATCCTGGTGGTCCCACAAACACCTACCACACAATGCCTTTATACTCTCAATAAAAGATGAATGAATGAATGAATGCTCATGTTCTATAGGGAATAAGAGGCTGAGAGCCCCAGGGGCAAAGAGGACTTGCTGTGGCTGCTGGGGCCTTCTCTTGTTCTTTTCAGGGCTATGGACTTGACTAAAGCAGCTCCTGCTTCTCGGTCCCTGAACAGGGGAACAGTTGTGGAGGTTCTGATAGAAAGCTTTTCTGTTATTTTACCACCCATTGCTTTGTGGAGGGAGACTGAACTGGGTCAGTTTGGAAGTATCGGTCTCTTTCTTTTCCTAACCCTTCAAAAATGGTTTGAAAAGAATTTTAAAGTCAGATCAAAGGTTGGAAACCTTAGAGTGAAGGATCCGTCACCTTCATTTCCTGAAGAACTCATCTATATGACCCCTTTCCCTTTCAGGCCATTCTATTGTCTACTCAAGCATGAATGATGCATACAGGAGTGTATGTATATATGTATTAGGTATGTAGGGTATATTTTGAGTTGAAGGGGGTACAAGCAGATACTATACAAGATTGAATCTTCTTGGTGATAAAATTGCACACTGAGTACACCCAAAGTCTGTCTGAGGGAGGGAAGTCTGGAGATCAATCAAAAATCTGGGAACTCTGGGATATTTCTTAAGCAAGATTCCTATTAGTTACCTCAGACAGGGCTACAGGTTGGAAAGAGCCCTGTATTCGGAGACAATATTAAAATACTCTGCATAATCCTGGGGAAGTGGTAAAATGAAGGAATTTTAATCCTTAAATTAATCAGGGATTTTTTTTTCCCTCAATAGTATTTTAGTTTTCCAATTATATATAAAGATAGTTTTCAACATTCATTTTTGTAAGATTCCATGTTTCAAAATTTTTCTCTCTCCTTCCCTCACTATCTTCTTCCCCAAGACAATGAGTAATATAAGCTATGCAAGTACAATACTTTTAAACATATTTCTATATTTGTCATGTTGTATGAGAAAAATCAGAACAAAAGGGGAAAAACACGAGAAAGAAAAAAACAAGAAAAGGTAAAAATGGTATGCTAACAAACTGTGCATATCCTTTGATCCAGCAGTGTCTCTACTGGGTCTGTATCCCAAAGAAATCATAAAAAAGGGAAAGGCACTCACATGTGTAAAAATATTTGTAGCAGCCCTTTTTGTAGTAGCAAGGAACTGGAAACTGGAGTGTATGCCCATCAATTGGGGAATGGCTAAATTAATTATGATATATGAAAGTTATGAAATATCATTGTTCTATCAGAAATGATCAGCAGGATGATTTCAGAAAGGCCTGGAGAGACTTACATGAACTGAAGCAAAATGAAGTGAGTAGAACCAAAAGAATATCGTACACAGTGGCAACGAGATTATGTGGTGATTGACTCTGAAGGACTTGATTCTTTTCAACAATGAGGTGATTCAGACCAGTTCCAGTAGACTTATGATGGAGAGAGCATCTGCATTCAAAAAGGGGACTGTAGGGACTGAATGTGGATTACAACATAATATTTTCACCTTTTGTGTTGTTTGCTTGCTTATTTTCTTTCTCATTTTTTTCCTTTTTGAGCTGATTTTTCTTGTGTACCATGATAAATGTAGAAACATGTATAGAAGAATTGCATATATTTAACATACATTGGATTATTTGTCTAGGGAAGGGGGTGGGGAAAAGGGGGAGAGAAATTTGGAATGCCAAGTTTTGTAAAAGTGAATGTTGAAAACTATCTTTGTATATATTTTGAAAATAAAAAACCCCAAAGAGATACTAAAGAAGGGAAAGGGATCTGTATGTGCCAAAATGTTTGTGGCAGCCCTGTTTGTAGTGTCTAGAAGCTGGAAAATGAATGGATGCCCATCAATTAGAGAATGGTTGGGTAAATTGTGGTATATGAACATTATGGAATATTATTGTTCTGTAAGGAATGACCAGCAGGATGAATACAGAGAGGCTTGGAGAGACTTACATGAACTGATGCTAAGTGAAATGAGCAGAACCAGGAGTTCATTATATACCTCAACAACGATACTGTTTGAGGATGTATTCTGATGGAAGTGGATCTCTTCGATAAAGAGAGCTAATTCAGTTGAAATTGATCAAGGATGGACAGAAGCAGCTACACCCAAAGAAAGAACACTGGGAAATGAATATAAACTGCTTGCATTTTTGTTTTTCTTCCTGGTTATTTATACCTTCTGAATCCAATTCTCCCTGTGCAACAAGAAAACTGGTTCTGCACACATATATTGTATCTAGGATATACTGTAACCTATTCAACATGTAAAGGACTGCCTGCCATCTGGGGGAGGGGATGAAGGAGGGAGGGGAAAAATCGGAATAGAAGTGAGTGCAAGGGATAATGCTGTAAAAAAATTACCCTGGCATGTGTTCTGTCAATAAAAAGTTATTTAAAAAATAAAAAGAAAAAGAAAAAACTATTATTTAAAAATAAATAAACAAATTTGACTCAGGTCTCTATATATTTTAGAAATAAGGTTTGGTTTTTTTTAATCAAAAAACACTGGTTGCAAAGATTGTTTCCCAGCTTTCTGCTTCCCTTCTAATCTTGGCTGCATTGATTTTGTTTGTGCAAAACTTGTTTAATTTAATGTAATCAATCAAAATTATCCAAAAAAAATCAAAATTTTGCATCTTATAATGTTCTCCAGTTCTTGTTTGGCCATAAATTCCTCCCTTCTCCAAAGATCTGACAGAGGCTTTTAACCTGCTGTCTGGTTGTTTTAAAAATATTTCAATAATGTGTAATGGGCTGAGGCTTGGGTTGATGCACTGAAGTCCCAAGCACATGAGGCTAAATAGTAATTGGACCATACTCTATTAATATATAAGCTTGGAGAAATAATGGTCCCCGCCCACTCTTTGGCAAGTCCTGATGTGTTGTATAGGAAATGACGATTTTGGTGGGTGGAGGCAGGGGAATGGAAAAGGAAGGGGAAGGAGAGACTGCTCGCATTGCCATTGTGACAGCCTTTCAGCTCAGGTCTCTCTCTGCTAGCTGGCTTCCTGTCGCAGCTGCCCATATTGCTATCGCAATCCTTCTTGCCCATATTGCTATCGCAATCTTTTTTCACCTCTTCACTTCAATAAAGATTGAAGATTTTTCCCTTAACCTGAATTTCTGACTCCAGCTGATTTTAAATATCCGGTCATTACAATAATGTTATTTTATATAATTGGTTCTTTTGGCAATCCAATGCAATTAAAAACTTGATTCTTAAAAGAGGTCCAAAGGCTTCCCCGGACTACCAAAGTGATCTGTGGCAGAAAAAAGAACAAGGATGCTACCTAGATGATCTCCTTCTCAAAATTCTAACTCTCATATTGATAATTCACTATTTCTATTTTGGCTTGAGTTTCTTTTTAGCCTAGAGTTGGGCAGAGATCATCTCCTACCAAGTTCTCAACTTCTTAACAGTGTTTTTCAGGATGGAGGTGTCAGATTATGGCACTGCTTTGGAGGGTAGGAGAGGAAGTGTCTACATCAGCTGAAGAAAGTCACTCTAAAAGGGGGAACTCATCAGGACTGGACATGACCTAGATAAGCTTTTTTAAGCCTTCCCTTGCTTTGCTTCCTTACCTTAGTTAGGAAAGGCTGTAGCTATAAAATATGGATGTCTGTCTTGTCTTCAACAATCTCTTATAGAAAAAGAGAAGCAGATAAAAAAGATCAGAAGAAAAAAATCCATGATGTTGGACACTTTGAGAAGCATGAAAATGCTGAGGAATAATAGGCTGCCCTTCTGCTAAGTGGGGAGCATGAAACTTTCCTGGTAGCATATGTGGGAATAGATTTTCTCAAATAGCAGGTCAACTGCCAGTTACTGAAAGAGGTTGAGGGAGAAGGTGAAGCATGAAATTGTATGCTTCTAAGTGTGATAAAAACATATTAGGGAAATTTAATACAGACCAGCCCTTCATATGGAATAGAGAGCAATTCTCAGCATCAAGGAAAACTGGATTCAAGTTCTGCTTATTACACAAGCTGGCTCTGTGACCCTGGACATGTCACTAACATTCTCAGAAAAGGGATCATTCTTTCATATTATCCAATATACCCTTCCCCTTCACCTCACTCCACTGCAATTAGGCATTTAATGCCTGCTGAACAAAAGAATAAATGGATGGACATAAAATAAATGAATGAAGCTGGAAGTTATAGTAGAGAATGTAGGGCCAAGGGAAGGGGCTTCATTTGAATTTTTAATCAATGTGCAGTTTAGATTAAATCACAGACTGATCCTCTGTGAGGCAGATTAGAAATAAGTTACTTTGTTTAAAGACCATAGTTTTAAAGATAAATTAATTAACATAGTTGTACTAATTAGGCTAACCAGATAGGTAAATATAAAATAATGATAAAAAGCTTTTGTACATGAAAGCATATACTTAATAATATTTAATTATCACTCTTTTTTTTCAGTTGTTTCTGACTCTTTTTGACCTCATATAGGTTTTTCTTGGCAGAGATACTAAAGTGGTATGTCATTTACTTCTCCAGATCATTTTCCATATGAAGAAACTGAGGCAAACAGGGTGAAATGACTTCTCAGTGTCATGGAGCTAATTAATATGTGAGGCTGGATTTGGACTCTGGAAGTTAGGGTTAGGGTCTTCCTTTCTTTATGCCCGGTAGTTTATCAAGTGTGCCAGCTGCTCCTATAAGTGTTATGTGTGTGTATATATATATATATATATATATATATATATATATATATATATCAATAAATCCTAATGGATAATAATGATACTCATAATGATAACAGTTTACCTTACAATAAAATATAACATTTTTTGTTATTGCTTCACAGCTGCAATGGAGATTGGTGAGCCATGCGTGCTAGGTTATAGCTAAGAGCTAGCATTTAATAGCCCTTTGAGGTTTGCAAAGCACTTTACATATGTAAATACTATCATTATGCCTATTTTACAGATGAAGAAATTTAATGAGGTTAAGTGATTTGCCCAGATCACACAGCTAAGTA
Organism: Antechinus flavipes; assembly: GCF_016432865.1. NCBI lineage: Eukaryota > Metazoa > Chordata > Mammalia > Dasyuromorphia > Dasyuridae > Antechinus > Antechinus flavipes. The sequence continues at coordinate 58,951,305 of NC_067399.1, forward strand.
AGGATCTGAAGCAGGATTTGGATTTGGGTCTTCCTGACTTAAACTCACTGTTCTCTACAAACACTACATCACTTAGCTGTTTTAGCTGATGCAAACTCTATGTGAAAAAGGATGGGAAGACTATTTCTAGACAGCCATCAGGATAAGTAGAAGTAGGGCCCTGCTCCCTGAATTGGAGATTTCTAGGATAGGTTCCAGTTCACTAACCAGATAGTAAAGTGAACCCTTTTTAATTAGCTGTGAAACTAGAACAGGGATGCTTTCAAAAGTGTCCTACCAGTCAAGGTAGAGAGGAGGGAATGATAGAGAAAGGCTCTTGTTCCTGTTCTTTTTTTCCCTAGGGGAGACATATGTAAACCTCTGGATGAGAAGAGGCCTCAGGACCTCCCTATCCAAGTCAATATATAGCCCCTTAATACTTGGATTTTTGCCTCGGCTCTTCCATTAACTTGCTGGTTGACCTCGAACAAATCACAGATTTAGGTCTAGAAGGAACTTAAGAGGTCCCATGCCATGCTATGCTATGTCCATGTTGTGCCAAGGAAACCTCTACCCAGTAGAATAATATTCTCTTCCAATGTTACCCTCTCTTTATCCTCACCTATTTCCCTAATGAGACTTTTTGCCTCTCTGTGGGGTTTTCTCTAAACTTTACTTCTCTGCCAGAACTCCTCCACTGAGAAATTCAGCCTTTGTATTCCTACCTAGTAAAGCCTGACTTCCCAGTGTCAATAATTAACCTCAGCCTAGCCTTTTCAGGTTTGTAAATTCCTTTACAGAGAATCTCTAAACTCCCTATCCTTGTGCAGAATCCCAAGGAGGTGCAGGGGAACCATGTTATGAGTTCAAATGTTGGAATTCTTGTTCTTCTCAGAACACAGCCGGTTTAGCTTAGGGCCCTCCGAGTATCTCCAAATCCAAAGGTTCTGTCCTTCAGCCTCTGCCTCTGCTTTCTTCAGCCTCCAACCAACACAGAGATGGAATGTCTCTCTTGTCTCCTTCTGGGGAGCCCAGCCACCAACTACAGTGGTGTGAGATGAAGATGAATCTGGTTGTCCACTGAACTCTCCACTCGTAGCTTCTTCCTCTGAAAACTCTTTGTCTGCCACCAGCCAGCCAAGAGGAAAAATGTATTCTCGAATAGCTCTCTCTCCTTATATGCGAATCTTCTGAGAGAATGGGATTATGGGTTTTCTCCCATAGTGCTCTCTGGCCCAAAGAGCTTTTAGGGAGGTGTGAACTCCCTTGAAGTTAGAAAGTTTACTTTGTGAAGCTGGCATACTTGTGAACTCCAATGAGTAAAGGTGTGAACACAAGCCTTGTATTAATTAGTTCTACTTAGTACCTTGTTTCAGGTTCTGGCCAAAATCTTCTTGTAAGATTAGATCAACTCTAATTAGTTAGCAGTTAGTAAGGATTCCAACAGAACCAAACCTCTCCATTTGTTTCCCTGAGCCCCAAACCTGCCACTAGACCTTATCATTTAACTCCCTGAGCACCAGAAACCCTAATCCCATTTTGGTTCCCTAAATCTAGACCTCATCATTTGGTTCCCTGAAAGGGAACCCCAAAACCTAAACCTCATCAAAATGATACCTATACTCCAGTAGAACTGGGTTGTAGAATAGCTACATAATAATTGTACTCCAAAATATAAAGTATTTCTCTCCTTTCCAACAATCTTGTGAGATGGCTAAGTGTTGTAACTACTGTAATTGTCCTTATTTTATAGGTGAAGAAATTGAGGCTCAAAAATTTGCCATGGGAAGTGGCAGTATCCAGGTTTACTTACTATGGAAATGCCAGTGAGGTCCCAATCAGTATAAATAATAACTCTCTGAAGTGACCACATGGTTTCAAATTTGCACCATTTAGAGTTATAATTATCCAAGTTATAGCTATTGATTTCAATCTAGTGGAATTAGCCAGTGTGAATTAAAATAACACAACCACTTCAGAGGGGATTCATCATTCATACTGATTGGGACCTGGCTATAAAAATAAGTTTAAAATGAGGCTTAAAAAGTTCCTTGCTATGGAGGCCCATCAATTGGAGAATGACTGAATAAATTGTGGTATATAAATGGTATGGAATATTATTATTCTGTAAGAAATGACCAAGCAGAATGCTTTCAGAAAGTCCTGGAGAGAGTTGCATGAACAGATGCTGAGTGAAATGAGCAGGACCAGGATATCATTATATACTTCAACAACAATACTATATGATGATCAATTCTGATGGACATGGCCCTCTTCAACAATGAGATGAACCAAATCAGTTCCAATAGAGCAGTAAAGAACTGAACTAGCTACACCCAGGGAAAGAACTCTGGGAGATGACTATGAACCACTACATAGCATTTCCAATCCCTCTATTTTTATCCACTTGCATTTTTGATTTCCTTCACAGGCTAATTGTACACTATTTCAAAGTCTGACTCTTTTTGTACAGCAAAATAACTGTTTGGACATGTATACATATAGGTATTTAACATATTTAACATGTATTGGTCAATCTGCCATCTAGGGGAAGGGGTGGGTGGAAGGAGGGGAAAAGTTGGAACAAAAGGTTTTGCAATTATCAATGCTGAAAAATTACCCATGCATATAACTTGTTAATAAAAAGCTATAATTAAAAAAAAAAAGAAAAAAGTTCCTTGATAGCTGTATCACCTTGGACAAGTCACTTAAATGCCGTTTAACTTATCTGCAAAATATGTTCTACTTACCTCACAGGGTTATTGTGAGGAAAGCAGTTTATAAATATTAAAGGGCTATAGAAATTTGAGTTATTATTGTTGTTTTTGTTGTTATGGTTACTTTATAGGCAGTGAAGAGTCACGAAGCTTTGGGGAACTTATCTTAAGGAACTATCCTTTGGCAGTGATACAAAGGTTGGTTGGAAGGAAGGAAACTCCTGGAGTGAGAGAACTCAATCAGAAAGTTTTGGTTCATTTCTGTACTATTTTTTTAGTTGTTCCTGTTGAACTTTGTCCTACCCCTAATCTAGCCCATTGCGCAAAATTATTTTGAACAATGTCCTCATTTTTTAAAGTGTTAACAACTCCACCCAAACTGAAGCCATGTCATGTTCTCAGCAGCCAAGCATTTTAAATATTAAATGTATCAATATCAAACAAAAAAAATGTTCTCCTATGGGACATTATCGTGTACTATCTTCTGCTTGGGGCTGAGCTTCTGATAATTAACGTCCATCAAAATATACAGTTTAAAGCCTTCTACAAATGTCATCTCTTTTTTCCCTCACAACAACCCTGGAGTACAAATTCATAGGAGGTTAAGTGATTTGCCTAGAGAGCAAGTGAGTAATGGGGGCCAGGACCCCAGCACTCTTCTCCATGCATGGACCAGTTGCCTCCTGCTTATGATATTCCATCTCTTGCCTTCATGTTTTTTAAAAGATTGTCTCTATATCTGGTCTATACTCCCTCTTCTCCATCCCTTTATGATTGATTCCCACTGGGCTGTTTCTCTTAGGATTTCTTTCTAGAATCTGATCTTATCAGAATCTTCCATTCCTGGGGTCCCTTCCTTCCTCCCTCTATTAAAAGGTGGAGATGATAGAATTCCTCCTTGAATCTCCATTTATGGAAGGCTCCTATGCTAACCATCTCTGCATTTTCTACAAACATGCATCTTCATCTTTGCATTTCTACAAAGTCTAGAAAGGCAGACTTAGTTGGATTTCTCCTACATCCCCTCATCCCTTCCTCTATTAACTTATGTCTCAGTATTGTTGTTTATCTTCTTACTGTATGTTGTCTTCTCCCATTGGATTGCAAGCTCCTTGAGGGCAGAAACTATCTTTTTGCCTTTCTTTGTATCCCCAGCTCCAGCATAGTGCTCAGCATATAATAGATGCTTAGTAAATATTTATTGATGTTCTAATTTAAACAATAGCTCAGGGGGCAGCTAGGTGGCACAGTGGATAGAGCATCAACCCTGATCAGGAGGACCTGAGTTCAAATAGGGCCTCAGATATTTAAAACTTCCTGGCTTTGTGACCCTGGACAAGTCACTTAACCCTAATTGCCTCAGAAAAAAGAAAAACTAGCTCAGATATGACTTAGTACACGCGACCTTTCCTATATACCAGTTCTTAATGTTCTCCTTGATGAAAGTAAATTTTATACTTTTGTATTTATTTGTATATATTTGTATTTATTTGTATATATACCTTTTGTATTCTCCCACTTAATAGATGAAGCTCCTTAAAAAGTAGGGAATGTTGTCTTTGTTTGTGAATCCCAGGTATCTAGTACAGTACATCATACATGATAGCTATTTTATAAATCTTTCTTCTTGCTACTTTTATGACTTTGAGGGAGTCACTTAATATTTATAGGTCTCAATTTCCTGATTTACAGAGTGAAGCCATTGAACTACATCAGAAATTCTTAATCTTATTTTTGTCCTTTCTCAAAATTATTATTTTAAAGGTGCACAATAAAATGCACAAGATTACAAGGGAAACCAATTAGATTGAAACACGGTTATCAAAATATCATATTAGGGGTGTGTTGTCTATGTGAGATGTGTTTTTCTACCTGGCTTGTCTAAAGGTGACTCACAGAGAGTCATTGCTACATATCTCTCAAATTTTGCCTTCCCTTCTTCTAGGGAACCTTTAATTTCTACCTGGAGGGGAGCAAGAAATGAGAATGAGCAAGCATGAAGATGACTGCTCTGTTCTTCTCTTAGAGAAAAGTTGCCAGACTACAATTATATCTTTTTGCCACTCACCCCTCCTCCCCGACAATTCTGGTCTAGAGGAATGATTTTCTTAGATTCAAAAGCAACAGAGCAGGTAGTCTCCCTGGTTACTCTCCCTTGTCAAATCAAGTCAGCAACCATTTGTTAACTACCTTTTCATGTGTTAGGTACTGTGCCGAGGACTAAGGCTATAAAGAAAATAAAAATAATCCCTATCCTCCAGGAACTTCCAATATAATGAAGGAGACAATATGCAACAAATTGGAGTTGATCTCAGTGGGAAGGCATTAACTTTAAGGAAAGAATACTAAATGAAAGGAACAATCCCAGACTTATACTTATAGACTTGACTTCCCATCAAATCTGTTACACAAAAGACTATCATCAAATAGCAAATAGCAAATAGTCATTTATCCAAGCAGATAGCAAACAGAAATTGGAGAAGTTATAGAGTAAAATATAGCAGAAAGTATAAACCAAATGATTTCTCCCATTGAGAACAAAAAATTCAGTTCAACCAAGAGAAAGACACCAATCTCAATCAACAGAAAATTCCCCAAAGTCTTAGCAAAGCAAGTCCAAAATCAGGGAGGATTTTGAGGAGCAAGTCTTTTGTGTCTGTTACTTCCCAAAGTCTTTTGAAAAACATCTCTCCAGGGATCTCTCCTGAGAGTTAGGAATCACAAGTGTGTCTTTCAAAGCTGGTATAGAGAACTATCTTTCCTTCAAAGCTCTCATGGGGAGTCAAGATAGTGGAGAAAAGTGAGGAACTTGCCTCAGCTCTCCCCCAAAGCCCTCTGAATACTTTTAAATAATGCCCCCTCAAGAAATCTGGAGCAGCAGAACCACAAAAGGATGGAGTGAAATAATTTTACAGTAGAAGGCACCTCATAAGATTGGAAGGAAAGGTCTGTCACTCTGGGGAAAGAGGGAAGCAAATCCAGTATAGGCCACACCAACACAGACTGGGCCCTAGCAAACCAGGAGTAGGCCATGGGAGTGAGTGAATCATCACAGCAGCAACTTTTGGAGTTCTCAGCCCATAGACAGTAAGGGCTAGAATAACTGGCTCGGAGATTTTTGACTTTGTTGCTTTGCATATACTTGGCTACAGGTCACACAGTTTGGTCAAATGGAATTGGTTAAGTGGAAAAATATATACAAAAATTCACTAAAGAGAAAAACTCCTTAAAAAGTGGAACTGACCAAGTGGAAAGGAAGACAGAGGAATTTACTGAATAAAAGAACTTAAAGAACAGAATTGGCAGTGTGGAAGGAGAAGCTCATGGACTCACTGAAGAAAATAGATCCTTGAAAACTGGAGGTAAATAAGGCTTGGCGGCTCTCTGAGACATTGGAAAGCAATAGGAACAAAAGCAAAAGAATGAAAAAAAATTGAAGAGAATGGGAAATGTATCATTGGAAGGACAGCTAACCTGGAGAACAGATCCAGGAAAGATATTTTTTTTTATTGTTGGACTTCCTGAAAGCCATGATATAAAAAAAAAAGGATCCTAAATATCTTCTTTCAGGAAATTATCAAGGAACTGCTCTAGTGTTTTAGAACCAGAGAGTAGAATAGAGGCTGAAAGAGTCTGCTTATTGCCTCCTGGGAAGATCCAAGGATGAAGAATCCCAGGAAAGGACCAGAGCTGAATAAAGGAGTTGACTTTCAGGTACAAGATTCAGAGAACCATGGTGGGGTAGACAGGAAAGGAAAATCATAAAGAGTTTAATAGGGTTGAAGTGTTTGCATTCCTCCATGAAAAGATGATGCTTGTAACTTATAAGAAGTTACACTCACTGGGCAGCTAGAGGAGTGTATATGGACAGAGGACATGGGTTTAAATTGAATATGATGAGATGATATCTCATATATCATATAATATATATAATTATGGGTGAGAGAAAGGAATGCATTGGGAGCTGAGAAGAGGTAGGGGTAGAATGGGGTAAATTATCTGATAAAAAGGGATAAAAAGCTTTTATAATGAAGGGGAAGATGGGAGAGGTGGTGGGGAACACTTGAAACTTACTCTCATCAGAATTGGTTCAAAGAGGAACTAAGATGTATACTCAATTGGGTACAGAAATCTTCCCTATAGAAAAGTAGAAGGAAAAGGGATAACGCGGGTGGGGGGGAGGGCCTTATAGAAGGGTAGTATGAGAAGAGGCAGTAGTCAGAAACACAACACTTCTGAAGAGGAAAAGGATAAATGGAGAGAAAGAATAGAATGGGGGGAATACAATTAGCAATGCTAACTGTGGAAAAATAATTAAAGCAAATTTCTCTGATAAAAGTGTCATCTTTCAAATATAGAGAGAAATAAATTAAATTAATGGGAATAAGAGCCATCTCCCAATTGATAAATAATCAAAAAAGATAAATAGTTTTCAGATGAAGTAGTCAAAGCTGTCTTTAGCCATCTGAAAAAATGCTCTAAATCACTCTTGATTAGAGAAATATAGGTTAAAATAAGGTGAGGTTCTACTTCACACCTACTAGATTGGCCAATAGGATGAGAAAAATCACAAGCTTTGGAGGAGATGTGGGAAAATTGAGGCACTAATGCATTATTAGAGGAGTTGGACCTGATTCAACTATGAACCATTAGGAACTATGTCCACATACTTATAAAACCATGCATTGCTTTAGATCTAGCAATACCACAAATAGATCTGTATCATACACATAACAAAAGATTTTTTTTTGAAAAAGGAGGAGGACTTATATATACAAAAATATTTATAGCAGCTCTTTTCTGGTAACAAAGATTTGGAAATTGAGAGAAGCAGTTATGGAACTGCTGAACAAGTCATGGTATATGATTATGATGGAATACTATTGTGCTATAAAAAAATGATGAGCAGGATGCACTCAGAAAAACCTGGAAAGACTTACATGAAATTATGGCAAAGTGAAATGAATAGAACAAAGAGAGCATTGTACACTGTAAGAACAATATTGTAAGATGATCAACTGTGAATGACTTAGCTCTCCTCGGTAATACAATGAAAAATGCTATCCATTCCCAGAAAAAGAACTGATCATGTCTTTTACTTAATATTGTGGCTCAGAAGATTTAGAGCTAAAAGAAATCTTAAGAGTATCCTGTAGTCTTGTGGTTTGCAGTGTTTTTGTTCTACAAACACTTTAAGCCAAAAAAGAAAAAAAAATGAAGTAAAATGCATTGTTAACCTTATGGTAATTTAATATACTACTACTAATACCCCTTTAAATTTATTCCTTAAATGCTTATAATAGCTACAAAGACAACTTTTGCCCCCCAAAAGTTCCAAATTAAAATGTATATTATAAAAGAACAAAAAATAGTTATATTCTACTTACGATTATGACTCCAAATAAAAAATTATTAAACTATTTACAGAATAATGATGATATTATCATTATGTAAGACATTCTGTGTGTGACATTCTGTAAGAATTAAAAGAAGTAATCTTGGAAGACCTCATCTGTTTACCAATATTTACACATTTTCATCATATTAAATTTTTTCATTTTGTAAATTTTGTTGAGTAGAAACATTTTTAGTGAAATAAGTTACAACTTGGAAGATGTTTAACATGATATAATAATCATATGTAAATTTAATTTCTATGTTGTGTTTTTATTTAAACAAAAGCTTTTAACATTTGGCTCAACATCAGACAAATACAGTCTTGAATTTGGTTTCATGTTGGAATTATTTCTGTGTTTTGATTCAAAACAAGAATAAAGTAAAAATGCTTATTCACCAAATAAGTGGCAGAAAAATTATAGATGAATTTTGCAATTTCTTTTGCTGAATGACAGAAATTCAATTTTTAGATTTTTATTCACCTAACCAATTAATAAAAAAGAATACCAAGTTATCATATAAAATATTTAGTTTTCTACTGGTTAATGACAAGTTAGTGATTATATTAAGTATATTATATAATATACTTAAAGGGAAATTACATATATGGTTTCATTTTTAGACAATATTTATAAAGAAACTAACCTTTAGAAAGAAATAATCTCTTCGGATTTTCTTTTCCATTGGCATACTGTCTACACTTTCAAAGAAATTCAGCTGAATGACTAATCAGTGTTGCCAACCTGTTCATTTGAAACTCTGCCAGATAGAAGAATAGTAATATAAATGGAGGATAAATTTAAATCTGAAAACACCCTTAAAGCTGCATGGAAGACAATTAAGACTTGTTTGTGATGGTCTCTGATGGTTGAGTGGATAGAGTGCGAGCCTAGAGTCAGGAAAACCTGAGTTCAAATCTAGTATCAGATTCTAGCCATATGACCCCGGATAAATAACTTAACTTTAATTTGCTCCAATTTCCTCATCTGTAAAATGGAGATTATACTAGCACCTATGTCCCAGAATTGTTGTGAGGATAAAATGAGGAAATAATTGTAAAGTGAATAGCACAATGCTTAGAACATAGTAATCTTTATACAAATGTTAAACTATTGTTTATACAATGTTTCTAAGGTATCCGTTTATATTTTAGACTCAACCCTTTAGGTGCTATCTATTGCTGTCTTAGAGGGCTTATTCCATAGAATCCTCTTTTCTTTTATGCATCAATCTTAGAATAATACCAATTGTTTAAAATGTCATCTTTCCCCATTGCTAGCCCTTGATTCCTCACCCCCCTTTCATAGATCCTCAAAAAAAAAATCATTGTAAATAGTCAGGATTCATAATGCCCCTTGTCCATCCTTCACTATTACTTCTACTAGATTTCTGCTTTCACTGATGTCTTCTTCTGTGCCTTTTCTTACTGAATTTCTCATTTTATTCTGTTACCTGCATTTATCCACTCTTGCTGTAATTCTACTATATGGGGAAAAGCAAACAATTTCTTCAAGTTCTGGTTTTCTTTCAAAAAAAAAAGTCTAACTCTTCTTTATTATTGAATGTCCATCCTTTGTCCTGGATAGTTAAGCTCAGATTTGGAGGATAGGTCACCCTGGGCTGCATCCTGAGCTCCATTGCTTTTTGGAATGTATTATTCCATTTTCTCCTTTTTCTACTGGGTGCAGAATAGTTTTACAATACTCAAATGTTCTTTCTTGGTACTTGACAATTTATCTCCTGATGGCTTGCAGAAGTTTTTTTTTTTTTTTTTTCTGAAATAAAATGCAAAATTTACCATTTTTTTGCCTTGGAGTTTGTAGTCTTCTGTTTTGTGTGTATATATGAGTGGAGATAATCTGTGAATTCTTTCATTTGGAATTTCATTTTGTAGGTTGAGGAAGTTCACTTCTATTCCTTCATTATTATTTTAAGGATTTTTTTTTTTGTCTTCTCAGAGACCTATAATCCTTAGATTGTCTCTGTGTACCTTATCTTAGAGATCTAAGTTTGGGGATATATTTTCTTTTAATATTTTTGTTTTTTGCTTCTCCTGTAGGTTATCCTTTACTCCTATGTATTTGTACTTCTAATATATTGATTTCTCTTTTGTTTCTTTGCCACTGCAAATTCTACTTTTTTTATTCTATTTGTTATTTTTGTTATACAGGACATAAATTCTGTTCATTTATGTTTAAACAACTTAAGAACAGTATGTTGTGACTCCATATTCTTACATTTCACCGGATACTCTGTCTCATTTAGTGCTGGATCACTTCCCTTCATTTTGCAGTATTTATTCATATAACAGTGTGGTCGGCACAACAGCTCTGTAGACCTTCAGTTTGGCAGTCAGTCTGATACCTCTCCTTGCCCACACTTTCCTTCGGAGCCTCCCAAACACTGAGCTAGTTCTGGCAGTACGTGTGGCAGTTTTATTATCAATGAAAGTATACTGCCAAGGTAGGAGAACTTATGCACAGCATTCAAAACTTCACCATTTACTGTAACTGAGGGTTCCACATATGGATGGTATAGTGCTGGCTGATGGAGGATCTGTGTTTTCTTGGTGTTAATTGGTAGGCTAAAGTAAGCACAAGCAGCAGAGAATTGATCTATACTTTGTTGCATCTCATCTTCTGAGGCTGCATTAAGTGCACAGTCATCTGCAAACAAAAATTATGTGTTGATCTCATATTTGTATACCTGTGAAACCTGAGTGGTATACTAGCACCATGCTAGGAAATGGAATAGCGTCCATTTGAATTGTCTTAGGAAGATTCTGAAGATCCCCTGGCAGTGTAAGGTACTAGACACTGAGGTACTTTTTCTAACTTAACTGCCAAGCTTTCCAACTTTAATACAGAGAGCACAAATCCATCAGGCAGATCATATTGTTTGAATGCCAAATGTACACTTGCCAAAAAAAAATATTTTATGGAGAACTCACACAGGTTATGGAGAACTGATCACAAGGTGATCAGAAAAAAGCGATACAAGGACATTCTCAAGTTCTCTTTTAAGAACTTTAGAATATTGATTTTCTCCCTTCTGATTTTGGTTTCCTTGGGGACTAGATCTCAAAGCACCTCAGCCTCCTCCCACACCAGTCAATTCAAACTCCAAGTCTGGGAGCCTATCTACTATACCACTTTACTACTTTCAGCATGAATATTATAATTAGAGAGACTGATGACTGACTGGTTGAATAGATATATAGATCCACAGATGGAGATATACAAAATAAATAAATAGAAAGAATGAAGCAATATTTATTCTTTATTAAAGAATTCTTTATTCTAGGAGGATATGGTCTAATCTCTGATCTGTGTTGGTAGAAAGAGTACCCACATTAATGAAATCACAAATTTTTTGATCTCATGACAACCTTAATAATCAGATATTTGAACACTGACTGACCTTATATAAAACCTTTTTGCAATGGAAACAACAATGATGTAAATTGTTTAAACTCATTGTTCATATTTATAATTCCTATGTTAACCCATATCAGGGAGAGTGTTCCTTTAACTTTTATTTATGTTGTTTTTGTTTAACCAGAGAGCCAACAAAGAAGAAACTAGAATTTCCAGTGGAGAAGAGAGATTGGTAAATCTGTATTAGAACATTTCAACTGTAAATGATGGAGCTTAGGCTCAAATACATAATTCTACCTGCTCTTCTCACTGTGACAAAATCTACTGTGGTCCCAAACTCATTAGTAGAGAATCTGCGCTCATCTAGTCTCCAAGACTTTTCTCTAGAGTCAGAGTTTCTTGATTTGGTTATTTCAGCTGACCATTTATTGGCTTTATTTGGGAGAGAGGAGCAGTAGAGAATTTACATGGTGTCTATCTTAATTTTTATGTTTTTCTATCTCAGTATAATCTACCATCTCCTTTGGGAAGGGAAAAGAAGGGAAGGGAAGAAGTGAAATTCATGGGGACCATGATAGTCTAAATAATTTTACTTTTCATGTGGTCACACCAAATATATTAGCTGGATGAGTCTATATTTGAACAGAACCCAGGGTGTCACTTCTTTTTGAAAGTACCAGAATATTTTCTCCTTCCCTTTTCTCCTCTCTCCCATGTGAGGATCTGAAGAGAATAAATGATGTCTGAAAGAAAGAGTACACAGTGATGGGTGATGCAGGGAACTAGAGAAGAAAGAAGGGAAGACTTAGAGAAGGATTAGCTAAGAGAGCTGGGGAGAGGACTAGTCTTGAAGAGACACCAAGGGGATATACCATTTCTCCCAATTTGACTAGGATAGCTTAGCAAGTCCAAACAGACCTTGATGGTATGTGGGAGTTGGAAATGCTTCTAATATTAGAGACCCTGACTGGGGGATGACTATGATACTAATAAAAAGGTTTTTTTTGTTTTCCACTTTTTAATAAAATTTTCTTTTGTAATATTTTAAACTGCTTGATAAAAAATGGCAAGTTATTCTCAGCACAGTGGAAGTTTGAGTAAGCTACTATGAAGATATATCCTCAGTTTTCTTGAATGAAGGAGATGCTTCAAGAGGATGAGAATATTTATAAAGTACTCCTGCCCATTTGTTGACAAGCCTATGAAAAAAGATTCCACATTGAATTTAATTAAGAGTACTTGATTTTCCCTCTGATTCTAACATCTCTACAACTCAGACATCTGTTAACTAGCCACAGAGTAATCCCCACTCACTCCACAGGGGAAAAAAAGTGCTTCACAAGAATAGCCCTACATTTCTTGGCTTCCATAGGGATGTGTCAGACATGATCACTTACGCAATGCAGTGTTTCAGAAAAACCTAAATGAAACTCTTCTAATTCTACTTTGTGGAAAGAACTTTAGAATAAATCCAGTATCAGAGTTAAACCATCTTTGACCTTCCTACTTACCAAAAAGGACTTGTTCTGGGAATTCAGGCCTGAGGAAGGGTTGAGAAATGCCATGACCATAAAAATAATAAATTTTATTCTTCTTATATGAATTATCAATTAACAAAAGCACGTTGCTTAAAATAATGGCCTTTACTTTATTAAATAAATTAAAACCTACTGATGTGTTTCAAATATTTCCCTAAATTCTACCTTAGGGATTTCACATCTTCTTATGAATTCTGAGTGATTTTGGGATAATCACAATTTCTTTTGGCCTCCTTTTTCCTCTGCATAAATTGAAGGGCTTGAATCTAGTGTTTGACAAACCCAAAGATCCTAACTTTTGGGATAAGAATTCATTATTAGACAAAAACTGCTGGGAAAACTGGAAATTAGTATGGCAGAAATTAGGCATGGACCCACACTTAACACCATATACCAAGATAAAATCAAAATAGGTCTATGATTTAGGTATAAAGAACGAGATCATAAATAAATTAGAGGAACATAGGATAGTTTACCTCTCAGACCTGTGGAAGAGGAAGGAATTTATGATCAAAGAAGAACTAGAGATCATTATTGATCACAAAATAGAAAATTTTGATTACAGCAAATTAAAAAGTCTTTATACAAACAAAACTAATGCAAACAAAATTAGAAGGGAAGCAACAAACTGGGAAAATATTTTTACAGTTAAAGGTTCTGATAAAGGCCTCATCTCCAAAATATATAGAGAATTAACTCTAATTTATAAGAAATCAAGCTATTCTCCAATTGATAAACAGTCAAAGGATATGAACAAACAATTTTCAGAGGATGAAATTGAAACTATTTCCACTCATATAAAAGAGTGTTCCAAATCATTATTGATCAGAGAAATGCAAATTAAGACAACTCTGAAATACCACTACACACCTGTCAGATTGGCTAAGATGACAGGAAAAAATAATGATGAATGTTGGAGGGGATGTGGGAAAACTGGGACACTGATGCATTGTTGGTGGAGTTGTGAATGAATCCAACCATTCGGGAGAGCAATCTGGAATTATGCCCAAAAAGTTATCAAACTATGCATACCCTTTGATGCAGCAGTGCTACTACTGGGCTTATATCCCAAAAAAATATTAAAGGAAAAGGGACATGTATGTGCCAAAAAGGGATCTGTTAGTGGCAGCCTTGTTTGTGGTGGCAAGAAACTGGAAAATGAATGGATGCCCATCAATTGGAGAATGGCTGGGTAAATTGTGGTATATGAATGTTATGGAATATTATTGTTCTGTAAGAAATGACCAGCAGAATGAATACAGAGAGGCTTGGAGAGACTTACATGAACTGATGCTGACTGAAATGAGCAGAACCAGGAGATAATTATACATTTCAACAATGATACTATATGAGGATGTATTTTGATGGAAATAGATTTCTTCGACAAAGAGAAGATCTAACTCAGTTCCAATTGATCAATGATGGACAGAAGCAGCTACACCCAAAGAAGGAATACTAGGAAATGAGTATAAACTGTTTGCATTTTTCTTTTTCTTCCCAGGTTATTTTTACCTTCTGAATCCAATTCTCCCTGTGTAACAAGAGAATTGTTCAGTTCTACACACATATAGTGTATCTACACATATATTGTACTGTAACATATTTAACATGTATAAGACTGCTTGCCATCTGGGGGAGGGGGTGAAGGGAGGGAAGGGAAAAGTCAGAACAGAAGTGAGTGCAAGGGATAATATTGTAAAAAAAAAATTGCCCAGGCATATATTCTGTCAATAAAAAGTTATAATAAAAAAATTTGAAGGGCTTGGACTAAATAACCCTTAAAATTCCTTCCATGACCTGGATATGATCTCATTTTTTCTCAGTAAAAAAATTAATATGTCATTTATTTAACAAGAATTTATTAAGCACTTACTATGCACCAGAAATGAGATTCCCAGACCTCAAGGAGCTCATATTCTACTACCAACATCCACTGGGCTTAGCAATGTCTTGAATATTGTAACTACCTAATAAATGCTTTCTTTTTTTAACCTATCTGAAACTAAGCAAACAAGATTAAATGATTTGCCCAGGATCACTTAGCTAGTAAGTGTCTGAGCTAGATTTGAATTCAGGTCTTCCTGACTCCATGCTTGGTGCTCTATCCATCATACCACCTAACTTCTTCTCTATAACAATACTTAATCATAATTTTTATGGTCCAGAACCTCCTAAAACTCTGTACTCACGCATATGGGGTGGCATTCCGAGTGTTGACCCAGCCCTGGGATTGCGTGGTCTCAGGCTATGGGTCTCTGTTGTTTGATGGTTACTTTTTTATCTTGTTTGCCATGGAATAAATTGCTATTTGACATGTTGACATTTAAAACAAATTACAGATGTAATTCTGTGTATTCTACTCTGGCTCCAAAAATCTGTTGTGTTGGTATCATGGAGGTGCACTGTATTTCCAAAGTCATTTCATTAAAGATGACAACTTTTTAAAAATGTATTCGGTTGATGATGCCCCTTTGGGGAGACTTAACTGAAGAAATCTCTAAATATAGCGTAAGCATAGCTCAGGTCTACGTTTTCTCCAATGTTGGTAAAGTTGGTCCCCAGCTTCTACCATGAGCTCTCGAAGTAATAAATATTTTTTTGCTAAGTCACTCTTCATTTCAGACTCAAAATACAAGAAATATAAAGCTCACCAAGCCCATAAATAGCTATAGAAATAAATAAAGTCATATAAGAGCTCACATGCTGGCCTCCAAAGGGAAATAAATTTGGGGTTGCATTGGAGTGACATTTTTATTAATCTAGGAGATCCTCCCTTCCTAAACTTGTAGCACCCTATATGGTTCAGAGTACCCCAAAATGGAAAGCAAACTCTAAGGGCTGCTAAATAACACTGATCCTATTGAACCTGTACTATCAAAATAGTCCACTATAAAGGAAGAGGGTCATATGGTCCCAATTTTGCTCCCTCCCTTTCTACTTTATTTTATGGCTTTGTTCTCAAAAAGAATGGAAATATATGGCAGATGTTATTTTTCCTCTAAGAGGAACCCTATTCAGAAACTCCCTTTCTCTACTAGAGGCTCCTATTCCCAAACTCTTGAACTTGGAGGCTCTCAATCAATGAATTAATATGGGGTCATATTCACGAGGCAAGTTCTGAGCTGGCAATGTCCAGAAAATCTTCCTTCTCTGACTAGAAGGTTTGACTCTGAGCACACAATATGGAGGAAATAAAAATTTCCTTTCTTTATATAGGACATACCCACAGGAACTTCATGTACATTGTGAATCACTACCCTCTTGGGCTATGCGGCTAAGTATACATTCACTTGTGCCATGTGCTTCTTTGCTGGAATTCTCTCAGTGACCCAGATGCTGCCATCTGTGGGGCCGGGAAAGCCCATTGTCAGGTCTCCAGTCTCTGACCTGTGCTCTGAAAGCTATGTACTGTGAAAATGGAATGATTAATGATTTTACTAGCTACCTTGATTTATTCAAGCTCCCCTGTCACGCAGAGGAGACCAACAGGAGGCAAACTGAGCATCCTTTAAGCTGACATATCAGAAATCCTTTGCAGTGTTCACTTATTGAATCTGGAACTCCCTCTGCTGTGCCAGAAGCTATGGAATCAACTCAGACTGGCTTATGTCAACTCTCAATGAATGAAAGGCTCTGTATCCAGAAAGTGTCTTGCAATCTCTAAGAACAGTCTAGTCCAGTGGCTGAACCTCATTAGACCACAATAAGACTTCTGAGAAACAGCTCATTCCAGGGGACCAATGGCCAAACCTGATCAGAGCACTATACAATTACCTGTCCTCCTCACCCCCTGACTTGTGGTTTTTGTCTTTAGAATCCTTGCTGCCTGAAGCCCACCCTGAGCTCAGCAATAACTATTGCTCCCATGCTTGTCTGCTTGCTTAGGAGGAATAAAAGAATACATACTAATAAAGAAAGAGAATGCATTCTTTTATTCCTCCTAAGCAAGCAGACAAGCATGGGAAATTCTAAGAATTCATTCTAATTCTCTTTCTTTCTTAAACTGAACTCTGGGAAAAGGCTGAAATACAAACACAGAAATCTCATGTCCTCCTCCACTAGAGGTAGACATTTCCAATGCTTGGGGCAAAAGAGTCCATCTATGAATATACAATTTTCCTATAATCCTACTGCTTTAAGATAATGACAAAAACACTAATAACAACATTTAAATAGTGCCTACTATGTGCTAGGCACCATGATAAATGCTTTACAAACATTTTGACAGAAGAAAAAGCAGCTCCCCTCCACAGTATGTCCTCTCTATACAAAAAAAAAGCAAATAGGGAAAACAAGAATGAATGTGGTCTCTCACTTTCATTTATAAGCCAGTGAAAAGAGGGCCTCCAAAGAGCATACTAAGAGAACTCTAGCTAACAAACTCTTTTGGGAGGAGCCTGCAGCCCAATCAGAAAGCATCCCCTTTCCTCTCAATAAATACAGTAGATAATGGGTATACTGTATTATCTATGGAAAGATGCTTCACA
This sequence comes from Antechinus flavipes, assembly GCF_016432865.1. NCBI lineage: Eukaryota > Metazoa > Chordata > Mammalia > Dasyuromorphia > Dasyuridae > Antechinus > Antechinus flavipes. The sequence continues at coordinate 58,968,800 of NC_067399.1, forward strand.
TTCCATATCATATACGGGATGTGAAGTACATCCCATAATAATAATACTCACTACAATCACTCAACCAATAAACATTTATTAAGCACTTCTCATGCTCCAGGTATGGGCCAAATGCTGAGGATTTTAAAAATGCCCTAAGTGAGCTTACAATCAGTTAAGGACCATGCCTGGGTGAAGGGGGTGGTCAGTTCTCTGAGAGCCTCTGCAGCTGTGGATTATAACATCTGAGGGAGTTGCGGGGCAGCCTTTACTGACATAAGTGTTGCAGACAAGGAATGAGATAAATTGGAGGCAGAGGAAAAGGAGAGAGGGCAGAGAATGCAACTGCCTCTCAGTCTCCGTGTATCATCATCATCCTCTCACAGGAAGAGATCCATTCTACAGGTCTGAGTTAGACCTCCAGCAGCCACTGGCAGGTGGCTCCCAAATCACAACTATCTAATGGGGAAGAAAGCATGCAAACAAATATATACAAAGCAAGCTGTATATAGGATAAATAGGAATTAATTACAAGAAGCAAAGCAGGGCAAAAGGGGGTTAGAAGAGGCTTCCTATAGAGGGAGGCATTTTATTTGGGACTAAAAGGAAGCCAAGAAGACAACAATAACAACTAATACATAGGGATTTAAGGTTGACAAAGCACTTTACAAATATTTCATTTATCCTCATGCCAACTCTAAGACATAGTTGTTATTGTCTTTGTTTTACAGATAAGGAAACTGAGGCAAACAGTGTTAAATGACTTGCCCAGGGCCACACAGCTAGTAAATGTTTGAGGCCAGATTGAACTCAGTTCTTCCTGACTCCAGGTCCAATGCTCTATCTCTCTGCTATCTTGGAATAACCCCTTCAAATTGATCAGAAGATTCCCCTGATAAATTTTCCACTCCTACTCTCATCAAATCCATATATATAGTGTGTGTGTGTGTGTGTGTGTGTGTGTGTGTGTCCAAGTCTGCTTAGGTGAGTTTGATATTATGGGGGTTATCACAGAATAGTCAGTAAACATTTATTAATCACCTTTTCTTGGCAGTATTTTTCCCAGGGATGTCCACACTGATAATGAGACTGACACAAACGTTGCCAGTGTTAGCTCAGTGTTTAGAAGACTCTGAAGGAAAGTGGGGGAGAAGAGAAGCATTAGGCTGACTATCAAACTGAAGGTCTACAGAGCTGTTCTGCTGCTGTCATTGTTGTATCCCTATGAAACCTGGACAGTCTACCAGATCCATGCCAGGAAACTTAATCTCTTCCATCTGAATTGTCATAGGAAGATTCTGAAGATCACGTGCAGGATAAGACACTGAGGTCCTTTCTCCAACTAAACTGCCAAGCATTCCAACTCTACTGCAGAGAAGGCAACTCTTGCTGGGTTGGCCACAGTGATGGAATACCAAATGTACCCTTACCAAGAAAACTGTCTTATGGAGAACTCAGAAGCGCTCACAAAGTAGTCAGAATTATTGATAGAAAGACACTCTCAAGGTCTCTCTTAAGAATTTTAGAGTCTAGAGCACTAGCCCTGAAGTCAGGAGGACCTGAGTTCAAATCTGCCTTCAGATACTTAACACTTTCTAGCTATGTGACCCTGGGCAAGTCACTTAATCCCAATTGCCTTAGCAAAATGATGATGATAATGATAATAATAATAGTAATTTTGGAGTGGATTGTATGTCTTGGGAGGCACTGGCACAGGATTGCCCAGCATGGCGTGCCCTCAATAGAGAAGGTGCTGTGCTCTATGAGCAACACAGAAATTAATTAGCTCAGAAGAAATGTGAGATGTACAAAGTTAGAGAATCCATCCCAAATGTTCACAGGGACTTTTTGTGTCCGACTTCTGACAGAGCATTCTGAAGTCTGATTAACCATAGTCAAACACAGTGTAACTCACCTCTGACATAGGGATGTTATTTTGGCCCCTTCAAGAAAGGAGGACAACAGTCAAACAACCAATTAATCATGTACTGTGCATCAAATACTGAGCTAACTGATGAGAATACAAAAAGAGGCAAAGGGCAGTCCTGATCTCAAGGAACTTACAATCTAATGGTGAGATAACATACACATAAATAGCTATATATCTATTTATGCATATATAAATTAATTTATTTATGCATACATATATAGGTATATATGTACGTATATATAAGGTTATTGTGTAATATATTTTTTATTTGTATATATATATATATATATATACACATATATGTGTGTATATGTATGCTTTTATACATACATACATACATACATACAGAGATAGTATAAATAAGAAATAATTAACAGAAGGAAGGCACTAGAATTAAGAAGAACACCAAACTGGGGCCAGGACCAAGCAATTATACTAAAAACAGTAGGTTGCTTTTACAGGCAAAGTTTAACTCACACAAGACAAAGCAGAAATCCTAACCGGATACTCTTGGGGATGTGAGAGGTTTGGGTGAATGATACAGATGGACCACAGGTAGACAAGGATGCTACCAGTTTATAATCTGTAAAGCAAGCAGTGGAAATCTCTAGCTCCCCCAGAAAAGGGAAGTCTCTGGGGTACAACAGGAGGAGGAGGAAAATTTGTGAGTCTGTGAGAGGTCCCCCTGGAGACACAGCATCCAAAGCATATCAGAGTTTCCTTCTTCTCCCTTGTTCAAAGTGGAAATGCCTGCCCCACAAAACAAGCTAACTCCCTAAAGCTAGGGAGGACCTAGGGTTTAATAGAGAGGGCTGAAGTTTCTAATGAATATATCTGATTGGTTTTCTAACTCTTATGCCTTGTAGACAAGGAGATATGGATCTTCTAGTTAATCTAGACTTCAGTGATGGCTTTGAGATGACTCACTCACTCATTCATCCAATAGGCATTTATTAAAGACCTACCACATACTAGGGATGGGGCCAGGCAAAAAGAGCAGGAACGCATTTCTTTTATATTGAGTATCATTTCTAATAAAGAATAATGCAGTTTTCATTTAATTTCTTCACAGCCAGGGTGGACTCTGAACATTTGCCAACATTTGCCATATGTGAACATCTTCACTCTACTCTCCATTTGTCCAAGGTCTAAATCGACCACTTATCATTGAGTTCCATAGTGTCTGCCATTTTAAGTCATCTATAGAAGAAGTATGTGAAAGTTATTATATACTATTGCCAGTGGTAATTTAGGTCCTTCCAAATTTCCATAATAATTCATGAGAAGTAGCTCTAATATAAATTGAGTATGGTCTTAAAAAAAAAAAAAACAATTTAGAATTGGAGCATCAAGATTTGGCTGTAATTGAATCCAACTGAACGGTCAACTCCTCTCCAGTCTTGCTTCTCTGAAGTCACTGTGGGAAAGAGAGAGGGGAGCAGAGTACAGATAAGAAGTCATACCATTTCACTTTTATCCTAGGTTCTGTTCTGTAAAGCATAGGGCCATTTGTTAAGACAATTAGGTTTAGACAATAATGGAGTTGAAGTGGAGAAGAGCCCAGTCTTCTGGCTATAGATCCTGGACAAATCTAAATTTCCTCAGCTGTGAGATAGATTTAATAAGAGCACCTTATTCACAGGGTTGTTGTAAAGAACCTCAGAGATAATATATGTAAAAGGCTTTACTTGATAAAGACAAGATAGCTATTTTTATTAGGGATTCAAGATACTGCATAGATTCTCCCTTTAGTGGCTAATAAGATAAGGCAGGAATACACATTAATTAGACACCTCCTATGTGCCAGACCCTATATTAAGTGTTTTACAAATGCTATTTGACTTGATCCTCATAAAACTTATATGAGGTAGGTGTTATTGTCCCATTTTACAGATGAAGAAACTAAGACAGATAGACATATGTGGCTTGCCCAGGGTTACTCAGCTAGGAAATGTCTGAGGCTGGATTTGAATTCAGCACTGTATTTACATTACCACTTAGCTGTTCCAGATAGGGAGTGGACCTGGGATTTCAAAAATATAAGGAAATCCCAAATGGGAAGACTTAGCCAATGCAGGTTGTCCCCTTCTCTATAATCTTATCTTAGAGAATTGGATGGGGACAATTCTTGTTCTAAGGTTGTTCCCGGTTCTGATACTCTATACTCTGCAGTCCCTCTTAGCTCTGACATTCTACGTTCTAGCTCTGGCAATCTCTGATCTATGATCCATATAACCACTCCAAAACTATGACTTCCCTTGAGAGGTTAAGTGACTTACCTAGAATCATACAGCCCACAAGTATCAGAAGCAATGTTTGAACCCAGTTTTACTGGCTTTAAAGCTAGGTCTCTATCCACCATACTTCAAGGCCTCTTGTGGATGGTAATAATAATAAATTCTTTAATATTTATTACAATATGGCTTATGAGGCAATTTTCCACAATAACTTTATAAGGCACATACTTTATGTAACTCCCTAAGAATAGGGACTGATTTTGCTCTCTTTGCACTTAGCACAGTTCCTGGTACATTGTGGGCACTTAACAAATGTTTCTTGACTAGTACATGTGTTAGCATTATGGTATTTTGATCTGGCAGAGACCTTAGAGTTAAATCCACTTACTTTGCAGATTAAAAAGGAAAAAAAAACAGGCTCAAAGAGGCTAAAAAATGATTTGTCCCAAGTCACAGAGGTAGAAGAATTATCCAGATTTCCTTCTGAGGTACTCCACAGTTCAATCTAACAGTCTTTACATTCTGCTACATTATTATTATCATTATTTTGCAGATGAAGAAACCAAGATTTGGAAGAGATAAAGTGATTTGCTGAGTATCACTCAGCTAGTGCCAGAGCCAGGATTTCTAGTATACTATGGTATGTCTTCTGTCCTTAGGGAATATAAATCCTTCCCCCTAAAGCGTGGACTGCAAAAGCAACACAACCAGTCCATCATCAACCAACCATCCACTGCCCTGACAATGTGATCGCCATAGCAACAAGTATTACTGCTGTGTTCTAGTCTCTCTTCCCCATTTCCTTCACCTCCTCCCCCAGAACGGAGACCCCTTTCACAGCTATTCATTCACTGCTGACCATCCATCTATTCTGAAGAAGGGGATAGTGGGGGAAAATAGAAAAAAATGGATTCAAGGGCTTTCAATCAAAAATCTTTGGACATTAAGGCACCACAGGATGCTCGAGCTAATAGACAAGCTCTGATGCATAACTGAGGGAACAGGGACTATTTAAAAAGCTGACCTGCTGTTTACCATGTTGGTGAGGGCCGGTGGGCAGCTGAGTAAATGGGAGCAAGTAAGACTGATTAAAAACAATATCAGAATGGAGTGGGATCACATTGAAAGCAAGAGAAGTCACCTGTGGAGTAATGACAATAATGTGCTCACGTCACTTAGAATTCGTGGCAGCGAACACCAAAACAAAGGGAGAATATTTGTTAAGTAAGACTGACTCAAATAAGTGTGACACAAGCAAGGATCTTGGGAACCTGGGGGGGACCTGAGAATTGACTGTGCACTTGAAATTAGCTCCCAAACCACTTGATGCCCCCGTCTCAGAAGCTGCTGGTATTTTAAGAACAATTTCATCCACGTGGTTTTAATTTGAGTCTTCTCAATTCACAAGACTGTGCCTAAGAGGTAGAAAGAAGCTTTGTGGGACTAATCTCCAAAGGGAAAAAGTAAATTCCAAAAAAAAAACCCCATCAAAAAACAAAGAAATAAAGGTGAGTCACTTCCTTGAGAAGGCTCCCACTCCTCAGCCTCAGTTTCCTTATCTGCAAAATGAAAGGAAATATATATATATAAAATCACACAAAAACTATGACTTAAATGTTAAATGGTTCCATCTAGAGAAAGCAATAATATATATGTGTGTGTATACATACAAATATACATATACATATATACATACACAAACATGTAGACACACATATGTACATACATAAATATGTACACATATGTGTGTGTGTGTGTAGATATAGATGTACACTCTCCTATTGAACCACTGAACAGACGAAAGAAGGAGGGGAAAATTGTGGTGCTCCAGGAGAGGGATGACCTAAAGTTCAACATCAAAGGCAAGGACCTGAGGTCTCTTCCAGCTCGGAATTGTATGAATCTGACATGTAACAAAAATGACACTGAAAAACTCAGCTGCTCTTGCTGAACACAGAATCCCAGGATTAAGTGAACAGAAACAAATCAGTGGAGAACAGGGCTGTAAGTAGAGCAAGGCAGCGGGGGCCGTGTGCCAGATGGTGACATCTGAGAGGGCACTGTTTCTTCCCTGATGCAGTCTGGAGACCATTGTTCCCAGTCCGACTGTTCTCTGCAATCTCACTCTATCTCCCTTCCCCAAGGGGGCTGAGAAGGAGGCCGGCTCAGGAGAGGGATCAAAAGATGCAGTAGGAAGAGATCATGGAGGCCAAATTCTCCATTTTAGAGATAAAGGAATTGAAGCCTGGAGAAATGTGACATGCCCAGAGTCATACAGCTAGTATCATTAGCTGTACCTTCTCTGTGTCTGCATCTGTAGCCAAACTGTGTCTCCCGAGTGCCTCTCTCTTCCTCTCACCTTGGAAACACTTTCCCTTGCTACCTATCCCCAAACTTTCCTGGCTCAGCATCAGCCCATTCCTCCCTTTTTGCTGAGTTTAGCTACAAAGGGAAGAAGAGATTCAGGATGATAATTAGTGAGGATGGAAGGATCAGAAAAGTGAGATACAAACATGTTTGTAGGCAATAGGGCACGAGCAGGGAGTGAGTGAGAATAAGCAAAAGAATAAGGATGCTGGAAGAGGCAATCTGCTGGAGAAGATGGGGTGGAGGGGGATCTCTCCATCAGGCAGAAAGGGATTAGATTTGGCAAGGAGTAAAGCCATGTCATTGTGGCAGACAAGGATGGCAGAAGGCACCTGGCAGGAGATGGGGGAGAGATGAAGAGGGAGTACATGGTAAATGTCTCAATTTTTTCCCCAAAAATAGGAAACAAAGTTCTCAGCTGAGAGAGTAAGAGAAGCAGAAACCATGGGAGATTTGAGGAGGGATGAAAAAGTTTGGAAAAGCTACTGTGGAGAGTAGGAGAATGGGTTGATGATAGGATTGCCTGGCAGCAGTGAGGACCCAGTTGAGATTTTGTAACATAAATGTGTGGCAGACTCAGAATGGCTACATTATTTTCTTCATGTTCATTCAGTAACATACAGAAGCTAAGTTGGCTAATGGTGGGAGTGATCCAAGGCTGAGGCTTGGCTGTTTGACTGATTATTGTTTGTTGGTGATATCTGCCCTTCATTCTCCAAGGGGACTATGACCTCAGTGGGGAGGGGGTTGGGTGAAGCCATGACATACAAGTGAATTGGATTTTAAATGAGGGAGGGCTGTGCAAAGTCACCTGCTGCACTTTCCCCTCCAGAGCCATATGGGTCCAGTGGCAAGGTCCAGAGTGACTGGAGATGGTGGTTGGCTTGTTATCCTAGGCTAAACGGACTGGGGATTCACGTGCTTTCCAGGACAAATCATGATCCGTAATCTGCGGTGCAAACACACTGGCCTCCTTGCCACTCCCTGAACAGGTGCAGGGCATTTTCATTGTGTGTCCCTCATTCCTTGTTTCTACTTCTTGGCTTCCCTGGCTTTCTTTAGGCTTTCCTCATCTTCCTTGTCTTCTCTCTTTGATTATCGCCAGTTTATTTTGTACACAGCTTAGTCGTACAAAATTGTTTGATGATTGCCAATCACATTAGCTATTTGAGGGCAGGGACTGGCTTTTTGCCTCTCTTTGTATCATCAGTACAGTGCCTGGCACATAACAAATGTTCAGTAAATGCCTATTGTCTGATGAGACTATCAGAAGCCTGCAGAGTTAAAGTGGTCAAGAAGAGGGAGGGGTTATGCTTCAAGAAACAACAGTATAAGAAGTCTGGGCTTAAAAATGGAACAGGCACTGAGATCTTTTGGGGTCCCCTTCCTCTAAAGAGGGGGTTTGGCTGAATGAAAGACATAGTCACACACAAAGACATAGAAGCAGAGAAAAACAATCCTATTTCTTTTATCTTCAGCAAGTCCATATGGTGCTTGTTCTGAAGGAAACTTCATATTTTAGACTTTAAGTGATTCTTAAGGCTCAGATACAGCTTTGGAACAGCCATGTAAAAATTCCTGTTTTGTCTTTTTTCTCTTAACAAATTTTATTAATATAGTGAATTGTATACTTGAAAAGTGAGAAAAAGAAAATGTTTTAAAAGGACCCATATATACAAAAATATTCATAGTAGCTCTCTTCTCAGGGCAAAAAAATAATTGGAAACTGAGTGGATACCCATCAATTGGGGAATGGTTGAATGAGTTGTGATATATGATTGTCATGGAAATTATTGTTCTATGGCAAATGATGAGCAGGATACTCAAGAAAAAACCTGGAAACTCTTCCATGAACTCAAGCAACGTGAAATGTACTATGTACGAAATAATAGCAATGTTCTGGGATGGGCAGAAGAAACTGATTGTGTCTGAATACAGATTGAATAATTAAAAAAGAAGTAAAGAACTAACTTGAGTGTGCAGGGGATATATTTGAAAGACAGGTAGAACAGTGGATAGATATAGAGTCAGGAAGACATTGGCTGCATAAGCCTGGGGAGTTATGTTATTTCTGTCTTCTTCAATTTGTTCACGTATAAAAGGGGATAATAACAGTACCTACCTCACAAAACTGTTATGAAGATAAAATAATATTTGTAAATATTTTTGCAAATCTTCAAGTGTTATAGAAATAACTAGTATTTATGCTACATAAATATGTTTATGTAAATTCTAGTTATTCTTTCCTATTATTTATCCATCTTCCAGGCAGTTAAGTGGTGCTGGTCTTGGAGTCAGAAAGACTTTGTGAATTCAAATATGGCCTTACAGCTGTGTGACCCTAAAAAAGTCCCTTAAAACTGTTTGCCTCAGTTTCCTCATCTATAAAATGAGCTGGAGATGAAAACAGTAGACCTCTCCAGTATCTTTGCTAAGAAAAATGAAGAATCAGATATGACTGAAACAATCCATTTCCCCAGATTTTGTTAGTGAGGACTATAAAACATGGGCAAGAAAATTGTCCAACAGAAGCAGCTACACCCAAAGAAAGAACACTGGGAAACGAATGTGAACTATTTGCATTTTTGTTTTTCTTTCCGAGTTGTTTTTACCTTCTGAATCCAATTCTCCCTGTGCAACAAGAGAACTGCGCGGTTCTGCAAACATATATTGTATCTAGGATATACTGCAACATATCTAGCATATATAGGACTGCTTGCCATTTGGGGGGGGGTGGAGGGAGGGAGGGGAAAAATCGGAACAGAAGCAAGTGCAAGGGATAATGTTGTAAAAAAAAAAAAAATTACCCTGGCTTGGATTCTGTCAATATAAAGTTATTATAAAATAAAATATTAAATTAAAAAAAGAAGGTAGATAAGGTGATATCTAAAAATCTAAAAAGAAAAAAAAGAAAAAAAGAAAAAAAAAGAAAATTGTCCAAAATGTACCCAGGCTCTTAGAGGAAGTAAGGATCTTTGAGACAAGGATAATACAAAATTGTGCTTTCATATTGATCCTTGGAGATGTGAGATAAAGCTTCTTATCAATAACCCAGTTACATGAAAAGATCAGTTCATCTCAACTTATATTGTGGTGATTTGTATATGAATTATAAACCACTTCTTCTCCCAACCTTCCATAGATCAGTAAGTGTCATGAGATCAAATATTAGTCTTACCTATTTATAGAAACAATATCTGTATGTTTAAGTTTAGAACACAATATCTGTGTGTTCTAAATTTGCAAAATGCTGTTGGTTAGAACTGGGTTGAGTACTTAGTCTTCCACAATCTTGAATTAAAAATTAATCAGGAGATCTGCTAGAGTAGAAAAGGCTTTGGATTAGAGGGCTCCATCTTCACTACATCTTATTGGTCCCCCAAACTCCCCAGGTCCTGCAAACTCTTGGAATTTCTTGTTGATATTATGGCAAGAACCTTTTACAATTTCCCCACCTTCAATCCCCGCCTTCTCTAATTCCTCATCCACCATGCTGATATCTCCAAACACGTCTGACCATAGCTCTTCACTTCCAAAACCCCAGTCTCTATAATAAAATAATAGGATAAAAAAAGTCCACTGCTTGGCATTTAAAAGCCTTCCTAACCTCACTCCAGCCTATCTTCTCATTTTCCTTTCATTTACTCCACATTCTAGCCCCACATTCTTCATACACAAATTCCATCTCCCATCACCATGCATTTGCATGAGGCTGAGCCCCATGCCTTTGAAGGACTACCTCCTCCTTGCCACCTTCCTTCAAGAAATTACAAACTTCCTTCATGACTCAGCTCAAGGACCACTTCCCAGATAAATTTATCCTAACCCTTGCAGTTCCTAGCATATATATATACATACATACATATATATACACATACATATATGTATATATGTAATCATTTATATATATAAAATATATATAATTTTCTATAGGATTTTATTTTTTCAAATACGTGTAAAGATAGTTTTCAACATCATTTTTGTAAGACTACGTGTTCCAAATTTTTCTTTCTTCCTCCTTTTCCCAAGACAGCAAGTAATCTAATATAGGTTAAATACATGCAATTCTTTTAAATATATTTCCATATTTGTCATGTTGTACAAGAAAAATCAGACCAAAAAAATGAGAAAAAAAAACAAAATAAAAGGTGAAAATACTATGCTTTGATTCATATTCAGTCTTCATGGATCTCTCTCTGGATAGCATTGGCATTTTCCATACCAAGTCCTTTGGAATTGCAATGAATCATCACATTATTAAGATACAAGTCCATTACAGTTGATCATCACATAATTTTGTTGTTAGTGTGTATAATATTCTCTTGATTCAAAAAGATATTTTACAGCAACTTTGCACTTATTTTGGATCTATTTATCTAGTTCATGTTGTCTCCCCCAAAGAATTTGAGCTCCTTGAGGATAGATAGCATCTCCTTTTTTTCTGGTCTATATCTCAGACACTTAACCCAGTGCTGAATATAGAGAAGGATCTTTAACAAATATTCATTGAATTCAGCAACCAGATCCTCTTTTTGATGAGATCAGATCAAGAACAGAAGTTCCTTTCACTGTTTCCTTTTGAAAGATGAAATTATTATTAAGATAAATCAAGAAATTATTAGCTGTTCTACTTTAGCTAGAGATGTTTGCATAACTAAAACCTACCCCCCCATTACTGTCTCATACTCCTGTTCTGTGTTTCTGGTCTGTTCCCCAAATCCATTAATTTCTTCTTTCTTTCCAGATGGACAACATGTAGTTTATTTTAATGACAATGTTGCTTCAGTCCTTATTATCTTCACCCCAAATTTCCCTTTTTCTTCTTTGATTTCCTCACATCAGTTTATCTTCTTAATATACAATGGTGTTCTTGTCTTCTCCATTCCCACTTTTAAAAATCTGTGCTTTTTTTTGAATGAAGTATTTCCCTCCAGAATCATACAGTAATCATTGTCTAAGGCCACAAATTTCAGTGGTACTCAAAAGGTTAAATCTACTTCCAGTTGCAAAGTTCTCAAGTTCATCTTGTTACACGTTGTGCATTATGTTTAGACATCAGAGGCCATGGGTCTCCTTTGGACATGTCTCACAAGTCTCTGGGTGTCTCTATAGCTAATTTCCTGCTTTCTCTGTAGATTAAAGAATCCCTTGCTTTTCCTTTTATAAGCAGAACCCAAGTTTCCCTCTGTCTGACTCTTCTTGTTCTTCCTTTCTCTGTGTATCCAGTCCCTGGAAGGAGGATCCTTATCAAAAAGGATTCAGCATTTTTAGTATTACACTTCAGGATGGTGAAAGGCTATACATAACTGTCCTCAGTTTCCTGAGATGATGCACCATTGTATCCCCCAAAGGCCAATGTCTATGGCTGAGGTTGAAAAGACAAATAGTAAACAATAATCCTTTCAACACACACCATTTGGGAAGGTCATGTCCTTTGGCCTGTGGCTAAATAACTATTTGGATCGATGGTCCTTTGGAAACAAAATAAACTAAAAGAGAGTAGAACATTCGAGTTAGAAAGCCCCTTAGAGATATAGCCCATTTCTCTCACTTTATGGTTGGAACCCAGATTCAGAAAGTGGAAATTTCTTACTTGGGACTTCCTTAGGGAGATATAGCAAACTATCGGATTACTGTAGATGGAATAAATGGGTTGCTATGTAATATGATTTGAAGGGTGCCACAAAACCATCTTTCTTCATTTAAATATTTCTTGCTATGACATCTGAAATTCTTCTCCATTATAACTGTCCCTATAGGGTAAGGAGACAGCAGCACTTTGTATAAAGACATGTATATTTGGAATCAGAGGCTCTGGCTTTGTGTCTCAGCTCTTGGAAAAACTTTGCAGCCTCTGGGTCTTCATTTTATCCTCTGAGAAGTATGAGTCATACTAGATGATGTCTGAGGTCCCTTCCAGCTACCAAGTCCAGGAGCCTATGAATTCTCCCTGGAAGGCCCTGTTAAAATGCATGCAGCTCACCTGGGGAGGGGAAGGAGGGCCCACCAACATATTAGCACAGATGTTCTTTCTTTTTAATTAGCAAAAAGTATTTGCTACAAGGATTTTTTTTCTCTTTTTTCCTTGGGATAAGAGGAAGTAGGAAATAGAGAAAATGAAGGCATGTTAATTTTGAAAAGTAAAATTTAATTTAAAAATGAGTTCAGGGAAAAGATTATTAAAACATCAGCTGGCAAAGATATTGAAGGAGTGTAACAAAGAAGGACAGACTCAAAGTCTGTGTAAAATGTGTGTAGATCCAATGGGGGAGATGGGGCCTATTACAGTGGGGCACGGGGGTAGAGTGAGGGGAGTCATAGAGGTACCTCAGCATGAAGAAATAAAAGGAAGGGGGGTTCCCAAAGATTGTCCCATCTTCTCCACAATTTTCCCTGAAGTTTCCCTGGTATTAGCTATCTGAGAGTGAGCCACAAGCAGTGTTGCATAGGGTTAGGGTCTTAGATCTGGGGAAAAGAACACATGGGCTCAATTACATATTATCTATAAGAAAGGTTCCGCTTTCTCTTCTGTAAAATGGGTGGTGCTGATTTATCCAAGCTCAAAGATCCTTTGCAGCCTATATTCCATGTGAGACAGTAGAAATAGCATATAATTTGGGCCTGTGGTCAAATCCATAATCCTGCATCTATTTGTCCCTTGGGAAGTAGCTTCCTTATCTGCTTTAAACAAAGGTCTCTGAGGTCTCTCCTACCTCTAAAAGTTAGACTCCTCTGATAATTATACCTCTACGATCCCATACCCCCACTCCATGCCTCATGTCTGGGACTCCAGGTTCCCAGGGTCCTCAGTTACTGAGACCTCCCTAGGGCAGCCCCCTCTGTTCTTCTTTTCACTTGTGGAAGAATGAACAGCCCAAGCAGACGGCCCTCTGCCAGCTCCTCTGAGTCCCCTTCAAAGTGCCCAGTGGAATGAAAAAGACTGTGAACATCAAATGCCTCATTGAAGTGGTCTGGGGGCACAGGCTGATAAAGAATGGGTTGCAGACAGCCGCGCGTTCCCATGTATCCGAAAGCAAGAGGGGAATGCTTTCCCTTCTAGGATGGTAACCGAATGCCCTCCTGAGCTTTGTAATGAAGAAAGCAAAGGGCAAGGCGAGAACTTGAATTTGGCAATAGAGCCTCCCTAGGAGCACAGCCCCCTAAAGCAGATTGAAATCTACTTCAGAGTAAGTTAAGCTAAGAAATGTTTGAATTTGAATTCAGATTTTCCTGACTCCAGGCTCAGGGCTCCAACCACTATCCCACTTAACTGCCCCAAGTATTATGTACATGTTAGCTATTATTATTTGTATTGTGGTTATTATTTGTATTTATATTATTATTATTATGATTCAAGGTTTCTAATATGATCCTAGTGCATTAGAGATCAGAGAGCATAACATCAATAGAATGAGGGCTGGTTAAATGAGGTGCCAGTTTGGGCTGATAATTCTGTTGGAAGAAAAATAATTGAGTCTTAATGAAGACTTGGTGAAGCTCTTCACGACCAGGTAAAATGAGTTGGGCTGAAGAAGAAAGGGATGTTGGTAGGAGTCACATGCTCAGCCAACAGCCCCACTCAGACGTCCTTTCACAGTGGGCAAGAGGGAATTGTGAGGAGAATATAAAATAATGCCCGGGGTTCTTCAAAGTCCTGTTCCACTTTGGAGATCAGAAAACTCAGATCAAAACCGGCACAAAGGTTGCAAGTCTCTTTAACAAGGCAGGAGTTGTCAGAAAATTTTGACAAATTGGATTTGCGCTGTCCTCGGGGACTCAAGGTGAGGATTCTAGAAATATGCCCAAAGGACTCTTGGTAATTCCTATAAAGAAACAAAAGAATTAGCATCAAAAATACAGGCACAGCATGGATTCAGCTCAAATACGCTGTCTTCTAAAACCTGATTTTTATTGTTCAGTCATGATCAACTGTGATTCCATAACACGTCAATATTCTCCATGGGCGTTTCTTGGCAAAGATTATTGGAGGGATTTGCTTTTTCTTTCTTCAGAGAGTAAGAGACTCGTTCAAGGTCACATATGTAGTGAGTGTCTTCCTAACTCCAGGAAGCTCTCTATCTGCTGAACAACCCAGCTGCCTCCAGACCCTGCTTAGCCAATACTAAATCATACTGCCATGGGATGTCAGAACTGGAGGAGACCTTAGAGCAGAGGATATTACTTAGTGAACTAGAACATCAGAACTTGGAAGGATCTTAGGATATAGAATGTCAGCCCTTGAAGGGACTTTAGAACACAGAATGATACAAATATCTAGAAGGGATTTTAAGACCTAGAACATCAGAGATGGAAGGGAATATAGGATATAGAACATAATACATCTTGAAGGAATTTTAGGGCCTAGAATACCAGAAATGAAGGAGACTTTAGGATATAAAACATCAATGCTTAAAGGGAATATGAGATGGTACATATAGCTACAAGGGACTTAGAGACCTAGTACATTAGAGTTGGAAAGGACCTTAAGTCCTAGAACATCAAAGCTTGAAGAGGCCTTAAAACATGGAATAATACATATAATTAGAAAGGACTTTAGGATATATCAGAGATGGAAGGAACCTTAGGATATAAAACATCAAAGTTCAGAGGGACCTTAGAATATAGGATAGTACATAAATCTAGAAGGGATTTTAGAACCTAGAACATCAGAGATGGAATAAACCTTAGAATATAGAACATCAAATCTTGGAGTGGCCTTATAACATGGGATGACTAGAAGAGACTTAGGGATCTAGAACATCAGATCTGAAAAGGACCTTAAGACCTAAAACATCAAAGTTTGAAGAGACCTTAGAACATGGGATGGTAATATAGTTAGAAAGGCTTTAGGACTTAGAACATCAGAAATGGAAGGTATCTTGTGATATAGAATAGCAAAGCTTGAAAGGACCTTAGAATATAGAATATAATCATTTGAAGGGATCTTAGAACATAGAATACTAAAGCACAGGGTTTATTTTACCAATGAAGAACTAAACCAGAAAAAAAAAAGGTAGTTTGCCCCAAATCTCACAGAAGTTTAATAGCAGGATCAAGAGTAGATCTTGAGGGATGTGTCCATCTCAATCTAGAGTTCTTTCTACTTAACTTTGGACAATTCAGTGGCACAGTGAATAGAGAATCATGCAGCACAGGAAGGACAGGCCCAGCTGGGAAGTTCATGCTGGAACCCATTTAGCTGTCCTTGACTCTGAAGCAGGACTGGATTCATGTGGACTCCTCTCACTGCACTTCGTGATTCTCAGAAGATTTCTTTACAACAGTCCTGTAAGATTTGCAATACTATAATTGTTATTCCCATTTTACAAACTAAGGCATGGATGAATGAAATGGCCTATTCCATTTTATCCAGCTATGAATGTTCCATAACGGGGCTTTAATTCAGACTTTCTGATGTCAAGTCTGAAGTTCTTTCCATTACACTAAAGCTGTTGCTCTCTTGTTCCAACAGCCCTGACCTGTCTTTGCATCATTAGTCCACAAGCATTTATTAAATGCTTACTGTGTACAAGGCATAATTTTCAAGCTGGGGGCTACAGCACAAAAATGTTCTTGCCTCTAAGTAGCTTATAAGATACCAGAGGAATTACAAAAAAAGACTGAAAATAAATGCAAGATAATTGGGGGAAGAAAGCAGTAGCAACTGGAAGTAGGGGAAGAGACAAAGCCTGATCTGAACTTTGAAAGAAATTAGGGATTTTAAGAAGCAAAGGTAAGGAAAGAATATTTCAGGCAGGTGGGTATCAGTGGAAATCAGAGATGGAGCTCTATGTGTTAGGAACTGGAAGACCAGTTTGACTGGAATGTAGAGGGTATGAAAGGGATTAATGTGTCCTAAGTCTCACTAGATAAATTGGAGACTTGTCAAGGTGTAAAGGACTTTAATTATCAAATGAAAAAGTTTATATTTTATTTGGAAGGAAATAGGGGGTCATTAGAGTTTATTGAGTAGAGGAATAACATAATCAAGTTTGAGTGTTAGAAAAATCATTTTCTGTTTTTAAATTTTCTTTATTTTATTTGTAGTTTATGGAATAAAACAAGCATTTCCACAACATAATATAATTTTAAAAGGATGATTGCACATGAAACTGCATATCAATTATGCACAACTTCTTATTCCTTTTAAATATATAGTTTTTTAAATAATTTTGATTATTATAGGCAAGATGGATCCAAGTGGAAAGAG
This sequence comes from Antechinus flavipes, assembly GCF_016432865.1. Taxonomy (NCBI): domain Eukaryota; kingdom Metazoa; phylum Chordata; class Mammalia; order Dasyuromorphia; family Dasyuridae; genus Antechinus; species Antechinus flavipes. Next base: position 58,985,523 of record NC_067399.1, read on the forward strand.
ACTTGAGGCAGAGAGACGAATTGGGGGCTTTACAATAATCCAGGGTAAAGATGATAAGTAGTTGGATGAGGGTAAGGGTTATGGGGCTGGAAAGAAGAGGGAAAATGCAAGATATTGAGGAGATGGAACAAAATTTAGCCATTGGTTTTTATGTGGAAAGAGGGAAAGTGAGGAATAGAGAATGATATTGAGGTACTGAGTTTAGATAATCAGAAGGATGGTGATGTGCCAAATAGTAATAGGATTGTTTTTGAAGGTAATAATAAGGTTGTTTTGGGGAGGAACAATAATGAACATTTTGTACTATTGAGTTTGAAAGGCTTTCAATTCAAATATCTAATAGGCAAGTGGTAAAATAGGATAGTAGCTTGGAAAGACACTATGACTAGATCTATAGATTTAAATGGTTATTTAAATAGAGATGATAGATCAATGTGACTTAATGAAGTCACTAAGAGGTAATGAAAATGACAAGTTCCTTATGTTTTGTATGTCATGGGTCCCTTTGGCAGTCAGATGAATTTAGAATGCTGTTTTAAAATACCTAAAATTTAAAAAAAGATTATAAAAGAAACCAATTATATTGAAATAAAGATAGATTTTTTTCATCCATCCAAGCTCATGGACCCCTTGAAATCTATTCAGGTTAATTAAGCCCTGAGTATGTATTTAGAAAGGACCTCAAATTATGTTCTCTTTCAATGCTCTATTATGGCATGGGAGGGACCCTGAGTTGTTCCAGACTATGCTAATGGAAGGCAAACTCTGAAAAACTTGACAAGCTGGAACGTCTCCTGTCATAGGAATTATAATTGATCCATCAAGGAGTTAGGGAGGTGTCCACCCCAAGCATGGAAAGATTCATCTGGTGGAATGAATGGATGAAAACAATTTTGTTTTAAAGGCCATGAAGGTGGCTGAAGCAGGTGTTGTAGAGCACTTAGAACATGGTCAGATATTCAAGATGCTAAGTTACATGCCAGGCCATTGCCACTTGTCTAGACTTTTGTTCTGCCACTGGAACTCTGGATAACTGGAACTCAATAAATGGAAGAAAGTATGAGTTCATAACTGTGCAATTCTTCCTCATTTAAATTCAGTTCACACACTAATGAAGACATCACCCCATCATGTCATTGATTCTCCTCCAAAATGAAGGATGAACAACAACAAACTACATGTCCATTGTCTTAGGACCAATCTGGATAAATTCAGTGAGGGTCATGTTTGGTTTGGCTGCAGGATAATATAAATTATTGGCAATAGTAACTCACTAATACCATCCTGGAAGGCAAAAATGTCAAACATGGCAGCCTTCCAGTGACAGATTAAATTGTAATTGGGAAATCTCTGACAAAATAAATAAAAATATAATCAGGTATCGATAATGTTAATTGGTAGTTTTCTAAATCAAGATACAGCCTGAAGGGATCCTTTTTTATAGGTTAATAGCTTGAGTTTAATACCAATGCTCTAAGGAATCAAGGAAATCATATTCAGATTAATAGAGGGAGACCATTCACTGGTGCAGTTATAACTCCTAAAAAGAATGATGACCATGTGAGCCACTCACCATCCTAGGGATTAGACATGCAAAGGTGAAAAAAGACAGTCTACCCTCCTTAAGTTTGTAGTCTAAGAGAGAGGAAAAGGGCCTTTCATCCATAGATCAGAATGTGATAAATACAGAGAAAATATCCAGACAGAGTGCTATGAGAAATCTGAGAAGGAAGAGCTCAGAATCCATTATATTATTACATTTCTGTAGGAGCCATAAAATGTTTTCACTTCCTCAGTTTAACTTCAATGAGACTGATTGATCTATCCTTTCTTTCTCCAGGCTGTATCTCATCCTCCTGGGAGAAAGTCCAGACCAGAGAGGCAGTTAATTGACTCTCCATTTCATCTCTATGGTAAAACTCAAGTAATTTTTTAATCCACAATACAATAAGCCTTCTCCCTAGTTCATGACCCGATTGTCCATCATTTCCTTAATTGGTTGTTCGGAAATAAATGAAATCTTAATGTGTGTTTCTTTAGATATGGAAGCTGTCTGCCCATGTCACACTTTTTCACACTGTGTGTCTAGTTACTTAATAATAACACTGATAATAAAGGGGCCCTCTCACATCTCCCGTCATACCTCCAAAAAGCATCTGGGCAATTAAATGGGGCAGTGAATAGATGCTGACTTGGAGAAAAGAAGATCTAAGTTCAAATTCAGCCTTAGACACTTACTAACTGAGTGATTATGGTCAAGTCACTTAACCCTGTGCTGTGAAATGAGCTAAAGATGGAAATGGCAGCAACTTGAGTATCTTTGCCCAGAAAATACAAAGAGTCAGACATGATGGAAAGGATTGAACAGGAACAACAATAGCAAGAAAGAAAAAAAAAACCCTAGAGAACAACAGAGAGAGTCTCTTTATCCCCTTTTCAAAACTGAAGGGGAGGAAGTAGAAAAATGACTGAACTTGGATTCCCGGGATCTGAATTTAAATCCTGGCTTTCTTGCTTACTTATGTCCCACAAGTATTTAATAGCATACCTGGCACAGTAAGAGCTTATATATCTGCTGACTGTGTGTAACTTTAAATAAATCACCTAACTTCTCTGGGCCTAAGTCACTCCATTTTTTAAATGAAAAAAATTGTATTAAATCATTTGTGAAGTCCCTAAATCTGATTCTATGAAAGAGAAACAGCTTCCCAAGCAGCAGAAGGCCAGTTTGTTTCTCCTATTAAAACATAGGAAGCTTCTCTTTTTCCTGATTTCTGTAGTCAGGAGCTTAGTGCTGGAAGAGACTTTAGAGTCCATGTCTCATTTAATATATTCATTATACAGTTAAGGAAACTGAGGCCCAGATTAAATCTGGGAAGGGATTTGCCCATATTACTCAGTGGCAGAGCCATTTCAATGTTTCTTCTAACACTTGGATATGCAATCATTATCAATAATAAAGTTTTTTATAAACTTATTTTTAATATATATACTTCATTTCTCCCCAATTACATTTAAATGATTTTTTAAACATTAATTGGGTTTTTTAAAGTTTTAAGTCCCAAATTCACCCTCTCTCCTCACCCCCTTCCTGAGATGGCGAGCAATCAGATATAGGTTATACATATGCAATAACGCAAAACATTTCCATATTGATCATTTTGTACAAGAAGAATCAAATAAAAGAAAAAGAATGAAAAAGGAGTGAAAATAGCATGTTTCATTTTGTAGTCAATCAATATCAGTTCTTTCTCTAAGAAAGATAGCATGCTTCATTATTAGTCCTTTGGGATCATCTTGGATCATTGTATCACTGAGAATAGCTAAGTCATTCACAGTATTTCATCCAACAATATTGCTGTTGCTATGTACAACTCCTAGTTCTAAACACTTCACTGGAAATCAGTTCATTATTTTCCAAATTTTTCTGAAATCATCCTGTTTATCATTTCTTAAAGCACAATACTTCCATTGCAATCTTATATATAGTTCATTTAGCCATTTCCCCAATTGATGGGCATCCCTTTGATTTCTAGTTCTTAGCCTTGTTAATTATTATTGATAATACTAATATATTACTACTCCTTGCTTCTGTGTTTCATGGATTCTGTTTCTTTTTTCAATAGTATTTTGTTTTCCAAATATATATAAAGATAATTTTCAACATTCATTTTTTAAGACTTCGAGTTCCAGATTTCTCTCTCCCTTGCTTATCACCCTCCCTCCCCAAGAGAGCATTAGCAATTTGATATAGGTTAAATCGGTGCAATTCTTTTAAACATATTTCCATATTTGTATGAGTTTGTGTTTTAACCTAGTGTAGGTATAGTCTCCCACCCCCTCCTGCTATTTGTGTGTGTTTATGGAGGTGGAGAGGGAGGAGATCTTTTTAAGATGAGGTTTCTAGGTGGCAGAGTAGAATTAATGAAGGGAAAACAGTTGGGGGCCTTGAGGAGAGGAGGCAAAATCCATGATTAAAGGCATACCCTCCATTTTTCATAATTTTGCCTTAGACCTATTATACTGTAGCTAACTGAAAACCTAGTCAATTGTAGTATGGTATAGTAAAAAAAAAATCAGAGAAACAGAAATTCTGGGTTCAAATCCTGCTGTTTTCTTTAATCAACTGTGTGACCTTGGCAAATAACTTCTTTTTTGTTGCTGTTGTTTTGTTGAGTTGTTTTTCAGTCTTATATGACTCTTCATAACCCCATTTGGGGTTTTCTTGGCAAAAATAATGGAGTGGTTTGCCATTTCCTTCTCTAGCTCATTTAGAGTCACTTCCCCTTTCTGCTAATTACTACATTTGTCCTTAGACAAATTAATATTCTTTACCAGGTCTCAGTTTTCTCATTTGAAAAAAAAAAAAAGAAAGTCTAAAAAATCTTTAAAGGCCCTTCCAATTTGGATAAATATTCTTATACTCTAGTATGGGTCCCTAACCTTTGTTCTATTTGTTATATCGTTGGGATACTCGAGTCTGAGAGTGCTACATTACTAAGCCGAGTCCCTAGGCTCCTTTTCCCACCGCCTCCTATATTTTCTTGTGGAAAATACACAGAATGTGCCCTGAACAATTCATCTGATCCCTTTCAAAGAGCACAATGGGGCTAAAAGGGCAGGAACACTCAGTGCTTCATTCAAGTGGTTTCAGGGATCTGGGAGATAAAGGGTGGCTTGCAGCCACCAGTGCATTCCAAATGTCCCCTCAATAGAAAGCAAGAGGGGAATGCTGCCATTCTAGAACTGTAACTGGCACTGAATGCCTCCCTGGGCTTTGTGGGGAAGAAGGTTTTAAAGGTCAGTAATAGAGGAGCTGAATTTGCCAACCCAGCCCTCTCTGCAGGTCCAGGCCCCCATGCAGAGTCAAATCCACTGGAGACCAGCGACTGAAAAGGGAGAGAACTGGATTGGAAATCAGGAAAACAGATGCCCAGCCTGCTCCCGTCCATTTAACCAGCCTCGGATGGGGCATCCTGTGCCTCAGTAGCTCTTCTGTGTCTCTGAAGATAGCATTTGTTTGAACAATCCACAATCTGGTGGCAAAGTCTCCCATGATGCTCCTTTTCTCACTTAACCAAGCTGATGAATAAACCAGCAAGCATTAATTAAGTGCTTAACAACAACAAACAACAACAATATCATCTGGTTGCTTATATGGTGCTGAAAGTTTGCAAAACTCATTTGTTCTTCAAAACAACTTCACCAGGCAGTTGCTATTGTTAAACTATTTTTTGGGTTGTTGTTTATTTGTTTCAGTCTGTGTCTAACTCTTGGTTGACTCCATTTGGGGTTTTCTTGGTAGAGATATTGGAATAATTAGCCATTTCCTCCCCTAATTCATTTGACAGATGAGGAAACTGAGGCAGAGTTAAATGACTTACCCAACTAGTAAGTGTCTGAGCCTGGATTTGAACTCAGGAACCTGGAGCTCTGTGCACTATAGTGCCATCTAGCTGCCCTCTCTGTGATTACCAAATCCATCCCTTTCTCAAGTCCTCATCCAGCTTCACTTCTCCACTGCTTTTAGACTACTGAGCACTCCCTCTTCCTTTTTTCCCTAAATTTCCATGATGATGCTCTTTTTCATGCTCTTTTACTCAATATCTCATTAACATCTTTGAGATATCCCCCAGAACCCTTTTCTCCCTACCTTCTTTCTGATTGTCTCCAAGGGACTCAGGAATCATTTCTACATAAATCAAATTTAGTCTTCCTTTTCTTCTATACTATGAGTTTCCAGACTATTCTTGTAATAAGATAAATATTCATCCAAAATCTACTATATACAAGGTACCAAAGTGACACTTAACCCATAAACATTTTTTTATATGGTGATGAAATTTATTATAAGGTGATGAAATAATGAGACAAGCATTTTAAGCAATATTAGTTAATACTTTATTCACTCATGAGTCCTGAAAGAGGTAGTATATTCTTTACTATATAGCAAAAAGATGAGTAATAGTCCAGAAGGAGTCCTGTAATATAGAAATGAACAATAAAATCAAAAATTTTCCTTAGAAATAGGATTGAAAAACATCATTTGCTCAATCTACCAAAAAGTAATTATTAAGATTCTACTATGCCAGACGTTGAGAATAAAAAAAACAAAAATCAAAATTGTCCTGTCCTCAAGAAGCTTACATTGTTTTTTATAAGCTAATGATATTTAAAGATTGAACAGCAAAGCCAATCAAGTTTTAGAAGAAAGGTTTTCTGAGATGATTAATATTTGCAACTGATGTGTATATTTACAAAAGAATGAAAACTCCTTGAAGAACCACCAGAGTGCCTAATTGAAATCTAAGTGCCATAGATAATAACAATAAATAGCTAACATTTAAATGGCACAATGGATAGAATGTCAGACCTGAAGTCAGGAAGATTCATCTTTCTGTGTTCAAATCTTATCTCAAACATTTACTAACAATGTGACTCTGGGTAAGTAATTTAATTCTGTTTGCCTCAGTTTCCTCATCTGTAAAATGAGCTGGAGAAAGAAAAGAAAAACCTCTCTAGTACCTTTGTCAGGAAAACTCCAAATGGGATTACAGGGAGTTAGATGTGACTGAAAATGGCTGAACAACAAAATTGCAAATACTATCTCATTTGATCTTCATAAGAATTCTGTAAAGGAATGCTATTATTATCCCCATTTACAGTTAAGTGATTTGCTTAGGGTCACACATCTAATAAGTACTTGAAACTAGACTTTAACTTTTGTCTTCCTGACTCCAGGACCAGCATTTTATTCATTATAATCCCTAGCTAACTTATAGGTATACTCCAATAGTAACTATTATAAATAAGAAATATTATAAAAGAAAAAGAAACCACAAATAAGAATATGAAATTATAAGTAAAAAAACATTATAAAAGTCAATGAGTGGCAGGATGATTTCAGAAAGGCCTGGAGAGACTTACATGAACTGATGCTGAGTGAAATGAGCAGGACCAGGAGATCATTATATACTTCAACAATACTATATGATGATCAATTCTGATGGATATGGCCATCTTCAGCAATGAGATGAACCAAATCAGTTCCAATAGAGCAGTAATGAACTGAACCAGCTACACCCTTTGAAAGAACTCTGGGAGATGACTAAGAACCACTACACAGAATTCCCAATCCCTCTATTTTTGTCCGCCTGCATTTTTTATTTCCTTCACAGGCTAATTGTACACTATTTCAGAGTCCAACTCTTTTTGTACAGCAAATTAACTGTTTGGATATGTATACATATATTGTATTTAACTTATATTTTAATGTATTTAACATGTATTGATCAACCTGCCATCTGGGGAAAGGGGTAAGGGGAAGGAAGGAAAAAGTTGGACTAAAAGGATTTGCAGTTGTCAATGCTGAAAAATTACCTATGCATATATCTTGTAAATAAAAGGCTATAATAATAAAATCAATGAATGTATAAGATTTTTTATCAATAAATTACATTTAACACATCATACAGACCCAGAAGCCACAAAATTCATTTCCTCCCCAAAAGTGAAAGAACATATGGGAAGATTCACACATATATTATTTACTTTTGTATCAAATGTAGTTTGTGGGGGAAAAAAAGAATATGCATTTGAATTCTAATCAGTTAACACTGACATTGTCCATTGCCTTAGTCCTGATACTGGTCTTACTGAAAAAAAAGAAGTGGACACTGTTTATTACTCTTTTGGCTCTTCAAAGAAGTGATAATTTGCTGTATTACCCAGGGAAAAACCTCACAAGGAGCTAGGATTTGAACTGCATAAGCTTTCACTTTTTGAAAGTTGAGGGAAAAAAAAAAAGAAAAAAAGAAAGTTGAGGGAAATGGGAAGAAAAGAAGACAAGTTAAAACATGAAGTTGGAAGAATAAAAGTTATTTTCTAGGCATAATAAGGCAACCACTTTGGAAGAATTCAAGATTAAAGTAGTAGATAAAACTGAGGAAGTAGTACATGAATAGGCTGAGGTTGGAAGATGGAATATCTTGTATGAGGAAGAGCAAAGAGGCCAGTGTTACTATAATGAAAACTATGTGGGAGTTTGGTAGGGTGTAAAGAATAAGGGGGAAAAAATGGAAATACTAATGAGGAAGGGGAAGTTATGACAGACTGAATGACAGAGAATTTTTTATCTGATCCTGGTAGAAAGGGGGAACCATTGGAATTTATTGAGTTAGGGAGTGACTAATAATGTAATATAGTTTATTTCTGGAATTTGATGAATGTAGGAAGCACAATAAATATAATGACTTAGTAAGATAAGTATTATATTTGTTTTGCTAATGAATTGAGAGGAGAGATGGGAGGCCAGAATACTTGAGTTTCTAGATGTGAATTAAATCATTCAATTGTGACCTAAACTTTGGTAGTATCAACTGAGTGGAAATATGAATACTTTGAAAAGGGAAGATTGTAAGATTTGATTGACTGGTTATGAGAATGATGGGGAGTGAAGAGCCAAAAATGAGTTTCGGGGCTTGGATGGCTTGGGGAAAAGCAATATTATTGTTGAGACTGATTCAAGTACCAAATGGACCTCATCATCATTTAAAGAGGTTAAGTCCCAATCATTATCCTCCTGAGAAAATGAAAGTGTTTTGGGAAATCTGTGCTTTTTTTCTTCTTCTTTCTTCCTCAAAGTTAGTGGGAGACAAGTGGGTAGAGTTTTCTGAGGACTGTTACTATTCCTTCTTTTTCAAAGTGGACCCATGACATCATGAGAGTAATGTCTCAACTTTGCATGAATTGGATTTAAGTGAAACAGAGATAACTCCTCCAGAATCCCATCTTTTCAAAGGTCAAGATTGGCCAAAGCTCAGGATTCAGTAGGTAACTTTGGCATTTCTGAATTAAGATCTTTCCCAGGTCTCAGGTTGAGGACACACACTAAAAGCTGTTGGTAACAGTAGAGACAATTGTGGCTTAATTTAACCACCATCAATCTGGGAGGGGAAAAGTCTCAGAGTTTCTGGTTAGAAATGAAAACAATTGCTGTTTAGCTCACTCAGAGCCATATATATAAATTTAAACAATCAGCCACAAGGGCTTGGGCTGGGGCTATTATTGGCCATTCAAAGAAAGCCAAAGGGATTTGGGTTTTAAGGCGGAGACGAGTAGCTCCATTTAAAACTCTGGGCTTTTTTGAAAGCCAGTCTTTTCTGAACTATATTTCAAGAAATAAAAAATGAAAACAATACCGAACAAAAAGAAAATTGGGAGGGAAGGGAGAGAGTAAAAAAGAAGAAGGGGAAGGAGAGAAAGAAGGGAAAAATTTTAGAGGAAGAATGGGAGGAAGAGGAGAAGGAAGTAGAGGAAGAGAAAAAAAAGGAAGAGGAGGAAAACAGCAGTGTACCCCACCTTCTGCTTGAATTGTCCCTAGAGGGCAATGACTACTACTTTTAAATAACACGGCAACATAGTTAATGTACAACCTAAGAACTTAGTTCACTCCTTCCCACACACACAACCTCCATGCAAGGAATAAGATTAAACCTAGATAACCAGAAGTATAGTGAGGCACACATCTGTGTGACAAGGTTTAGCTCACAACACCTGCTCTGGAAATTCTCTCTGTGTAGTGACTTCCTTGACAACCTTTGTTGTTGTTTTTGTTGTTCATCTTTCATTCTTTTCCTGTGCCTCTGAGGGCCAAAATAAGGTAGGATTTTCCATCTCAGAAATGAACAGATTAAGAGACATCTTGAAGCTGTTGATTTTGGTTTGATTTGAAGAGTTCTACAATCCTTCCCAGTTCAAAATCTGTGATTCTTTGTGTAAAGAATTGTAAGCCTGAATTGAAAAAAAGACTGAAATGAAAGTGAGTAAGTTCTGCAAGGATTATTGTATAGAAAGGCAAAAAACAACCTCTTACCTCATTTTCAATAGCTGATATACTAGCAAATATATTTGGTTGTGAACTTTGAATAACAATTTTCAGATGAAGAAATTGAAAACATTTCTTGTCATATGAAAAGGTGCTCTAAATCACTATTGATCAGAGAAATGCAAATTAAGACAACTCTGAGGTACCACTACACACCTCTCAAATTGGCTAAGATGATAGGAAAAGATAATGATAAATGTTGGAGAGGATATAGGAAAACTAGGACATTAATACATCATTTGTGGAATTGTGAATTGATCCAATGATTGGATCATTCTGGAGAGCAATTTGGAATGAGTGTATAAGTTTAACTACAATGTCAAGTAGATAAAGGGAAGTCATAAGTCTAGTTCTGAGCTTGTACTAGATGCATCTCTACTTTATCCCAGAGGCAAGAGGGAGCTATCTACTAGAGATTCTGGAATGTGAGAATATGACATAGGCAATTCTGTGCTTGAAGAATTTTATTTCTAAACAGTCAATAACTTTAATAATCTAGTGTTTGACAAACCCAAAGACCCCGCTTTTGAGATAAGAACTCACTGTTTGACAAAAACTGCTGGGAAAATTGGAAATTAGTATGGCAGAAACTAGGCATTGATCCATACTTAACACAGTACACCAAGATAAGGTAAAATGGATTCATGACCTAGGCATAAAGAATGAGATTATAAATAAATTAGAAGACTATGGGATAGTTTACCTCTCAGACTTGTGGAAGAGGAAGGAATTCATGACCAAAGAAGAACTAGAGATCACTATTGACCACAAAATAGAAAATTTTGATTACATCAAATTAAAAAGCCTTTATACAAACAAAACTAATGCAAACAAAGTTAGAAGGGAAGCAAACTGGGAAAACATTTTTACAGTTATAGGTTCTGATAAAGGCCTCATTTCCAAAATATATAGAGAATTGACTTTAATTTATAAGAAATCAAGCCATTCTCCAATTGATAAATGGTCAAAGGATATGAACAGACAGTTTTCAAATGAGGAAATTGAAACTATTTCCACTCATATGAAAGAATGTTCCAAATCACTATTGATCAGAGAAATGCAAATTAAGACAACTCTGAGATACCACTACAGATTGGCTAGAATGACAGGGAAAGATAATGCGGAATATTGGAGGGGATGTGGGAAAACTGAGACACTGATGCATTGTTGGTGGAACTGTGAACACATCCAGCCATTCTGGAGAGCAATTTGGAACTATGCTCAAAAAGCTATCAAACTGTGCATGCCCTTTGATCCAGCAGTGTTTCTATTGGGCTTATATCCCAAAGAGATTTTAAAGAAGGAAAAGGGACCTGTATGTGCAAGAATGTTTGTGGCAGCCCTTTTTGTAGTTGCCAGAAACTGGAAACTGAGTGGATGCCCATCAACTGGAGAATGGCTGAATAAATTGTAGTATATGGATATTATAGAATATTATTGTTCGGTAAGAGACGACCAATAAGATGATTTTCAGAAAGGCCTGGAGAGACTTACATGAACTGATGCTGAGTGAAATGAGCAGGACCAGGAGATCATCATATACTTCAACAACAATACTATATGATGATCAATTCTGATGAACGTGGCCCTCTTCAACAATGAGATGAACCAAATCAGTTCCAATAAAGCAGTAATGAATTGAATCAACTACACCCAGCAAAAGAACTCTGTGAGATGACTATGAACCACTACATAGATTTCCCAATCTTTCTATTTTTGTCTACCTGCATTTTTTATTTCCTTCACAAATTAATTGTACACTATTTCAAAGCCCGATTCTTTTTGTGCAGCAAAATAACTGTTTGGACATGTATACATATATTGTATTTAACTTATACTTTAACATATTTTACATGTATTGGTCAACCTGCCATCTGGGAGAGGGGGTGGGGGGAAGAAGGGGAAAAATTGGAACAAAAGATTTTGCAATTATCAATGCTGAAAATTTACCCATGCATATATCTTGCAAATAAAAAGCTATAATGAAAAAATAAAAAGAATCTTATTTCTATAGTTGTATGAAGGATGGAACTGCGGCCATACTTTCTCTCCATGCATGAAATGAGCCAAGAACACTCCTAATGGTATTCATCATGTTAGACATGAAATGACTGAGCAATGGTCCACCCAATCTCTTACTTCCTATTAGCCCCTCATTACTTTTTACACATTTTATGTTAATTTTTCTGTGCAAACATTAGTCTCCCCTATACCATAAAGTGTAAACTCCTTAAAGGCAGGGATTGAGGCTACTGGATCTCTTAAGCTCTGGAGTTCTGAGCTGCAGTAATGCTTAAAGCAAACCAGTATCTGAATTTAAGTCTAGCTCCAATATAGTGAGCCCTCTGAAAGCAGAGGGTCTTCAGGTTGCCCAAGAAGGGAAGAGTTGACTCAGGCAAGATAAATGAAATAGGTTAAAATTTCCTTGTCAGAAACTGGAATTAATCCTGTGAGTGCCTTCTGTACTCCTGGCCTGGATGAGACAGAAAGACTATCTCAAAATTTAAAAAAAAAAAAAAAAGTAATTAAATAAAATGAGCGAGTTGAACTAGAAGCAGAGATTTTTACCCTAGAATTATTTTGCTAAATATAGCTTATATAAATATAAAGTATAAATATATAAAATGAATATGATTATATATTATTGTAATAATATTATAAAATTATGTCGATATTTATAGAAATAAAAGTAAGTCTAAAATATTTTGATAAGTGTATTTCAATATAATTGGTTTTCTTTATAATCCTCTAAATTTTATGTTGTACATATAAAAACAATATTATTAGAAGGTGTCCAGAGATTTTCCCAGACTGCCAAAGGAGGTGGTGACCAAAAAAAAAAAAGTTAAAAGTCTTGAATTTGGTCATTGATAATATTCCTTCTAGCTCTAAGTTTCCTTCCAGTCAGGTTGATGAGGGAAAGCTTAAACAGGAGGAGTGGCTTTGGAACTGAGTGAGCCTCTATCACCCTGGATAAACCTCTAAGGCTGAGGAAGTACTCGGTGAGCCCTAAGTTTTCTTAACTCCCCCTGTAGCTTTGTAATTACATGCTGAACCACATGAAACAGTCATTGACACAGCTCCCTTTGTTCCAGCAAGTTTAAAATAACTCCTTTCCCAGCAGCCACCCAAGCCTGAATGTTGGCCAAAAGAACATCTTCCTGAAATCACCCACTGGGGAAAGTGGTTTGGAAGCTAGAGCCCCTTAAACATATATGAGTAGCTCCACTTCTCTACCAACCCACACCAGCTATTCTAGTTACTATGAATTTCTGTAGCACCATACAAGTCTACAGGGGAAAATTCCCTTCTCTAAATAGGATTGCCATTCTCATTTTTATTCCATTTTGCCTTGGGGAGCCACTTCCTAGGATCATAGAAAGTTGACTGAAAGGAACTTTCAATTTGAGATTACATAACGCAGCCCCTTTATTAATAATTACATTTATCTTCCAGAGTTGTTGTGAAGATCAAATGTAATAACATTTGCACAGTGTCAGGCACATAATAGGAGTTTAATAAAGGCTCATCCCCTTCCTTCATTTTAGAGATAGCAAAGTCCAAAAAAGGAAGGTGATCTGTGCAAGATCATACAGGAAGATGAACCAGGAATTGAGAATCCATTTCTTCTGATTTCAAATTTAGCATTCTTGCAATTTTCAGTGATATTTTTACTAGAATTCTCTCCTTCCCGTCTTCTGCTAGAAGTCTTTTTCTAATCCCCATTAATGTCAGGGGCTTCCCTATGGTGATTAATGCCAATTTGCATTTTTCTTTCTTGTTTATACATAGTTAGGGGTTGCTAGATGGCAGTGCATAGAATGTCTTAATTGAAGTCATAAAGACCTGAGTTCAAATCCAGCCTCAAACACTTAACTAGCTTTGTGACTGAGCAAATCACTTAATTCCTATTTTTCTCAGTTCCTAATCTGTAAAATGGGGTGCACTAGAAAAGTAAATGGCAAATCATTCCAGAAACTTTGTCAAGAAAACCCCATGGACTTTCAAGTCACATAGAGTTGGACCCAACTGAATAATAACAACAGCATAGTTTTTATATATTGTCTTCCCCATTAGACTATGAGTTCTTTGGAGCCAGTCTATTTTTACCTTTTTTTGAATCTCCAGTATTCAGCACAATGCCTGACATACAGCAGACTGCCCAACGTCAATCAGATAACCTATGGCATAACATTTACAGAAAGGGTACACTCTTCCTCTTCCAGTGATGGGTTTGTCTTATAGACTTGAACTGCATTAATTCTATTTATGCAAAAGTGTTTAAATTTTGCAAAATCTTAGTGGTCTCTTTTGTCCTATATGGTCTCTTCTGTTGTATCCCTCAGTCCACTAAAGCTAGGAAACTGTGCACTGCATTGATCAGAATTCAGAAACATTTCAGAGTTATTTCCCTTAATATTATTATGGTCATAATACAACATTTAAATTGTTCTATTATTTCATTTGACATCAGTTCATAAACATAAAAGTTCACAAAAGTCTTCTCAAGTTCCTCTGAATTGATCATTTTTTATAGCGAAAATAACTCATTCAGTTACTAAAGTTGTCTCCTGATAAGAGATCTCAGCAGAAAATCTTCACTAATATTAAGAACAAAGAGGCTAAAAACTAGTTTGAAGCTTTCTGCTCTTGAGTTTAAAATCCATTAATTGTTAAATGAGTGAATGAATGAATGAATGTCTTACTGTCCTTTGCCACAGTACATTATTTAAATTTAGTTTAATTTAAGCTCACATCCTTCTTGACAGCCAGCTTGCTGTTCATCTTACTACACAACAGTGACCCACCACTTTACTAAGTCATAAATAGGATTTTTGTACTCTATCAGATTTCACTAGATGAATTCATAGTTCCCTTCTAATGCTAGATATTTTTGAATGATTTTGTATGATGAAAAAGAAATTTTCAATCTTTTAACTTGTTTTTATATCTTCAAATACTAAGGTAAAGAAGTTACCTATTTCTTTTCAAGTACATAATTCTCTCCTACATATCTCTAATCTACTTTCTTATAGAAGCTCAATTCTTTGCATGTAGTGGCACTCAAAAAGTTTTTCTTGAATAAAATTCTAAAAACACATGGGGGGCAGGGGTCGAAGCCAAAATGGCAGAGAGGAGACACATCTTTGTTTGAACTTTCCCTGATGTCCCTCATATAAACACCAAATCAAGCCTCTGACCTGGTTTTAGAGTGACAGGACCCACAAATATTTGGAATATAACAAATGTCCATCAGCAGAAGATATTTTGGAAGAACTTTAGAAAAGGTCTGTTTGAATCAGCATAAAAGGAGAGGGCCAAGCACAAGCACAGTGCAGAGACCCAGAGTGGTTTGGGCCCCATAGCCAGAGAATGCAACTGGAGGAATCTACAGCAGTATTGGCTACTATATTCTGGTTGGAAACCAATAGAGCAGCAGATTAGCTGTAAGACATCCAATACAAATACAGAAGGCAAAGAGTGAGCCTCTGAACCCCAGAATAACACAGGACCTGGCCATGCCCACATAGCACTGGAGGTTAGTCAGCACCACTCCAGTACAACTACTGTTGCTGTAGAGGAAACTTGGACAATCTCTTCTTTGCCAAAAAAAGCAGACCTTTACTTAAAAAAAAAAGGCAAAATACTATCTGACCATAGATAGTTTTTATGGAGAAAGAGAAGAACAGATCTCAAGCCCTGAGGACACTAAAAGCAGATCATCTCCAAATGAAGTTCTAAAGGGTGATATGAGTTTCCATCTCACAAGGCTGTCTTGGAAGAATTCAAAAAGGACCTTAAAAGAGAGTGAGAAGAAAAAGAAAAAAGAGAGTGAGAACATTGCAGGAGGATTTGGGGGAAAATTTGTCTGAAGAAAAATCCTTACAAAATAGATGTAGTGAAATGGGAAAAACATACAACTCCTTGCAAAATACATTTGACAAAATGGAAAAAGAAAATAACTCTGTGAAAGACAGAATTTGTGAAATGGGAAAAAAATCTATTGAACTTTAAAATAACTCATTTAAAAATTCAATTGGACAAATACAAAAGGAGCTTAAAAAGGTAACTGAAGAAAATAATTCCCTAAAAATTAGAATTGAAGAAATTGAAATGAATGACTCAATAAGACAGCAAGAATCAATTAAACAAAACCAAAAAGAAAAAAAAGAAAAAAGAAAAAATAGAAGAAAATGTAAAATACCTCATTGGAAAAACAACCTGGAAAATAGATCTAGGAGAGACAATCTAAGGATTGTTGAACTTCCTGAAAACCATGATGAAAACCATGAGGAAATAGTCAAGGAATACTTCCCTTTATAACTAGAGAGTAAAATAGCCATTGAAAGAATTCACTGATCACCTTCTGAAAGACACCCCAAAATGAAAACTGCAAGGAACATCGTAGCTAAATTTCAGAATTATTAGATCAAGAAGAAAATATTGCAAGCAGCCAGAAAGAAACAATTCCAATATAAAGGAGCCACAATCAGGATTACTCAGGATTTAGCAGCTTTCACTTTAAATGATTAAAGCACCTGGAATCTGATATTCCAAAAGGCAAAGGAAATTGAATTGCAACCAGAAATCAACTATACAGCAAAATTGAGCATTATTTTTCAGGGAAGAAGATGGACATTTAATGATAAAAAAGGTGAATTTCATGTATTTCTTGTTAAAGGACCAGAGTGGAACAGGAAATTTGATCTCCAAACACAGAACTTAAGAGAAGGCTAAAAAGGTAAAAAAGAAAGAACTCTTGAGAACTTTATCTCTATTATTCATATACTTAGAGGGTGCAGGTATGATTTGATTTTATTGTAATGATATAACAAAGAAACTAGAGATAGAAAGGGAATTGTACTGGAAGAAGAGGAAAATGGAGGTAAAATGAGGTAAAATATATCTCATGAAGAGGCAAAGCAGCCTATTATAACTGAAGAAAATAAGGGAGGGAGATGAACATTGTGTGAATCATACTCTCATCTGATTTGGCTCAAAGAGAGAATATCAAATGTATTTAGCTTCCCAAAGAAACTTGTCTCAGCCTATAGGGAAGTGGAGGAGGAAAGAGGAAAGCAAAGGGGGGGCTAATAAAAAGAAAAACAGAAGTAGGAGGAGGAAAGTATTAGAAAGAGAGAGGGGCTGTAAAGGGGGAGGGCTGTTTGAGGGAGGTGGTGCTCAGAAGCAAAATACTGGGGAGGAGGGAAAGGGGGAAAGAAAAGGGAAAAGCTTAACTTAAGGAAAATAAGATGGTAGAAAATACAGATTTAGTCATTTTAACTGTGAATGTGAATGAGATGAACTTTCCCATAAAATGGAAGTGGATTGCAGACTGGATTAAAAGCCAGAATCCTACAATATGTTGTTTACAAGAAACACATTTAAAGCATAGTGATACATATAGAATAAAGGTAAAAGGCTGGAGCAGAATCTATTATACAAAACTACAGTAGTGGGAGTATCTCAACCTTACTCTCTCAGAACTAGATAATCAAACCATAAAATAAATAAGAAAGAAGTTAAGGAGATAAATAGAATTTTGGAAAAGTTAGGTATGATAGATCTTTGGAGAAAATTGAATAGAGACAGAAAGGAATATACTTTTTCCTCAATGGTTCATAGAACCTACAAAAAAATTGAACACATATTAGAGTATAAAAGCCTCAAAATCAAGTAAATGCATCTTTTTCAGACCATGATGCAATAAGAATCACATGTAATAAAAAGAGAAAAATAGACCAAAAATTAATTGGAAAGTAAATAATCTGATCCTAAAGAATGAGTAGGTAAAACAACAAATCATAGACACAACTGATAATTTCATCCAAGAGAATGACAATAATGAGACAAGATACCAAAATTTATGGGATGCAGCCAAAGCAGTTCTTAGGAGAAGTTTTATATCTCTAGATATTTACTTTCATAAAATAGAGAAAGAGAAGATCAATGAATTGGGCTTGCAACTAAAAAAGCTAGAAAAAGAACAAATTAAAAACCCCCAATCAAATACCAAATTTGAAATTCTGAAAATAAAAGGGGAGATTAATAAAACTTAAAGTAAAAAACAAACTATCAAACTAACAGGAAAAGATAATGACAAATGTTGGAAGGGATGTGGAAAAATTGGGACACTAACACATTGCTGGTGGAGTTGTGAACTGATTCAACAATTCTGGAGAGCAATTTGGAATTATGCCCAAAGGGCTATCAAACTGTGCATACCCTTTGATCCAGCAGTGTTTCTTCTGGGCTTGTATCCTAAAGAGATTTTAAAGGAAAGGGACCCACATGTGCAAAAATGTTTGTGACAGCCCTCTTTGTAGTAGAAAGAAAGTTAAAACTGAGGGGATGCCCATTATTTGGAGAATGGCTAAATAAGTTATGGTATATGAATTTTATGGAATATTATTGTTCTATAAGAAATGATCAGCAAGATGATTTCAGAGAGGCCTGAAGAGACTTACATGAACTGAAGCTAAGTGAAACCAGCAGAACCAGATCATCATATACAGCAACAGCAAGATTATACGTGATCAATTCTGATGCACATGGCTCTCATCAACAATAAGATGATTTAGGCCACTTCTAATGGACTTGTGATGAAGAAAGCCATATGCACTCAGAGAGAGGACAGTGGGAATTAAATGTGGACGAAAACATAGTATTTTCACTCTTTTTGTTGTTTGCTTGCATTTTATTATCTTTCTCATTTTTTTTTCCTTTTTGAACTGATTTTTTCTTGGGCATCATTATATTTGTGGAAATATGTATAGAAGAATTAACATATATTGGATTACTTGCTGTCTAGGGGAGAGGGTGGAGGGAAGGGAGGAAAAAAATTAGAATACAAGGTTGAAAGTTATCTGTATATATTTTGAAAAAAAAAGCTTTAATTAAAAAAATATATGGGGGGTGGGGTTTGAAAAATAAACACTGTTGATAATAACCATGTCCTATAATTGATAGGATAGGATTGGCAATGTTTATTTTAATGGCCTTCATATTGGCCCCTGAGAAAAGAAACAGACCTTGAATATCTTCAGGGGAAGATACTTGTAATCTTTCAGTCTCCAAAAGGAAGAAAAGGTCAGACAGAATCCAGATGTTCAACAACATGCATGGGAACAGAGCAACTTTGGGAGAAGTCAGTTGGAAAGTTTAATTGGGTTGAGAATCTGGCTATTAATTGAAACTATTCTACCAGACACTTTAGGATGAGGTGTCTTGTTATATGTTAGGATTTATTTTACTAATCTGATCAATTGAGTGTAGAAGTCCTTTTGGAGATGGCCAAGACCAGTAGTATCATCCTCAAATAGAAATAAATCAGTAATCTATACATAAGGATCCCTGTCAATCATATATTAGCTTAATTTTGAGATATGTTATATACTAATTATTATTTATTTTGTTAATTATTTTCCAATTACATTTTAATCTGATTCAGTCGATTCTGATTGTCGAGCACCAAGTATTTGGCACCTTTGTTCTAAATACTTTATTACTTCAAGGATCTGGCATTTCATCAGATTAAATAGCCTTTTCACCCAAGCAAAATGCAGTTCCTCTAAGATGCAGTTTTTATAAGCTTTTGCAATCAAAAAATATCCATCTCTTGGCAGCCAATCTGGTGATAAGCATGTCAGAATTTAGCTAGGTGATCTTCAGAAGCCAGGCATATAGCCCATCACCAGCCCCACCTATGAAAATGCAGGATCATCATTACAATGATGTTCCTGAACCCTGAACTTTTATGGATGAAACTCTAGATTGCTTCAGTTCTTCAGGCTAATAAGTAACTCTGTTGGCTCATATAGAATTTACAGATCATTAAAAAGCCCAGATTTATGTTTCTCACACACACTGTGGTCCCTTGATCTGTTGATTTTTTGAATCCAAATGTAATACTTGACATTTATCCACATTAAATTTCATCTTATTAATTTGTCCCAAGCTAGCCTGTCAAGGTCTTTTTTTGGGTCTTAGTGCTCTCATAGAATTTCTTTGCTATCCCTCCTAGCTTTTCATCCCTTGGAAATATGATAAATGACCTCTTCAGAATGGCCAGTCATTCATAGAAAATGCAGAAAATTTTAATGATTCCTTTCCCAGGGGCCAACTCTGTGTAGCTTAGATCATGGTCAACATTGTCTGAAGACTTGCCTACTAATTTCTCTTTTTCAATTCTTTATCCCAAGGTAGCTAATTACCAAGTAGATGGTCTTAGTTCATATCGTTCAAGGATGACTCCCTCCCCAATAATTAGAATGTGCTGAACTGAGCTTCCTTTCCTTAGGAAGCATTACCCACTTCCCCACTCCCCACTTCATAGATGTGACATCTGGCCCTTTATGGTGTCTGCTTATTGAATTAATTTTTTTTTCTTCTAAAGGACTTTGTCCCTTAACTCTCCTTTTATACCTCCTTTAACTGTAAAATTCTTGGGCTTGGATTCTATCTTCCCTTTAACTAATAATATCATTTATTGGGAATTTTAAGGGTTTTAGATTGTTATACAAATATTATTTCATTTGATACTCACCTTAATATTATCTTAAAGGGTAGGTATTATCATTACCTACATTTTATACTTCAGGAAATAGAGGGTAAGTAAATTGAATAGAGTCAAACAGCTGGTAAATATTAGAGGCCACATTTTTTCTAATTTTCCAAAAATATTTTTTAAATTTTATTTTTTATTATAGCTTTTTATATACAACATATGCATGGGTAATTTTTCAACATTGACCCTTGCAAAACTTTCTGTTTCAACTTTTCCCCTCCTTCTCCCCACCCTCTCCCCTAGATGGCAGGTAGTCCCATACATGTTAAATATATTAAAGTATATGTTAAATACAATAGATGTGTACACATTTATATAGTTATCTTGTTGCACAGGAAAGCTCAGATTTAGAAAGTAGGTAAAAATAGCCTGAGAAGAAAAAAACAAATATGCAAGCAAACATTAACAGAAAGAGCAGAAATGTTACGTTGTGGTCCGTACTCATTTCCCAGTATTCTTTCTCTGGGTGTAACTGGTTCTGTTCGTTATAGATCAATTGGAACTGATTTGGATCCCCTCATTGTTGAAGATGGCCAGGTCCATCAGAATACATCCTCATACAGTATCGCTGTTGAAGTATATAATGATCTCCTGGTTCTGCTCATTTCACTTACCATCAGTTCATGTAAGTCTCTCCAAGCCTCTCTGTATTCATCCTACTGGTCATTTCTTACAGAACAATAATAACATAACATTCATATACCACAATTTATTCAGCCATTCTTCAAATTGGTGGTCATCTACTCAGTTTCCAGTTTCTAGCCACTACAAAAAAGGGCTGAGAGGCCACATTTGAAGTCAGATCTTCCTGATTCCAGGTCCAGCACTTGATCCACTGCATTATCTAGCAAGCTGTCTCTAGAGTAGACTAACTGTATTACACAGACATAAAGCTTTGTTTACAATATTTAGTTATTTAGATGGAGTTTTGATTTTATAAGTTCATATGATTCCTTCATAGTATAGATCACAATCCTTCTACATGTTACATGTACATGTGGTATATAGACCTAATTTATGAATTGTCTTCAATAAATCATCCAAAAAAAGATCTATCCAATGTTTAGGGTTTTTCTTGGAGCTCTTCCTTTGGTCTTCTTAATATCCAATACCTTTGTGGCACTTAGGTTCTCCCATCATGCTTTGTTCACATGATGGGAGAACCTAAGTCATTTTCTGGTCAAACACATCCATAATTTTTATGCCATTCTTCACAGGCAAGTCATCACTGGTTATTATTTTGCACCCTATCTATATCCATACTTATCATCCACCTTTCCATTGTCCATTGGATCATCTATTGAACTACATTGAATTTGCTCCTCTATTAGACTGCTCCACTTTAATTCAATCTGACCACAGCCCATCTTTGTTCCTATTTCACCTGCCATTGAGAACCCATCGAGGACAATAGAATCATTAACTCGGTAAAGTTGGTAGTACAGATAGTATTATCCTGTAATGAGGATAATATGAGAAAACTGAGGTTCAGAGATGTTGATTTATTCAAAATAAAAAGTGATAGAATCAACCTTGGGTCTCCTCACCTCATGACCACTGGTCTTTTCTTTTACACAAACGATAGATCTGGCAAAGGCAATCAAAATCATCTTACATGTCACCTTTGGTAAGCTACCATTGGTTGTCAATCACTGGTCTACTGCATGCAAGATCTTTCTCAGATTGAGAGCAGCATTTTTTTTTTTATTTTTCTGAGGATACTTGCTCATCCAGCACAATCTGTAAAAATCTGAGACTGTCCCAGGAACACTGTCCATTCAATTATGTTAATAGCAGACAATGTCTGTAAACTTCTCGGGAAGAATCAACCCTAGTGTGTTCTATGCTCTGTTTAGTACCTTATATACTCTATGGCCATTAAGTGAGCATTAAAATGTTAGAATCCCAACCACAGAAAAACCTCAGGCATAACCTTTTCCTCATTATCATTATCATCAAAAAGTATTTATTTACCAGGCAACTAATTGTGCATTGTACTATGTTGGAAAAGGAGCAGAGAATCACACGGCCCCAGTGGTCTCCACAGTAGATTTTAAATTGCAATAGAAATGTGTGCTCTTTGAACAATTATCTCTCCACACTAGGAACCCCCCAAATCTCAGAGCCAGAAGGAACTTCCAAGATTTTCCAATACCTATATAGGCAACTCCATTATGACACCCCCAACAAATGTCTTCTCTCCTCCTCCTTAAGGAGTCTAGTGGGGAGTTAGCAATGGGGAGCCCATTGTTTCCTCATTAGAGCTGTAACTGGGAATTCTTATACTCATAGGGTTTTTTCTATCCATAATACTATAACTCTACCTTCTCTACCTCCTTCTTCCAGCCAAAAACTATACTTCTGCTCTCTGGGACCAAGTAGAATATATTTAATCTCTGGTCCACGTGGCAATCCTTTTGAAGCTAACAATCAAGTTATCTCTATTCCCCAAGTCTTCTCCAAATTAAATCTCTACGGGTCATGGTGTAATAGGTTAAGTTAAGCTATTGATGCTGGTGATATTTAAAAAGTATGTTCTCCAGTCTCCTTTATGATCTAATTGCCTTTTTCTGAACCACTCCAGAGGATCAACATCCTTCCTAAAACATGGCTATCATTTCTCAGCAGCTGCTACCTAGACATGCTTATCTTCCATCAGTTTTAGCAGAACTGACACTCCTGGCAACATGACCGTGGGGCAAGAAGAGATGAGTGGCCAGCAAACTGAATTTTCAAAAAGCATCAGTATGAAGCACTACTCCTGAGAACTGCAGTTAGCATGTGCTTACATCTCTTCATACTCTCACATACTCTCATACACACACACATATATACATACTCTCACACATTCATAATTTATAGCTATATATGCCCATCCATGTAAATGCTCATTCACACTTCAACATGCTATAATTTCACATAAAATGGAGACTCTCTGCAATCTCAGAAAAATAGGAGGTCAATTTCTGCCATATTTTTCAGTAACCGCATCCCTTCTGATGTCATGATTTTTTCTCCCACTGACCCACATTAAAGATGGAGAGAGAGTCTATAATAGAGGAGCTTCTAAATTAGAGCTCTGGTCGCTCAATTATATGCGATTAGAAGATTGCCTATAAATAAAAAGACTGGTTTTCTTTCTCTATGCTATTTCTGTCTGCCTCAATTGACTTCATGAGCACCAGATCTGGAGGCTAACCTCCCTAGATTTAAGCAACTTTAAGCAAACTTCTAAAAAGAAGTCATTTTAAGGGAGGCACTCTTGATGTGAAAAGAAAAAGGCAACCAAAAAACGTATCCATCAGCAAAATTCACCATCAGTGAAAAACCTCCTAAGTAATTCCTTATGAGTAAAATAAAAGCTAATATTTATATAGAAGTTTAAGGTTTTCAAAATGCTTTACAAATATTATCTCATTTAGCCCCCACAGCCTCTCAGAGGTAGGTGCTATTATTATCCTATTTTACAAGTAGGAAAATAAGGCAGACACAAATTCAGTGACTCGCTACAGTTCACTCACTGGTGGTTGTCCAAAATTGTGTTAGAGATTATGCTTCAAGGTCATAACATCTGATCAGACTCTGAGCTAACAAAGGAAAAGACTTATTAAATGCTGGAAGGGTCTGTCATAATAAGTTGTAGACTTTATTTAATGCTATTCATGCATTCTGTATGTCCCTTAACTTTTTGCCACTGTGATGGGTGAAATTTTGGGGGGCAGTTTTTTGTCTTGTTTTGTTTTGACTTGGTTTTATATATAAATTACTGTTTGGCCCCAACAATTGAACTTGATGCTGAATCAGTGATCCTATTATATGGGAGAGTGAGAGGATATAGATGTTGTGTGATCTACATTGTTGGAGGGAATTCTCAAATCAATCAGATGACAAATCCATGTGAATATTGAGATCTTCTATTCAAACTTATTTTTTTTTTTGCTAAGGGAATTGGGGTTAAGTGACTTGCCCAGGGTCACACAGTTAATGTTAAGTGTCTGAGACCAGATTTGAACTGAGGTCCTCCTGACTACAGGGCTGGTGCTCTATCCACTGCTCCACTTAGCTGCCTCCTAGTCAAACTTTTTTTAAACCTGAGGAAATAATAATTACAACTAGTATTTAACATAGTACCTTAAAGTTGTAAGGCACTTTATATATGAATGTATAAAATTCATCTGGTGGGCAGCTAGGTAGCACAGCAGATAGCCCTCCAGATCCAGAATCAGATATTCCTGAATTCAAATTTGATCTCAGATATGTCCTAGTTGTGTGACCCTGTACAAATCACTTCACCACATTTGCCTCAGTTTCCTCATCTGCAAAATGAGCTGGAGAAGGAAATGCCAAACCATTCCAGTATCTCTGACAAGAAAACCCCAAATGGGGTCATGGAGAATCAAACATTATGAAAATAACAGAATGACAACTCATTTGATTCTCACAACACTCCTATGGGGAGGAATGCTCTTTTTTAAAAATCTCTGTTTTTTACAAATGAGAGAACTAAGGCTAGAGAACAGATAATTTGTCCAGGTCCATGCAACTAGTAAGAATCTGAGCCAGAATTTGAACTCAAGTCTTCTTGATGTCAAGCTCAGTATAGCTGCTTCTAATTGAGAGCAAAGCTTTGAAATGATTTGCTTAAGGTTTGGCAGGGGCAAGGACTTCTTCCCCCCTCCCCCAGGTTCACAAGATATTGTCCTTTTTTTCAGTTTTGGGGATAGATTTACTTTCAAAACACCTGAACTTCTATTGTTCAAATTCGTAGTTCACAGAATCACAGAATCAGAAGGGAGCCCAGAGAACTTTCTATTCAATCCATCATTCCTGACCAAGAATACATTTTACTGCTGACAAGCAATCTTCCAGACTTTACTCATTACTTCCTTGAGAACTGCAGCAAATGGAGTAACCTGAATTCCATTTGGAGTTGATAGCTGAAAACTATCAAGAGAAGCCTGGCTAAGTATGTCTTTAGAAGAGAGCAACTTTCCAGTGTGGACAAATTAAGAAGAGTCCTCCATTTGTTGCTAAGTGGATGATGAAAAGGTTGGTTTCTTTCCTGTTCAAAATAAGTTAGCATTAATAATAGCACTGGTAGACAGTTTTGCAGAACCCCTTATTTGGCAATCTCCAGCTGCTCTGCAAGTATTCATTAAGGCTCACAACCCCCTGGAGCTTTGATGGGGCAGAGTATCATTAACCCTATTTCACAGACCAGGAAGTTGGCCAAGATTCTTATTAGTCAGCGTTCAGATAACACTTTATACTTACCACTTGCTCCACAAACACGATTTCCACTCTTCTCTCTTTGCTAAGTTCTAAACTAAACTGGCATTACTTTTCTGCTTCACAAATGGGCAAGGGAAGACACAGGATGCTGAGGTACTTTGGCCAGTGCTGCCCAGCCAGTCAATTGACAACAGTATTGAGATGAGATCAGATGACTCATGAGTTTCCACTCTATTGCTTTTGGCAAGAAAGTCTATTCCATGCTTCACATCCCAAGGAGAAA
The DNA here is from genome assembly GCF_016432865.1 of Antechinus flavipes. Taxonomy (NCBI): domain Eukaryota; kingdom Metazoa; phylum Chordata; class Mammalia; order Dasyuromorphia; family Dasyuridae; genus Antechinus; species Antechinus flavipes. The sequence goes on from NC_067399.1 coordinate 59,011,491, forward strand.
CTAAAAAACAAAAGCAATCATGTTGGCAAGGAGATAATTCTTCTGGGGGGGGGGGACATGAACCATGTTGGCAGTACAATGGAATGAATGAGAAAGCACCAATCCTGAGTGCCTAGGTTCCAACAGGTTACCTTGGTAAAGAAAGGGAAGTGGTAGGAAATCCTTTGCAATGGCTCTCTCTATTCTCTGAAGACAAAGACTTTCTTCTGGTGCAACTTGATCTACTATTTATTATGTATGTGGTTATGGGTGAAGCAGTTAGTTGATCAAACTAGCATTGTTCTTTTAAATAAGAAGAAAAGAAGAAAGGAAAGAAAAAGGAAGAAAGATAGAAAGAAAAAAGGAAGGGTAGAAAATAAGAAAAAGGAAAAGAAAATAAGAAAAGGGAAGAGGGAAAGAAAGAAAAAGAAAAAAGGAATAAAAATAAAAAGAAGGAAGGATAGAAAAGGAAAGAAGGAAAAGAAGAAGAAAGAAAAAGAAGGAAGGAAGGAAGGAAGGAAGGAAGGAAGGAAGGAAGGAAGGAAGGAAGGAAGGAAAGAAGGAAGGATAGAAAAGGAAAGAAGGAAAAGAAGAAGAAAGAAAAAGAAGGAAGGAAGAAGGAAGGAAAGAAGGAAGGATAGAAAAGGAAAGAAGGAAGGAAAGAAAGAAAAGAAAGAAAGAAAGAAAGAAAGAAAGAAAGAAAAGAAAGAAAGAAAGAAAGAAAGAAAGAAAGAAAAGAAAAAGAAAGAAAAAAGGAAGGAAGAAAGAAAAAGAAAGAAAGAAAGAAAGAAAGAAAGAAAGAAAGAAAGAAAGAAAGAAAGAAAAGAAGAAGAAAGAAAGAAAGAAAGAAAGAAAGAAAAGGAGAGAGGGAGGGAGGAAAGGAGGGAGGAAGGGAGGGAGGGAGGGAGGCAGGGAGGAAGAAAATCAAAACTGTCACAACAAATAAACAAGCCAAATTCTCACATCAACTTTGTTGAATAATGTGTGTCTCATTGTGCATATTAATCCATCCCTTCTCTCAGCTGCATATTTTCCTGGTGCTTACTTTGTTCCAGACACTGTGGCAGGCACTTAAGAGATACACTGTAATCTCTTTGTTAGTATCTGTGTGACCATGTGCAAATTAGGTAAGAAGCATTTATTAAACACCTACTACATGCTAGGCCTTGTTCCACGCAGTAGGGATACAAACAAAAGGAAATCAACAAAATTCCCAAACTTCACAGTCACAATTCCTTCCCTCCGGATATATATATATAAATATACACATTATATATATATATACATATATATATATATATATATATATATATATATATATATATTCTATACAAAGTATATGACAGTAATCTGAAAGAACTCATTTAACCTCAGTTGAGTCCCATTTCCTCCTCTGTGAAATGGAGATAATAATAACCATAGAACAAACTTCCCAGGGCTATTGTAAAGTTCAAATGAGATAATGGATATAATGACTGAGAAACGAGTTATTAAAAACATATTTGTATACCTAGGGCTGAGGAAACAAATACAAGAGAAACAGTTCTTGCCCTCAAGGAGCTTACATTCTAAAATAAGCAACAACACTTGTTAGAGAATGGTGGCCTCCAGGAATGTTTTGTATTAGAGTCTCAGCCATGGTGAGTGAAGCCATAGTTATTGATCTGATTCTTCATGATTGCTTTGTTTGTTTGTTTGTTTGTTTGTTTGTTTTTGACAAAGACATTAGTTTTGTCTTTCCTTCTCCAGTACATTTTACAGATGAGGAAACTGAGGCAAACAGAGTTATATACCTTGCCCAGGGAGGTTGGATTTGAACTCAGGAGTGTTCCTGACCCAGGCCTGGTGCACTATCCACTGTACCACCCAGCTGCCCCTAAATAGAGCTATAGGGGAGTAGATTGACACACCTTTCCAAAAGAAATGACAATATTGACTTTATTAAATTTTCAGCGATGGAAAGGAAAATGTCCAGAGTATATATAAGGCACATAGGCAAGAAAATAAGGAAGTACAAAGTGAAATGTGTCTGAGGTGGGCTAGATATAATGGGCCATGTGAAATACTCATGAAGTAGAACACAGCGAATCCCAGGAATGGCTAGCACTCTGAAGTTGAAAAGGTTAAATTAATCTTTTCAAATTAACCCAGGGGGCTGGGTTCTGATATGGGGGGCAGCAGCAAAGGAGCAGACAGGTGGCCAGCAAGTATAAAGCACTATGTAAACATAAAATTACCACCAAAATTTTAGTTATTATCTGAATGTGAGAACTGGATGAGGGTTTAGTTTCCACAGAATTACACAGGTGGGCTAACGTGGAATAAAGGAAATGAAACTTATAGAGGGAAGCCATACATTAGAGTAAATCATATCAAGGGAAGATAAGTAATTAGTGATGGAAACTCCCGTGGAGGAATTAGGCATTTAGGATAGGTTGTAACCATTGTAGTACTCAGACTATAGAGAATCAAGGAAAGGACTAAAAAATGTCCAAATAAGCTGAACCTCAATGGAAGATATAATCAGGAGTGGGAACTCACATTCACATTGGGGGAAGACACTCCAGATAAGAGGTACTTCTGTAATACAATGAGGAATCAGAGAAGGGAACTGTGTTTCGAGACAGGGAATACAAAATTGTGTTTTTGTGCTTCAAGAATGGGCCTGTTTCCAGCACTGGATCTTGCAAGCTCATAAATAAAAATCCTTTCCTGGTTTCATTAGCAAATTTGTAGAGTTCTTGGTAAGACACTTTTTCTCTTATGCTGAAAAAGCATTACTTGTTCAGTTTCCTCCTCTATTAAATGAAGGGGTTAGATCAGAGTTTCTAAGTTCTTATATGCTGCATTAAGTAATACCTGCAAAGTCCAATGGAGGGTCTCCCTCACCGTTGTACAGTGGAAAAGTTACCCAGAGTCAGAAAACTTGGACTCAAAATCCACCTCGAATGTTACCTGTATAACTGGACCAGTTACTCATTTCCTAGCAATTTAGTTTCCTAATCTCTAAAATCAAGATGTGCGACCCAATAGTTTCTGAGGTCCCTCCTGGCTTGGGATAATGATCTCAAAGGAGCACAAAGTGGGAACTATTGATGACAACAGCATTTTATTGGTCTGGGTGATACTGGATCTCATTTTCTCTCCAAGCATGGCCCATTCCAACCCATCTACCTTTGCTTATCCTGCACAATTCTGTTCTACTTCTTTCCAGATTTCCTCTACAGAAGATGGACCCAAGGTCCTGGAAGCACACATGATTCTATTAATAATTCATGGACACCTATGCAATACCCCAGCTGTCCATTTGTTAACCACCACTCCCCCTGAATGACCAGTTCACCTCTTTGATGCCTTTTATTTCACTCGTCACATGCAAACCAAGATTGGTAATATGTTTCAGCTACTTAGACTTTTTAAGAAAGCTCTTGATTTCTTGCCTTATCTTCTATTACAAACCCTTTCACACACTCTAGAATCCAGCCAGAGTAGATTCATTTGCATCTCCTACATGATCAAGGCTCTTTCTCCTTTGAGTTTCTAAGTATGACTTATACCTGTAATGACCTTTCCTCCCTATTTCCAACTATTGAATTCTGGTCCAACTTTTAAAACCCAACCATCTCAATGTACTTTATATGTTATTCCATGGGTTTTTCCCAACAACTTTGAGAGGTGTTATTTATTATTATACCTATTATAATTTTATTATTATTATTATTATTATTATATATTACTATTATTATACCTATTTTACAGATACCAAGGCCGGGAGAGGGAAGAATACTTGACCACAGTCACACAACCAGGATGTGAGGCCAGATTTGTACTGATCCATTGTGTCACTTATACTCATGATGCCCTTTACCCCCATTTTCAACAAACCCAACCATCTGCATGAGCCTGATCCGTCTCCCCAACTCCCAGGCCAGTAATACTCTTTCTCTTTCAGAAATTGCATGGAAATTTGCTTTGTAATTCTCTCAAGCATGTATCATGGCACATTTTATAATCTAACTATCTATATACATGAGAGGGGGAAATGTTGGAAGGGGTTATCACTCTACTAAATAACACATAAGGGCAGGAACTGGGACTAATTTAAATTTTTTAAAATTTTCTTAGCTAATAATATTCTACATATGGAACTTTGTCTATGGCAGTCTTCATTACAAAATAAATGAAAAGTAGGTTAGAGTCAGATTGAAAAAGTTCTTGAAGGTCATGCTAGAAGGTCTGGACCTTATTCTGAGGCAATGGGAGCCTCTGAGAGATTATAAACTAGGCTGTGAATTGGGAAGATTAGACTGACTGACAGCTATAGACAGGAAACATTGAGAAGAGAGTGAAGCCTGAGAAACTTGTACATTGGCTTGAGCTAGGGTGTTGGCCATAGAAACAAAAATGAGAGACAGAAGAGATATTTTGGAGGAGAAATCAACAGACTTTTGTTGGCTACTGACTATATATAAAAGATGAGGAAGGAGAAAAATTCAGAGATGACTAAGGAAGTTGTGGATATGGGTGAGTGATTGAGAGATTATTAACTTAAACAGGAAAAAGGAAGTCAAGGGGAAGATCAGGTTTTGAGTAAAAGGTGAGAGATTTGTCCTAAATATATCAGTGATGGGGCAAGGAGGTATCAAAAAGAGATGTCCCAGCTACACCCAAAGAAAGAACACTGAGAAATGAATGTGAACATCTGCATTTTTGTTTTTCTTCCTGGGTTATTTATACCTTCTGAATCCAATTCTCCCTATGCAACAAGAGAACTGTTCGGTTCTGCAAACATATATTGTATCTAGGATATACTGCAACATATCCAACATATAAAGGACTGCTTGCCATCTAGGGGAGAGGGTGGAGGGAGGGAGGGGAAAAAAATCGGAACAGAAACGAGTGCAAGGGATAATGTAAAAAAAATTACCCTGGCATGGATTCTGTCAATATAAAGTAATTATTAAATAAAAATTTAAAAAAAAAAAAAGAAAGAAAATCAGAAAGAGATGTCCTAGGAACAGTTGGAAAGGTTAGTCTAGAGTTCAGGAATGGAAATGGAGATTTAGGAGTCACTCACTTACTCTTCCCCATAAATGACCTTCTATCCTCTATTTCCATGGAAGCTATTTCCCATGCTAGGAAATTCTCTCTCTTCTTATTTCCATCTCTTGGAATTTGTGTTCCCTTCAAGGCTCAGCTTGAGAGTAATCCCCTGTATGAGGCTTTTCCCAATCCCTCCTCCTAAAATCACACAATTCTACTTAACTGTCATATGTATTGTTTTACTTTTTTCCCTACTAGCAGAATATAATATCTTTGAGGGTAAAGCAGAAACCATCTTGGTTGAATGGAATTACTAGAAGAGTGAAAAAGATGAGGAACAATTGCTATGGGTCTTTTAGTGGAGAGGAATAAAGATTAAATAAAAGGGCTTCTATAATCAATGAAGGCTAAGCATAAATTAAGAAATGTTCATTTGTAGAGTTGGCCCAGAAGTGAACTTGAGTGACCAGGGAGGGGAGAAAGTAACAGAATTATCAGGGGTGGGGATTGGGTAGGCAGATTCATTTGAAGGTCAAGAGAGTAATGAGTTAATGAATGCTATAGAGAACATCTATTCTATATGTAATTAATTTAATTACTCTAATTTAATTAATCAAGCCAAATTCAATTAAGTCAAATTCAAGATGACAAAAATGTGATGAAATGAGAGAATAGCTTGAAGGCCTGGGTCCTTAATAATGGTGAATTATAGCCACAAGAGCCATGAAGCAGTTATAGAAGGAGGGATGAGAGGTTAGAGAGTTTGAGATTTTAGAGGCAAATGATAGTCCAAGGTATTGCTGTGCTCATGGATAACTCAAACATGAGGAAGATGAAAGTCACTAGAATTGAGAAGATTAAATAACTGTCCTTCATCCTTCTTTCTCAAATCAGGGAGATGATGTCATGACATGCAAGTGAAGTGGATTTAAGTGAGGGAAAGCTATGCAAGGTCATTTGTCTCACTTTCCCTCCAGACCCATCTGCATCCCATGGCAAGATATAGATCAAAATGACTGGAGATGACCCTGGATGAACTAGAATACTAAGATTTTGGAGAAGGCATCAACATGGACATTGAAATCACTGAGGCAGATATGAGGGAATGAGATAAAGAGGAGTACTGGGATTTAAAGGTTGAAATCTCCAATGAAGATGAAAAAGTCAGCCTGGAAGTTGATTGCCAACAGTGACAAAACTGAAGGGAGGTATAAACTGTGGGACTGGACCTCCAAAGAGGCAAGATTTTTTGAACAATGATGGCAGTAGGTAGCAAGCAATATGCCAACCTCTGCTCGTCATCATGAACCAAGAAGGAATAAAAATGGAGGAACTCTAATAGAAAAAATTGAAGGGAAAAGGACTTATTGAGAAAAGCCAAAATTCAGGAAGTGGAAGAGATCTTAAAATAGGCAACTTTTGCTACAGAAACAGGGCACTGGGCAAGAAGGAACCAGTATACTAGATGAGTGTTGAAGCAGTGGAGCTGGGATACTGCTGACAACAGGAACTTGCAGGAGAGTGGAGGTTTTGGTTTGGGTGGGGGGGAGGGGGTCAGGAGGAAGAGCTGAAGTGAAGTCAGAGGTACCAAGCCCCACCCCATAATCAGAGGGACTTACAGTAATACTTCTAATTTTTAAAAAATAATAAACCAGCAAAGAAGAAAGAACCCAAGTTTAGAAATTTGCTACAAAAATAGGGAAGACTAGGATTCATCTTCAGAGGGGAACAGTGAAATTAAAAAAGCCTCTTCTATCCCAAAGAGTAACTTTAAATGGCTCCCTACCTAGAGAGGATTTATAGAAAAACTCAAAAAAGACTTTAGAAAATAAATGAGAAAAATTAAAGGAAAATTTAAAAAAAAATTCAAGAAAAACCAGAAGATTATGGGGGAGGGGGAAGTTAACCAACTAGAAAAGGAGATAGAATCTTAAAGATAAAAATTTCTTGAAAATTAAAAGAGGAAACCAGTGAAGCTATAAAAGATTAAGAAATAACAAAACAAAATATAAATGATGAAAAACTAGAACAGAATGTGAAACATCTTATAAGATAAACAACAGATCTGGAGAACAGATCAAAAAAAGAAAGTATAAGAATAATTGGACAACCTGAAAGCTGTGACCAAACATACATAATAATGCAAGAGATAATCCAAGAAAATTGTCCTGGAGTTATAGAACAGGAGAGGAAAGTACACTGATCACCACCTAAGAAAGATCCTTTGTGGAAAACACATAGAAATATTATTGTCAAATTTTAAAATCACCAGATCAAAGAAAAAATTTTTTCGAGAAACAAGAAAAAATGTCAAATATGTTGGAGCTATAATTAGAATTATACAGGACTTATTAGCAGCCACAATAAAAAACCATGGCTCCTGGAATCACATATACCAGCAATCAAAAGAACTAGGCCTGCAGTCAAAAATATCATATCCAGCAAAATTATATATAATATTGAATGAAAAAAAATGGACATTCAATAAACTTGCAGATTTTCAGGACTTTCAACCAAACCCGAACTTAATAGAAAATTTAACATATAGGAGGCAATATCAAAGATTAATTTAAAGGAACTTAATATGAACAAATCATTTGTTTTTTTTTTCATGGAAATGTATACTATATGTTTAAGATTGGCATCAGTAATTGGATAACTCAAAAGAAAGGTTGGGGCAGAGTTCATTATTATCTGACTCTAAAATGCAAAATTGTCTAAGGAAATGTAAAAATAGTAATTATGTACTACAAATGAGGTCCAGAAGAAGAATAGATAAGGAGGCATTAGAAGGGGAGGAGGAGAGCTCATAGTTCTGAAAACCCACTCACACTGGGAATGAGTTAAATAGGCAATACTTCATATATACCATGAAGGGTATACCATCTTCCTAAATCTATAAAGAAATAAGAGGGGAGGGAACAGGATACAGTGGGATATGGAAGGATGAGTAGATTTATGGCAGCAAGATAAGGTGTGTAGATTAATGAGCAAAGGATAAAGGGAAAGGTGGGGTATAGAAAGATATATAGAGTAATTGTAGTGGGGAAATGTATGTAGATTAATGGGAAAGAGATAAAGAATGGGGAAAGGGTAGCATAAGATAAGGTGGGGTACAGAAGGGTGTTTTGACTAAATAGAGTGGGATGAGGTGTGTAGATTAATAGATGCAGAATAAAGAGGGGAGAATAAAGTGAAGAGAAAAAAGGGAGGGATCCATGGATGGGAGGTGGTTAAATAATAGCAAGGCAAGTGAAGGAGCAGAATTAAAAAAGAGTTATCAGGGATAGGAAATAAGAAATATACAGAAACACAGCAACAAGGATGAAGAGTAGAATTTATTAGGAAAAAAAGTAGTTAGTAATCATTGATCTTAGACAAAGTCAAACTTAAAGATTCAATCAGGAAAGAAATCTACATTATATGTCAGCCAATTAGTATTATTTTAGATGCATGTTTTCATATGGCTGGCTAAGTGCATATGCATGTATTTGTGAGTATATGTGGGTATGTATGTATAAAGATCTATGTATGTGTGCATATAGACATATAAATATATATGTGTATGTGTAGAGATCTATGGGTGGATGTGTGTGTGTGTGTGTGTGTGTGTGTGTGTGTGTGTGTGTGTGTTTGCTGGGGAGAAGTAGAAGGGCTAAAGGGAAAAGAGAACAAAGAAAAAGTGCTCAGCAGAGAACAAAAGAATAACCTACAAGGAAGCAAAGAAAAGATGTAACCTCATGGATAGAATTTATTCTATCACTATATATGCTTTCTTAAAATGGAAATTTATTGTTATATATATTTTGAATCCTCCCTGATGTTCTGCTGAGCACATGACAACATTTTGCTTTGTTTTTCTATTTTCTTTTTCTTTTTTTCTTATTTTGTAATTAGTTCAATAAAGAATTTTTTTTAATTAAAAAAAGAAATAGGCAAGTTTGCTTAGAGCATAATAGCTAACACTGGTTACATAGCACCTACAATATACCAAGATGAACTGGAGAAGGAAATGGCAAACCACTCTAGTATCTTTGCCAAGAAAACCCCAAAATGGGATCACGAAGAGTTGGACATGACCGAAACATCTCAACAACAAACAAGATGTGCCAGGAATACTAAGTGCCTTAACAAATATTATCTCATTTGAAATGTAAACCAACCCTGGGAGGTTAGTGCCATTATTATCCTGATTTTACAAATGAGAAAATGGAAGCAATTTGAGGTTAACTCATGCAGGGTCACACAACTAGTGTGTGTCTGAGACTAGATTTGAATTCAGATCTCCCTGACTCCAGTCCAGCCTCTATCCATCTCATCACATAGCTGCCCCCAAGGAAAGGGACTAATTAAAAGAGGCAAACAAACATGTGTAGTATAAGACTGGGAAAGAAAGAGTCTCAGAGCTAAATTGGACGGGGATAAAAGGGATAGTTAAAGCAAGAGGGATTTGTTCCTAGAGCAGTCATTGTTAGTAAAAGTATGAAGAAAGTTGGAGGTTTGGGATATAAATTAGGGAGAAATCTCAGGGCTAGGGAACAATGAAAACTAAAGAACTAGTCTCAAGATTCCAATTAGAATGCTTGTATGATGGTGTGAGGGCCTCACCATACGCTACTGAATTCTCATTATGACACTGAGTCATTTCACTTCCTTGAGGTCTCATTGTAAAATGGGGTTAAGGATTTTTTTAATTGTTGCTTCTATGACTCCCTGAAAATTTTATATCTGTTTTCTTTAATATGGTCTTCTTCTTCTAAATCTTAGTGCTTAAAGTACTGTCTTTCTTGTCTAAATGGAATCAAGTGTTTTTTTTTTTTTTAATTTGCATAAAAATGCTTCCTAGGCCATAGTTTCTTCACTAGCAAAATGAAGGAAATAAAGAAGGAAGGAAGGAAAGAAAGAAGGGAGGGAGGGAAGGAGAGAAGGAGGGAAGAAGAAAGGAAGGAAGGGAAGGAGGGAGGAGAGAGGGAGGAAAGAAAAGAGAGAGGAAGAAAGAAAGAAAAGAAAGAAGAAAAGGAGAAAAAGAAAGAAAGAGAGGAAGGGAGGAAAGGAGGGAGAAAGGAAGAGAGGAAAGAAGGAAGGAAGGAAGGAAGGAAAGAAAAGAGGGAAGGAAGGAAGAGGGAAGGAAGGAAAAGGGAAGGAAGGAAGGAAAGAAGAAAAGGAGGAAGGGAGGGAGGA